>NW_020442452.1:937797-985063 GCF_000699045.2 Agrilus planipennis | reverse complement strand
TGTTAAGGCAAGATATAGTGTGATTCATAAAGACATCTTTTGCTGACATTGCATTTACAGGATATAGTTTATAAAAGCCGTTCATAAAATAGAGTAGTTATTCTAGCTTAAGACTAGACCTAGTATAGTTTGTACTTTGTATTAATAAACTTTTTTAAAAAGTCTTTGTTCCAATTTTGGAATATAACATTTGGCGCAGTCAGTAGGATATTCGGGTCCGTTTAATTCGTAAGTTGAAAGAAAAAGTGCGAAAACAGACAATTTAAATACATCCCGTGTTTCGTGGCCCAATTGTGGACAGTCGAATACGGACAGTTTAAATAACATTCTGTGTTTCGTGACTTTTTGTGGACTGACGAATTTTTAAGTGTGTTTCCCAAGAAGCCTTTCGCCTCTTACGGACACCCGGACGTTTCGAAAAAGAAGACGATTGGTCTCGCCTACACTTTCTTCCGCAGAGGACAAATGAGATTTGGCTACCTGGTGATCTTCGCCGTAGCAGCATATTCAAGGTAGGTGGTCTAAGTTATTTGCCACTTCCTTTTACCCCTTTTGTACCAATTTTTCTCTAAAAAGTAGTTTCCTTTTTTAAGTATCATTCTCTATAAACATTTATAAAATGTCGAATCCTAATATTTCGGAAACCTCATTTGAATTAGAGGAAAATGCAAATTATTCTAGAAGAGAACTTTTAGAATTAATACCTCATTTCGATGGTGATAACGTGCCGTTACACCAATACGTAGAAACGATAGACTTCGTTTTTGAAAATGCGAAAATTTCTGATGTGCAATACCTATTGAGAATTGTTCTTAATCGTTTGTCAGGGCGCGCAGGACGCATAATTTTAGCAAGACACTATGATAAGTGGGAAAATATCAAAAAAGCATTGATAACAAATTTTGGATTAGAACGTTCTTCCGAAGGTTTAATATCCGATTTAATAATGTTTCGAAATTCTAATAAAATTTCAATCAAAGATACGTATAATAAGATCGCCAAAATACGAGACGATCTTACAGCATCCGCTACCGAAAACATTTCTGATGATTCAGATCCTATTACAGTTCTTTCCGATTTTATTGATAAAATCGCTACTACCACTTTCTTAAACAATATCCCTAAAGATGTCGAAATTTCAATAGCTCATACTAAAGCTGAAACACTCGAAGTAGCTTTTTCTCATGCACTCGTAGCCTACAAAAGACTAAAAGAAAGAGATGATCAAGAAAAATATACTCAATTTAAAACTCAAAAAAGGATTAATACAGCTAATAAAATTGCTATCAAAAAACCTTTTATAGAAAGAGAACCAATTAATGATTCTCGAATAAACCCTAATTTTCACTCTCAACAACCCAGTACCTCGAAATTTTCACGTTATAGTGATAAGCATACTAGGCCTAGTTTTTCAGGCTCACCCTTTAAAGGTTTCCCTTCAGAATCATCCNATAGTATCAGACAAACTAGAGTTAAAACCCTCCATATCTAATTCAAATCTAACTTATATAGTCGACAACTCCACTAATCAAATAGATTTATTTGAAAGTTTATGTGTAATTCTTACTTTAATACAGAAAGAAGATTTGATCAGATTCATTGTTGAAGAGGATTCAAGTAAAGAATTAGAACGCATGGTAAATTATTTGCGCGACAAATTAAATACTGACCCTAATTTAGAAATTCAAATCTTTACAATATACAAATATTCCGGTGATCCTTCAAAAAAACAAGATATTATCAAAATGCATCACGATCCACCTGCTTTTGGACACAAGGGAATAACTGAAACTCTAAACAAAATACAAGAATACTTTACCTGGCACAAAATTAAAGATGATGTAACTAATTATATAAACTCTTGTTTGGAATGTCAAAGTAATAAAACAATTAGACGTAGTTTCGAAGCTCCTTTAACAATTACCGAAACCCCGATATATCCTTTTGAAAGAATCGATTTAGATACTGCCGAAATTTATTTCTCACCTTCAAAAAAAGAATATGTTTTAGTAATACAAGATCGATTAACTAAATTCCTCAAAACTTATATAATCAAAGACAAAACTGCAGAAACGATTAAAAGTAAATTATTAAATTTCATCGCAACTTTTGGCCTACCTAAACGAGTACATACTGATCATGGCGGAGAATTTGTTAATAAATTATTAGAAAAATTAACATTTGAGTTAGGAATTCAACATACAAAATCGATAGGTTACCATCCCAAAACTAACGGTATGGTAGAGAGAGTAATCAGTACACTTAAAGATACAATTTCGACTTATTCGACAAAAGAAAAAAATAAATTAGGCCCTAAAGCATTATTAGATTCAGCAACATTTGCGTATAATACGTCAACCCATTATGCGACGAAATTGACCCCTTTTGAAATATTGTACGGATTTAAACATAGAAACCTCAATAGTCCCAAAGACGATATGGTTAACGAAACGACAATTGAACAATATGTTACAGAAACTCAGTCAAAACAAAAAGAGCTTAGGAAATTGGCATCTAATAACCAAATTGAAACTAAAATTAAAGTCAAACAAAAATATGACAACAAAATAAAAAAGCCACTACCAGATTACCATGTAAACGATAAAGTCTTTTTGAAAAACCAACTGATTAACAAACAAGGTCAATCTAAATGGTTAGGTCCATTTATAATAACGGAAATCATTTCACAAAATGTAGTAAAAATTAATAAGAAAAATAATAAGGACAATTTCACATTAGTCAGCGTAGAACAAATTAAACCATACAAATCTGTATCTTTTACAGATGCTGCTGCGAGCTCTTCACAGTAAAACTACCAAACACCGGTATTTATTTCGAAGACAAAGGGTCCCTCCTTCTCTCAGATTCTTCATATGATATATTAATTTACAAAAATTTGACACCTTTATTTCAAAACTTTGAAATACTTAAATCTTATCGAAAAGAATTAGACGAAATAGGCAACAAAATTAATAATGTTAACCTAAAAATACACGCTACAGTTTTAAAAAATACCCTTAATAATTTAGAAACCAATTTAAATGAAATAAAATTTATTGTACCAAATCCAAAAAGAAAACGTAGAGGCTGGTTTAATATAATCGGAACGGGCTTACACACTTTGTTTGGAACGCTAGATGCTGATAATGAAGCTAAATATGATAAATTAATAAACGAATTGCAAACATCAAATAAAAGGATATTAAAACTTCAGGATGAACAAGTTCATCTAACTCAGATGGTAATAGCAGATTTTAATGCCACTTTATTTAAAGTTAATTCAAATGAAAAAATTATCCAGAAAACTATATTCAAAATTAAAGAAACGTTAAATGGAAATGCAATTAGAATAAATGAAAACCAAATTACTTTACAATTTTTAAATACATTAACACTTATTAATGACGTAGCATCTGTAATCAACAAAGACGTAAGTAATATTATAGAAACACTTACTTTTGCTAGAATTAACATTTTGCATCCTAGTGTCCTAAACCACGAACAATTAAAAGAACAATTGCATCAAATTCGTCCAAATGAAGGTGCTGCACTACCGTTTCCTTTTGACAATACAAATATTTACAAATATTATCAAATTATAAATCCAAATATTTACCTTTATAGAAATGGAATTTTAATCAAATTAATTATACCACTTGTAAAGAACATTAAAATGAAACTATTCGAAGCATATTCCTACCCCGTAAAATCAAACGATACATTTTATCACACCCTTATACCCGACAATCCTTACGTGGCAATTTCTGACGACCATCAATGGTACCTAGAAATCCCAAGTTTGGAAAAAAGTCTTCGTCAAGAAAACCTCACGTTACTTCAAAACGTGGAACCTCAAGATGCGAGAAACTCTGTGCGTTGTCTACCTAATCTACTTCTGAAGAAATCATTTCCACAAGAATGTAAAATTTATACTTTTAAAGCTACAGAAGAATCCATTCAACAAGTCAATCCTTTCACATGGCTGGTAGCATCTAAACACCCATTAAAAATAACTTACAAATGTAAAGGGCAACCAATCAAGAGATCGACCATTCAACAGACGTCCTTGCTTAAAATTAGCGAAGAATGTATGTGTTATTTCGATAACGGACTCAGAATAACGACGAACAACAAGCAAAATAAAATTGTTAATGTTCCGGTAGTTACTCCGGAAATACCTCAAAATTGCTGTAAACAAGTAATGCGAACTCTAAACCAGCTTGAAGATGATCCCATCGATCTCAACTATCTGAAAAGAGAGAACCTTCCGCTTCTACAAACAAAACTATCTAATCTCCAACAAAAAATTAAGGATGAATCAGCTAGAGTCTTCACCAATATCCACTCCCAATGGTATTTATTACTGCCGACAGCTTTATTTGGGACTGTAGTAACTATTTGCCTCATTCGCTATTGCTATCCAAAATCCTTTAAATTCGTATGGTCCAGAATAAACCGTCAATCGAAGGAAAAAGAAGAACGAACTTTACCGACTTTTGAGAGGAAAGATACCCCTAAATTGGAAACGATCTCCATGGAAAGTTTAACAACAACGAACGAAAAAATAAAACCAAAATTATTACGAAAATTCGTGTCACCGGCCTTTACGGATACAAAGTGATGGAAAAATTTATCATCAACAAAAAAAAAAAAAATTTCTCTTAATGGGGGAGGTGTTAAGGCAAGATATAGCGTGATACACCAAGACGTCTTTTGCTGACATAGTCTAAAGTTATAAAAGCCGTTCATAGAGTAGAATAGTTATTCTAGCTTAAGACTAGACCTACTATTGTTCTGTACTTTGTATTAATAAACTTTTTTAAAAAGTCTTTGTTCTAATTTTGGAATATAACATAGGTAGGTGTAAGCTTGCAATAGTTTACTTTAATGTGATTTATTTAAATATTATGTTAGATAACGAGCAAGTAGTTGACGTACAAACAGAACCAATTGTTGATGTCGGTGNACCAAGACGTCTTTTGCTGACATAGTCTAAAGTTATAAAAGCCGTTCATAGAGTAGAATAGTTATTCTAGCTTAAGACTAGACCTACTATTGTTCTGTACTTTGTATTAATAAACTTTTTTAAAAAGTCTTTGTTCCAATTTTGGAATATAACAGACATGCATAGGCCTTTTGTAATTTAGCTCCTCTACCCTTTCTGGATTTTTATAAAAAGTGGGCCTTAGTAATCTACACCACAATTGTAAAACGGTGGCGAAGGATTTATTCGTTCCTTTGGTAAATTGCCCATAATATATGGAACGGGTTTATTAGATTTACAACGAAATAATTTGACACATTCGAATACTGTTCTTTTTGCTCAGGCTTGCCCAGATATTGGCCAAAATCGATCACGCACTCAATGACAATAATAGTGACGGACCGCAGTGTAACATTCTAAAATGTTCTTTTTTGAACATTAATTTGGTTAAAGTGTATGTTAGAGGTAAAATTATAGGATGCTGCTTTTAATAATTAAAATTAGAATTTTGAATTCTACCACAAACTCGTATGAGGCCATTACTGTTTAAAAAAGGGTTCAATTGAAGTAGGGAACTCTTATGTGAGAGTGATTTGCTGTGTTCTAAATTATGTACTTCACGAGCATAAACCGATTGCTGTGCAATTTTAATCAGAGCATTAATACTGTTATCGAGCTCTATTGTCGACAAACTTCCAAATTTCCTACACTTTGGCATAATTTTTAAATTATTTGTGAATCGTAAGCAATGCGCTACTACACGCTGTATTTTAGTGAGCGATAAATACTTATGAAAAATATCTAAATCATCTATTTCGGTTGCAATGTTCACGACAGTACGAGCTTCTAAATGTATTTGATTATTCTTAAATGGTTCCGGCCATTCTGATTCTGATTTAGCGAGTGAATGTGGCCCATGCCACCAAATTTCTGAATTTTTTAATTTGTCCAATTCAATTCTACGAGAAACGAGGTCTGTAGAATTGTCGCGAGTTTTAACACGCCTCCAACTGTTTGTATTGGTCAAGTGTTGTATTCCAGTTACTCGATTAGATGCAAAGGTTTTTCACCTTTTCGGTAGTACATTTATCCATTTTAAAACAATTGTGGCGTTCAAAAAATTGAGCGAGTGAATGTAACATTCATTGTCTTCGTTACCTTATCAGCAAATTGAGCCAGAAAGACTGCCCCACAATGAAACTTGACTAATTCGATAATTTCCAACGTTTCTGATATAAATACATGCACCATATGCCTTTTCTGGCGCATCACAAAAACCATGGAGCTGTATTGTTTTGGGATTTATTGAAATTTTAATTTAAATTCAGCGCCTTCTAATGTAATTTCCTAGTTTATTAGTTTGCTATAGTTACTATATTTTTTTAATAAATAATACTATTCCGTGACACTACGAGTAGAGTACATAAAATTGTAACTGTTGCTTGGTCTTTGCAGTCGAATCCCGTCAAAATATTGTCAATATAAAAATCTTGTTCAATTATTTGTGAGGCATGAGGATAGATTTCACGATATTCTAAGGCAAGTTGTTTAAGACATCTATGCTACGGCATACGGTGTTTAAGCGATAACACTGAACTGGTTGGTTAGAATCCTCACGCCAAAAAATTACTTGTAAATTTCGCTCACCTTCGTCTACCAAAATTTGGCTATATATTTAGGCAATTTCCGCAGTTAAAACAAATGTATGTTGGAAACGTAGCAAAATTGAAATGAAATCTGATTGTATAGTCGGCCCTACAGCTTGAATATCGTTTAAGGAGATATTATTGCTTCCTTTGGAGGAAGCGTCAAAGACAACGCTTAACTTGGTCGTTGAACTACTTTGGTTGAAGACTGTATGATATGGTATATAATAATTTATTCCGTTTATTTCGCGATCGTAATATTTTGACATTTTTAACCATAAAACGTCCCGTCTGATCGCGAATGGTGTTGGAGACAAAATGGTTTTCGCACAACTGTTCTTCGTTTGAATAAGTTTGAGGATCTTTGCAATTTACATTTTCTATTTTCCAAAATTTTTCTAGATTGTCATCAAGCATTTCATTACCAACTGACGCCAAGCAATTTTTGTTAAATCAGTATTTTATTTTTATTTTCAAATCGAATCGCCCTCTAGTAATTTATCTCTATTATTGTTGCCACTAGTAACAGTTGTTGTTTACTTTATATTACTAATTCCAGTCAAATCTTTTTTTTTGTGCTTTGTTCAATAAATCTTAATAAATTGCGTGCCCGAGTTCCTTGAACTATGATCCTAGCCTTTTTAACAGGTTATGGGTCCAGATCGCGCGGTAAAAAAGTTAAAAAAACTGAAGCAAGATAAAATGGCCACATCTGCCACGTATTCTCCGAGTTCAGGGCATTCAAAACGATGATCGAGACAATTCAACAATAAGATCAAGTTCCTGCAATCCGACAACGGGACGGAATACGTGAACAACCAGTTCGATGACTTCTTGAAGAACTCTGGGATCAAACGTCGCGTGACTGTACCGAAAAATCCAGAGCAAAAAGGCGTAGCTGAGCGGAGAAACCGTACTCAAGTCGAAGTGGCTCGATGTCACTTAATACAGTCCGGTCCCCAGCCTTCGTTCTGAGTGGAGGCGATATCTTCCGCGAACTTTATCAGAAACCGTTGTCCAGCCTCTGTATTAGTAAACTAAAAACAACAATCGATCTTTTGAAGTGTTGTCCATGAAAACAGTATTAGGAAAACTTTAGATGAGTTTTTTAGATATCAAAAGACATGCCAACGATGGAAAATTGAATAGTAATTTGAAGTGGAAATGACGGTGTACATGAAAAAGCTATTAGGAAAACTGGTTTATTGTAGACATCAGGAAATATGTTAAAATTACATTATAAAGAATTATAATATGGAATAGGTTGTTACTTCAAATGACTTATCTTGAGTAAAACTTTCAGCCAACAAAACTACTGCATATAGTTTAACTTTACTTCTATGTAACAAGGTGGTCGGTTTTGGCTCTGAATTCAGAAAGTGTGGTACGGTTTCTTCACACTTGCCTTGAAGATGACTCTTGTATCGACCTTTTTGAGATGTGGATGGGAGAGATACCGGATGTGAGCGATCTTAAGGAATTCTCTACACATTTCGAAGTTAATTGCAACTATTATTATATTATGATCCGTTATGGATGTTTCTATTGTAGATATATCATATTCCAACATTGTTGTGTTGCTAATAAAATAATCGATGAATGCTTCTGTTTTGTTGCGTATTTGCTATTTAATGTATTGTTCTGTTTAGAATTGATAAAGTTGTGGTATTGGTTCTGTCTATTGAAGATATTGAGGTTCATTTTTATTGTCTATTGTTCTGTCCAATTCTTATAGTAGTTGGTATTCGAGGGTATCTCCTGATCTGTATAGTAATACTATATTTGAATTTGTACTTTGTTCTTGATTTTAATATTTATTTTTAAGATTAAGATGTTATCGTTGTTACTGGTATTTATTAATTTACAGTCTGTCTTTGGGACGAAGACGCCGACTCCTTGTCCTCTTCTTGATACAAAGTAGCTGTCATATGTGCTTTTATTAGGTATAATATGTTTCTGCTCCCATTCTTAGTCATGTTTCTGTTACGCATATTGTATCTATTTCCAGTTGCATATTTTTTAGTATTGCATCAATTTCTTCCATTTTGTCTTTTAGACTACTGATGTTTAAGTAAAATACCTTTAGTTTATTTTTATTTTCTTGGTTTTTATATTTATCAATTATGTTGCATATTTTTGTTGTTTTATTACTATTATTTGGTTTTCTATTCGGTAATCGATATTCTCCCGTATTTGTTAAATTCTTCTATTGTTTATTGTAAAATTAGTGTTAAGAGTGCATGTTTTTAGGTTTTCCTTATATTTATCTTTGCCTATTTGACAATTAATGCATTTTCTGGTATTTGCTGTGCATTGATTATTTGTATGGTTTCCACTACAGTTCCTGCATGTTTCTTCATTCCTGCAATGTTTTGTTTTATGATTGTATAGGTTCATTTGTAGTAGATTAAGGGCTTTATTTCTTCGTACACGGAATATCTATCCTATTCTGTATGTTTTGCGACTTATTATTTTTGAAAGGAATATCCAGCTGCCAATTTTTATTAGTTGGTCGTAAAAACGACCAACACAGATTCAGTCTACTTTCCACTTTTCCGTTAAAATTAGCTTCCATATTTAGTCAACCTAGAAAAGTCTTCCTGAGATTGCTGGCTATAGACGCAATTGGTATTACCTTTCTACTTGTTTCTGACACCAGGGTGGTTTTGATAAGACTCCGGACTCATTAGGGAATAAGTGAAAGGTGTGATGACTAATGGGAGGCAAACCTCGGAAGGTGGTTGTCCACTTGAAACAAATTTCTCTACTTCTTGTTACTTAATGTCATGTAGATTTCAGGTGCGTTTCAGGATTTCTTGGTGACTTTCTTCAAGACAATGACAGCGATTGTTCCACCCAGTATGAAAGGAGTAGACGTGAACCAGTGCGAATATTGTATTACAAAAATTTTATTCGGTTGCTGTTGAAGTACCTCGTCGAATTAATTTAATTTGTGTTGAGCATATTTTAATTCCTTTAAGTCGAGGGTGGTGAGAGTTAGAGGTTGGAGCTTTATCGATTCTAAGACAGTATTTTGCTTAAGTGTTTTACAGCAGTTACCCATTGTGATGTCGGTTGTTAGAATTTTGCTAGATATATAGATTGAGTCTATTATTGTTTGATCCTCGAGAATAGCGAAGTCAGTAAACGCATTGCATGTTCCATCGAGATCCCATGTGACTAATGACTTCTTCGTGGTCTTCAGTGCTTTCACACAGGATGTACATCCTTGATGGTTTTGATAATACGAAGATCCATTGATTTAGTTTGGTTTTCTGCCAGATTTCCAGATTAGCAAAAACATGTTTGATTTGACATGATTTAGGAATGTAAGTGGTAGTTTTCGAATACAATTCTGCTTTAGAGGCACGTCGATCCGTTCTTCTAATGGTTATTATTTTCTTAGGTATTAATTGTGTCGGTGGAATTTCTTTACAATTTTGTACGTTGTTCATTTTTGCACAAATAATGTTTTCTTGAGGATATAAATTTTGTTATCCACAAAGCCATTGGGGCCCCTCTAAATGTCCAGGCAAATGCCTCCAAGAAGCTACTGGGTCAGCCAAAGGATCTCCATGGTGCCGTTCTACACAAAAGTCCTCCATGTGCCGACACGTCGAATATACGAAATAACCGTCCAGGAGTCAGTCCAGAAAAAAAACTCACGGTCCAATTTAAGGCTCTTACGTACACTACGGTATTGTCATTCCACGAAGTGGCGCTACTCTGGTTTTTGCGGCCAATTAATGAATGAATACTTCTTCATTCTTTTAGATTCTGCGAAATATTACAGCCGAATATCTTTACTTGCTAGCATCACAAAAGGGAAAAGAGAAAGAACGGTCGTAGCTAGGTCAATATCTTTACGGTCGGTTGGTACCTTTCCCATGAGACTCCATCCGAAAATTGTCTCCATAGCCACCAGCCCGCAATGTCTAACTTCATTTTCTGTGTTTTGAAACAATCTAAGCCTTGATGGAATTCGTCACAGAAAATGCATTTTGCTGCCTCACAATTTACCAGATCCGCGGCCGTAGGTGCTTGTGAATCAACAAGGTTTTGTTTTGGTTTCGCGCCGAGTTCGTTACCGATTGAACATAAACCAAAAGCTTTTGCGGCCAATGATATTCTTTGTTCGTTTTCAACTTTGTTCTTTAAGAAATGCATTAACCCTTCCAGTCGACTGTCGATGCTCAATTCTTCAGGTAACTCACGCCCTTTTGTAAACGTCGCCCATCTCTGCCAGACTTGTAATTGGCTTTCAGGTAAGCAAAATTGTATCAACGGAAACAGCATTACAGTGCACTTGTCGGAAGTAAAGTAAGTTTGTGTTGTTGTTTCAAATTTACTACGAGACATGACATTATTTAGGATGAGTTTGAAGAGTTCTCTGATGTACACCTCTATTTGCAAATTATCGCACCCAAATCTAGAAATTAAGGCTTCAACAATTTTTCCGTGGTTTTCTTGAATCGCAGGAAAACTCTCCACCAATTGTCTGGCGCGACTGACAGGTATCGTGACCTGAATCAGGTACGAAATTTTGTCACTCGCGAGTTACTATTGTTTAAAATAAAAATCCGTTTCTAAAAAATTTAAACAAAATTTGAAAATAGTAGAATGAAGATTAGGGCTATACGACCGTGGTCTAGGTGAACTATTCTGTCCAGACGTTTCGTCAGCTACTGCGGCTGACATCCTCAGTGGTAGTGCTGTGTTGACAACGTGAACGTAGATTATACCTCGAAGTCTCGACAGCGACTGGGTCCCCATTCTTAACAATTGGTAAACCATTAGTTCGTTGTCCTTCCTCGTTGGTCCATAGGAATTCACCATTGTGTTGAAGTAGAAACCCTGCAGGAGGAACCGTAATAAAATTGTTTGTAGGCAGAGGATAGATTTGGGAAATATTGTAAACTCTTGGTTGCAGGATAGGTATTTTGACAATGTATACAACCAACTGAGAAGTTATAGACATTTGTAATAAAAATAGGGGAAAAACCTTCTGCAAATGAGAAGAATTCGGGTATTCTATTGTCTGCTTCGGAAATGTGTTAAAAAGATGTTGTTAATTTCAGAAAAGGTATCAAGAGAAGTTAGTTCAAGGTCTAGGAGATTTTCGTTACTGAAAGTAATTGACCTTTCTATCAAAACGTTCAGAATGTTAGGACAGAACTGTGCATTTATGTACGACTGTTCTTTCATTTATTTTATTTAAATTTTCTGTTATACTATTCGTGTAATTTCCCAATAGTTGTAAGTTTTATTTATATTGGTTAATAATGTGTTTTTCATTAGTTGCCATTTTAATTATGTTTTCTTGAAGAAAGTTCATAAGTCCTCTCCTTGTGCGTAACGTAGTAGTAGTAATTTTATAGTAAAGTTGTTCGTAATACTATGAGTGCTGTTTAATTAAATCAATCATTTGCTGTCATCTCATTGCTATACTCTAATAATATAACAGTTTGTACAACGTGTAAATATGTTTAATATAGAGTGGAATGATTTATATAAAAATAGAAGGAATGATAATGATTTATGTGTCTGCCCCATTGAAATGTTTCTTTGTGTTATCCATTTTCGTTGTTAATTGGCTCGACCTGAAGGGATAGGCTTAGGGTCTAGCGTACAGTCCTGCGAATGATAAAATTTTCTTATTGGTCTCACATCTTTCGAATGTCTACCTGTAATATTTTGCTTATCTAACAACATAAGTGATGTAACCATTTGTGAAAAATTTTTCATTTTCTTAAATTTATTTTTAAGTTTGTTTCGGTTCACAGGATTTTCTCCTATCTCCTTCTGTTTTGCGTAGTTCTTCGTAAAACTTCATTATTTCATTTCTTCTGTATTTATTATAGTCTTTTTTAAACTTGTGTCTATGGCTTAAAACCACCAAGGTTGCAAATTTCAAGATTGGTTTTATGCCAAAACAGAATGATGAGCTGTAATGATGACTCTTGGTTTATACTGATGAAAAATTTGTACGTTAATAAACTTTGACACCGCAGGGCACAGAATTCTATGCTTTTTTTTATAATATTGCTTTTTAGTGAATATCTTACAGAAAACCATCAGTTCGGGAACGTTTGCCTAAGTTTGATAAAATGAACAAAAAAAACTAAAGTACATAACTTAAGGATTGTTTAATAACATGGATATATTATGTATCTGTAATATATAAACAATAGTGAAAACAATAAATAAAAACTCTTTTACAAGCAAAATACGTCAAAAAATGAAAGAAGTTGCTATTACCATGCATAAGATTTAAGAAATTTTAATTATTCAGAACTCTCATAATAGAATTAACGCTACATGAACAGAATTAAAGTTCTGTAATGTAATAAACTATGTTCTTTCTAAAAAAAATAGCTTATTTATGTGTATTTATTAAAATATTGTAGTGTTCCCGGAAATGACCAACCGTTTTCGGAATGACATAAATTTTAGCGAAGTGATGATATGAATATCATAAGGTATAGGCAAGGAAATATTAAAATTATAGACAACGGTTTAATTAACAAAGTTATTTATTTATATTGCCATTTTAATTGCATTTAAGAAAACTTACTCTTACTATTAATAAATTCTTGTTATAATTAAGTTTTAACATTTTCATAAATCAGTCCAGTGGACCTTCTATAATCACAGTTATATCTTCTTAAAGTTTTAATCACTTCTTACAAACTGAGTCTTTTGACCTAAAATCGTAGTCTACTTCATTGAACTTCTACAAATTATGAAAAAAATATAAGTAACGTAAGAAAGTCAACAATAAATTCTGTTACGAATGAAAAGTTAACTAAAAAAATATATATAAAGTACAAAACAAAACTAATTATTTTTCGAAAATAATAATATTCTTGATGTTTTTCTTTTTTGATCAATGGTTTTGGAATAATATTGATTATTTGCTTAAAGTTAATATATGACACATCCTTTGGTTCCAGTTTAAATTATTGATGTATTTATTGTTACGCACAAATCTCAAAAAGGTGACTAAAATTTCCCCATTATCGTCATCGACAAAGGGCTAGTAGCAACATATCTGAAGCAAACATTAGGCTTCTCAGTAGGAACTTTAATAAGCAATAATGTCCCAGGGGATACGAGATTTGGATGTATATTTTCTTTATCATAAGATGTACTTGCTTCAACATCAATCTGTTTATTTTTATTATGCTGACGGAGAGATATTGCCATTGAATCTTCATCTTCCTATAAAGATGAGTAGTATACAGATTTATAGACGCTTACTCTATTCTTCAAATAGTTATATTTTATCATGAGTTCTTCATCAATAGGAAACTCATTTGCAGACATAAAAACATCCTCAAGTTCAACTGAATTTACGTTACAAAGGCTGGAAAGCTTTGATAGTTTTCCAACATGTCCGGGAACGTTTCCAAAATGACCGTTTTTGAAATGACGATTTCAATTAAGCCCTCACTTTGATTATTCTGCAACCATCATAAATGCGACCTGACTTAGTCAATAGTAATATATTTCGGGTACTTTGTTATTCCGGGTCGTAAAAAAGAATCACATCAATAATTAGATGTAAAACACACGTTCACGAATTGACGGATTATACGAATAATAATAATAAGTATGAATTTCCAAAATGCGCTATTAGTAAATCTTTTTTGGCTCCGAAGGCTATGTTGTCGCCTTTCATTAGATCAAATACTTAATAGCATTACGTAAATTAAATATCTGTATTAATTGTGTACCTACATATCTAATGACAATGAAATGAAAGAAAAAATGTTTTACCTTTTCCTTAACATTTAAAGAAGAAATAACGTTTGTGGGATCAACTGCGCATGCTGTAAGTGTATGAGAGAGAGAAAGATAATTTGTTTGAGATTTTTCCCGCTTTGCATTAGACCGTTTATAGAAAATTTATATAAAACTTAGACAATTTTTAATATGTCTCAAATATTCTTTTAAAAATAATCCGCGACAATATGCACATGGATAATATTCAACACCTTCTTCTGCAGAAGTAGTTGCTTTATTAGTTTGTCGATTTGGTCTTACCATTCCCTGCATGAACAGATTAAAATTTATCTCATTTCTAAACAATGCCAGAGCGTTTCTTCTTTCTTTGCTTTTTTTGGGATAATTAAATATTTTACAAACTTTCTCATTCATATGCTTTTTTTTTATGTGCCGCATCAGTTTCATTTTTATTTTCTTTTCGCCCTGAAAAGTTTAATTTTTAAATCTATGATTTAAAATTGGAATAGTAATTTACTCTCTTAAAAAAAAATCACTGAGTATGCATTGATCATCAATGACTATTCCCTGATTGATATAATGCAAAGTATACCACTGGTAATCTGAGTGAGACAGTGGCATTTCGATCCACTGGTTTATCAGTGAAATTTTTATCCACTGGTGTATCAGTGAAAATTCGATTCACTGATATATCAGTGCAATTTCAGTGCACTAAGATAATTTTATATTACAAATACAATGGAAAGTTTAATAAGNCTATTCCCTGATTGATATAATGCAAAGTATACCACTGGTAATCTGAGTGAGACAGTGGCATTTCGATCCACTGGTTTATCAGTGAAATTTTTATCCACTGGTGTATCAGTGAAAATTCGATTCACTGATATATCAGTGCAATTTCAGTGCACTAAGATAATTTTATATTACAAATACAATGGAAAGTTTAATAAGCATAAAATTACTCAATAATATTAGAAAAATCACATTTATTATATTATTGAATTTTTTATAATCAGTCAGAACTATCGCTGTTATGTACATCCACGTGAGAAATATTTATACGTAACGACGATACAACGCTGCGCGGCTGAACAGATATTTTGTAAATGTAGACATCAAGGAAATTATAAAACTTTAGTAAACTTATCGGATATTCCACGTTATACACATGATAAAATTTGTATAAAATATTAAATCCGTGCAATGGATGTGAATTTTCTTGTACTTTTATAAACGATTCATCTCCTTGAATAAAAATGGAATCTTCTTCCTTACCAAAACGAGATAAGGTTGAATATTAGCACAACTTTTACTACGCATCTTTTTCCCAAATCTTCAACATTAGTACCTTCCTGAAATTGTCGAAAATTTTAATTGATAGGGGAAGATTGGCACCATTCATACACTTTTTAGACTTTAATTTTTAAAAAAATCTGATATCAAAGATAAATTGCTTAATCTGTTATTACAACAAATTACATACATCTATAGGGGTACTTTCGTACATAGGTAGGGGTACATTCGGACGGTAGGTTGGTAGGTAGGTACAGGTTAAATGAAATAGCAAAGTAAGTATCAAAACTCGTATTAATTGACATTAAAAATAGCAACAATGCAATAAACAAAATGACAAAACTTTTTATCAACAAAACATATTCATTTCTAAGAAAAATAAATCAATAAATAGAAAAAACACAACATGGTGAAGACTACACTAATTTTTATTCCGAATCAGTCAATAAGAGATCAATATTCTACTTATTTGGTGTAGATAAACTAAGTCGTAATAACTAATTATTGCACTAATTAATTGGCATTAAAAATAGTAACAATGCAATAAACTAAATGATAAACTTTTTATCAACAAAACATATTCATTTCTTAGACAAATAAATCAATTAATAGAAAAAACACAACATGATGTAGACTACACTAATTTTTATTCCGAATCAGTCAATTAGAGATCAATATTCTACTTATTTGGTGTATCAGACATAAGTAGTAGATAAACTAAGTCGTAATAACTAATTATTGCACATTGTATTGTGTGAAATCAAAAGGAAATGTGAATATTTTAGAGGTCCTAGCACTAGAAGTTCCTGGAGATTTCAGATTAGGAAGAATCAATGTGACATCAAAAATGCCAACACTATGTGTTCCCTCAATATTACGAAACACCAAGGAGTAGGATTTTCCTGGTTTTTTCCTTAAATATGAGTCCTTAAATGCAATTTGAGAATAATGGTTTGTAACTTTAGCTACGTAGTAGACAATCGATTTTTTTTTGCAAATTTGATTAAGACAAAACAGTTGTCGTTAATTTTTTCGGGCCTCATGGTAGCATCGACATATTCATCTTTATTGACATCAGAATAATCTTCTACTGATGTCGAATTCTCCTGTATACTAAAGTCAGAATTTTCAGATTCCGAATCACTGCTTTCTTTTTTCTTTTTTGATTTTTTTGGCTTAGATTGTGCAACAAGTTTCAAAGTGCGTTTCATCTCTCTCGTTTTCGTTTTTCTTTCTCGTTCTATTTTCTTTAATTGCTTCGCATTCTGCAAATCTTCCAACCTAATTTTTTCCGGCGTATTGGTGTAAACTCTGGACTTTCCTGGTTGCCTTCCTTTAGTCGTTTTCTTCTTTTTATCAGATGTGGGATAAGGCCGAATCATTGCTGGTGTAATAGGGCATAGTTTTTTTTTGCGACTCAGAAGTTTGATACCCAGCTTCAAGTACTCGAGGAGGAGCTTTCTGTATCGCCTCAATTCCGAATGCAGAATCGAGTCACGTGCCAATCATTAAACGCTATTTTCAATTTTGATTTAAATGGCCCAAACACTCCAACATCTAGGGGTTGAAGCCTGTGAGACGTGTGTGGTGGAAACGACAAATAAATTATACCATTATCTCGTGCGTAGTTAATTGCTGTCAAACTCTCATGATTGTCACATAGTAATAAAATTGGATTTTCTTTAGTACTCAGCGTATGTTTCTTTATGTGTTTCAATACGTCTAGAAATATTTCAGAGTTGATCCAGCCAGTTCTATTTGTAGCCCCGATACTACCTTGAGGAGCTCCTTCCATAAAGCAGTCTTTATAATATACTCGCAGAAATACAAAAAGTGGCGGAACTGTATTTCCGCTTGCTGAGATAATGCCACCAAATGTGACTAATTCACCTCTTTCTGCAGATACTATTCGCCCGACCTGTTTTTGAGTCTTTGCAGCTAACACTTTTGGAGTGTCTAAAACTGTCGATATGCCAGACTCATCGAAATTAAATATACGATCTGCAGTAAAGTTATACCTTTCATACACAGTAAAACTCATATACAACTGTTTTATTGAAAGCAAAAGATCTAGCAGCATTCGTGTTTTGGGGTTTTCTTAAACTTAAACTACTATTTCTCTTCCGAAATCCATGGATCCAGTCTATACCAGCCAATCCAGTTTCATCCCATTTTGGCGGATATGTACATTTTAAAGCTTTATCATAATCATATACCAGCTTTCTGACTTGTAATATTGTGAGCCCGTAATGCATTTTTGAGCTTTTTTGTATACATTCGTTCAATTGGTACTCTTGTTCTTTAGAAAATACTTGATAACTGGTGAATTTAAACTGATATGTACCGCTCGTGCCAGCATTATCATGTTTATCTTTAATTTTCTTTACCCAACTCTCCAAAGTTGAGGCCTTAATGTTATATTTATCCGCTGCTTTTCTGTAGGACATTCTTCCTTCCAAAACATTTTTTATTGCCGAGGACATATTTTCTTCATTTATTAATGTAGACCTAGTCCCTTTTTTCTTGTAATTCCGCACCATTTTTGCGTATTTTCTGAATTAAAAAAAAAACTTGTTAATAATACATGTGGGTACATTCATACAGATGAGGGCACATTCGTACGCGTATGAATCTGCCCATCAAGTAGGCGTACGAATCTGCCCCGAAGGTCAAAAATGAAAGATTTTTACCCACAAACATATCATTTATAAAAACCAACAAAAAATATACATTATTATTATCGTGATCGTAGTTACTTACCAATTAGCAATAATCCAATAGAATTTATTACTTCACATAATCACGAAACACACGAAAACATCGACAAAACCTTAGGCATCTATTGGAGTTCTGCAATAGATTCAATTACATATTCTGTACATCCTTTAACAAATACGACCAAAATAGCAAAGTGACACATCTTATCTGAAACCGCAAAGATTTTCGACCCACTACGATTATTAGCGCCAGTTATCATTATTACTAAATCGTGTTACAGAAACTATGGACAATTAAAGTACATTGAAGTACACATGAATCACTCCCCAATGACGTTCATACCGAATGACAAAATTATTATCATCAACTTCAAGGGCTCAACAAAATATCCTTTCCACGAACCATTATTACATGCCGGTGAAAAGGCTTATGGGACATTTATATATTCAAGGATAATTGACGCTCAAGGTAACATCAAAATACAATTATTGTGTGCCAAATCACGAGTAGCGTCGTTTAACACCCAAACGATACCCATATTAGAATTATGTGGCGCAAAACTCTTAGCACATTAACCAAAAATTTTATTTCAGCTATTAAATTAAATTTCAATCGTATTTTTTACTGGATCGACTCTACAATAGTTTTACTTGGTTAAATACCTCACCTCACCAATTAAAAACGTTTGTTGCAAACAGTGTTTCCAACATTCAGGAAATAACGTCAATCAACCAATGTGTTATGTCCATGATCAGTCGAATTATAAAAGAATTTCAGAAACAGACAAAACACCACTTAAATAATAACTATTTACTGAATTAAATCTGTGATTTAATTATAATTATTGTTAGCGTTTTAGAGAGTAACGGAGACCGGAATAAAACTACCACGTTCGGTGCTGAAGCCGATTCTCAAAAATGTAAACCTTCACAAAATAAGTCATCTAAGATTTTTCGTTATTAATTTTTTTAATCGTAATAATGAAAAATAAAAAAAAATTATACTAGAATTACATTTGAGTACCTATATGATATTTCAAGATAGCTTATAATCTAATTACAAATTCAAATAATGAGTAATTTAATGTAATAATAAATTTAAAGAGATAAAAGAAATTGACACAATACTTGCACTTTAATAGTTATTATTTGTCACTAACGGCTACGGGGCGACCAATCCTCGTTGTTTTCATCGAAGTCAGGATATGGGACAGATGTCATCTTTAAAATAGGTGCGGATACGGTGAGATTTTTACTGAATTGTACTGGAGGTTCCAGACTGTATCTAGGAGGTCGTGAAACGGGGACCAAACTTCTATCATTTTGTATATTAAATATTTTTATGTATTTTCTGCAATCACTAGGCCAGAGAGGTCGAAGAAGTCGGAAGCAACCAGGACAGCAGCAGCAACGTAAACCCATGATTAATCAAACCGTGCTAACCAATGAGAGAAGTATCTTCCACCACGGTGCAGTCATTATTTGCATAAAGGGGCGTAATTTCTCATTATATATTTCCTCATTTAAGTTGTTGAGACGATGTTGTTTAGAATTAACTCTTCTTGGTTAAGAGAACGAACGGTGATCTTGTTTAGTCGAAGGTCTTCGGTTTTCGTGGGTTGCGGTGCGCAGCAATCCTCAGGGATATCAATAAGGTGTTCTGATCTATTTTTATAACTGGTATTATTCCTCAAAAGATTTATTTTAAATGTGTTGCTAACCATACCAGTGCACGGATCGTGTAGCAAGATGATAGTTAGGTTCCTGACAATGTCATTAATCTTCGTAGCACTCCCTCCAACGACGAGTTGGACCATCCATTTTATTCTCATTCCACTGAACGAGGCTGTATTACCTCGAGTTCCTCTGTGCACCACTGCGCAGGAACACTTAATGATAGGTTCACGAAAAGTTCATGAGTCGACGTATCACGTCCTCTAACAACGATTTAGACCATTTTTCTTATTCTCAGACCACGCGTAGAGGCTGTAGTTATCATCTCTAGTTCTTTAGTGGACTACTGCTCAGAAACGCGTAAGAGGCTGTAGAGACTCCCAATTCTTTGGTGGTCTACTGCTCAGAAACACTTAAAAATAGGTTCATGGGAATGTCATAAATCGACGCATCACGTCCTCTTACGAAAATGCAGACCATTTGTTTTATTCTCCTTCTACCCATAGAAGCAGGTAGATCCCTCGAGTTTTTTAGTGGACTACTACTCAGATACGCTTAAAGATAGTTTCATGTAAATGTCAAGAATTGTCGTTTCACGTCCTCTAACCACGATTTAGATCATCAATTTAATTCTCTTTCCACGCGACGGGGCGGTACTACCTCGAGTTCTTTTGTGTACCACTGCTCAGGAACTTTTAAAGATAGATTCACGAAAATTTCATGAATCGACGTATCACGTCCTCTAACGGCGATTTCGACCATTCATTTTATTCTCTTTTCATGCATAGAAGCTGTAGGTGTGAACTACTGCTCAGAAACGCTCCAGGTTAAGTTCTTTAAGCGGTATATTGCATAACATCATTCCTTCAATCTTTAGTACACGCTACACATTTGTAAATATACAACAACCAAAAAATCTTTGTATATCAAACCATCTTTATATAATTAATCCATAGGTTAGAAGTTGGGTGTTAAGTTCTAATAGTTTTTTTAATATAAATAATTTACTAAAACTTGGAAGGTCCTTAATTTGGAAAATATCAGTATTGTGAATGTCTGCACATAATTCTGAAAGCTCCGGACCACTTTCAATTTTATTAAATCCAACTGTCGTGATCACGATTTTGCTAATGTGTCTAACAGGTATAGTGAGCTACGCCATTGATTCAGTTCAGTAAGTAGATTTCCATCTAAATGGACCCTGTTGAACATATTGAATTCCACATTTCATTTCACTAACGTTAGAACAAGCCTGTTTGGTGGTGGCTTGAGTACATATTTTCGAAGTGTCATAACGTGAGGTGTCACTGCAGATATTGAAAGAAAAGAGGAACTTGTGAGCTTTATAATTTATTCAAAAGGTTATAATTAGATTCAATATCTCATTCAAAATTTGTCACTGGCGCTCTGTTAAATATTAAAGATTTACTGCATATATATGGAGTTAGTTTATATTCCACCATGTAAATGTTTATTATAATATATAGTACCCAATGAACAAGCAGCAATATTAATATATAATAGGCAAAGTAGATACAAAAGATTCGTAACAGTTGAACATTGGATTCATACATGTGAAGATAATAAACGATAATAATATAACAATGTCGTGTCCTGGCTAGTGGTCGGTCTTGCTAACAGCTCCAAATTCGCAGTCTGTTTATTTTGGTGGCCACAGATCTGGTGAACACTTCCCATAGACCATCGTGGTAGTGGCTACCTACTCGACGCACGGTGTGCAGTCTCGTTATCGACCTTGTCCATAGGTCTGTGAGAGGGGGAAGTTGAGACCGTCACATATATACAGTTTACTGTTCCATCTAATGATAATGTCGTCCTAGTTTATGTTTAGGTAAATTGAACTCTTCTTGAGTAGTCCAGTTTTTATTTATTTTGTGTAGAATGGTTGAAATGGATGACGATTCTTTTAGCTAGGTACTGTTCGAGCTTCACTTACATTTTTCTAGGTTTGCAATGAGTTATTATGAGTTATTTATAGCCAATGACAAAAGGATGTCACTTATTTGCTATTTCTTCAAGGTGAGATTGAATGTTGTGGCTATGTGCTGCCTTGTAAACTGAGCCATCTGCAGAACCGCGTGCTGAATGACAGCGTACAGTTCATACAGATCCGGGGGTCCGTAGTGTTCGATACTGATTTGACCTTCATCAATCTATGCCAAAAAGCGGCCTACACTTTGTCATATGGACATGACTTCTGTCATGTATTTTCTTTCGGGTAGTTCCTATTTTAGTTTTAGTAAATTAATCAGTCTCCAGGGTCCCCGAGTATTGATATTGGCTGATTATCAAACGCAATCATTTTATCTAAGGAATTATGATTTTGGATCTTTAATATCCCGTTTTTTACATGTATAATTTCATTTGTCAATATTCGGAACCAGATCTTGATGTTTGGTCGACATTACCTTTTTGTTACAGTGTATCTCCTTTTTCATTGTATTTCATCTAAATCTAATTATCGTAGTTAAAGCTGAGGTAGAAAGTCGTCCGGCTTATCCCGCCACGCAAAATTAGTGCCTCACACAGCGTATATTTCATCTTGGTCTTGTCACTTTTATTTTTATTAAAAAATGTTCACATATGCGATCTTTTATGTTTACTCATCATCAAAACATTTACCAATTTGTTTTTGCTTAATTTAAATAAAGGTACACTGCCAGTACAATAACAATTAGTAATATCACGCAAGAAATTGCAATAAACAAAAGAATATCGACACCTGGTGGCGCTCCACTTATAGTTTTTTAACTTACACACGATCGTCGATACGAGGCGAGAGTGGTGATGAACGTAGTGTTAGAATTTTATGTGAATGGAAAAAGACAAGAAACTTACGCTAACATCGGGGAGACCCGAGCATGAGCGACGAGAGGACGGGTACGGGATCGGGGCCCCGCGGGAGAGGCATTATTGCATATTGGCCGATATCGATATAAGGAACTCGATTGACTGTGCAAATTCGAACATAAATTGCATGTGATCAATTTGAATATAAATGTGTTCTATTATGTATTATCTTACTAATAAATATATTTTGTGTTGTTCGCCATTTACGTGAGTTCACCCGGTTCTGAGTTTTTCTTAACAAATCAGGAGTGAGATCTTAACAAACCTCATTAAGTTCAAAAACCAAAAACAACATACAATACAACAGACATTGTTTTGCGGTGCCATGGTTTTACAATTTAATAAAAACAAGTTTGGACATTTCATCACGTTAATATTATTCAACGCCTTATCTATCATTATAAATTTTTGGGAAATATTCTTAATAGTACTTATTACTGTCATAATTTTGAACTATTTGCTTATTTTGTGAAAGCTGATACCGTAGGTCTTGTATTGTCGGGAGGTAAAAAGCGGGTTATGTCGCTATCTCGTTCTAACTCTGCAGAATCTGGAAGGATAAGGATAAGGCATCCCGGAGGTAATTTGCGTTACCTGGACAATGTTCTAGAGTAAACGTAAAATCCTGAAGTAACAGAGCCCATCTCGTCAGCTTTGCGCTCGCATTCTTCATATTCTGCATTCTTTATATCTTCCAAATAAGGTCGATACTTTTTTTATAGCCCAGACAACAGTGCGACACTCCTGCTCGTTACTGTGATATGCTTGCTCAGTATAGTTGAACCTGGTGCTTGCGTAGGATATAATGTGTCTGACGGTGTCAGGTCCCTCTTGGTACAGCACTGCAGCAGCCCCATGTTTACTCGCGGCGGTTTGAAGGATAAAAGTTTTATCGAAATCAGGGCGGTGCAGGCTAAGCGGTCGTTGCATAAGGGACTTCATTTTCTTTCCGAACTCACGTTGACGAGCGCATCTAGCCTATCTGCCGGGCACCCCTTGGTCATGGCTGTCGTGATACCATCCGGACCTGGAGCTGAATTGCTCCAACCTCGAATGGCATCCCGCAGGTGGTCAGTTGTGACCGGCAGATAGACCGAAGGAGACTCCTCTTCTGCAAAGAAAGGCTCCGTATCGGTCGAGGAATTATTATCAAAGATCTCGCCATACATCTATTCAACATCGGTCATGCGAGGAAACACATCGGTTTCAAGCAACGAGCCTAGCTAGCTTGTCGTCCAGGACCATCCTGTTCTTGTGGAAGAGGTCCTGCGCCTTCTTGAACTCCGATACCCTTCGCCTGCCCGCCGTATTGGGACGGAAAACTGGTGGCGGAGGTCGAAAAGGACGGTTCCTGGGCTTGATAACGCGTCTTCTCGGAGAGCAGTAGGAGACAAAGTCATCTACCGCTTTATCGAGATCCTTGACATCATCAACTAACCCAACCCTGATGAGAACACGTACTCGTTCATCAGTGAACGACCTTCGCAGGTCGATTAAGTGTCTCATAATGGAAGAGGGCTCTTCCCCCAAAGGGTTAGGGACCTCATCCATATGAGGAGCGACAGGATCATGTAAGTCACGGTTATGAACATCACATGCTATTGAGACTTTTCCAGAATCAATGTGAGCTCTCGCAGGCTCGCTTACATGAGGTGGTATCTAGTCGTGTTCACGTAGCAGGAGGAGGAGACGAACTGCAAGACCGTATCCTTTTTGACCGCTCAAGAGGGGCCAAAATGCTGGGGAGAGACCCTCCGTCGGTGTAGGAGCGGTTGGTCTGCAATAGGACTTAGTCTTGCCCGTTTGCCACTAGGAAGTACACGAAGCAATGACGTTTTGGGAGAGACGGCGAAGGGAACAGAAACGTTGCTTTGGGATGCGCATGGGTTGTTGCTGCGGAAGCAACATACGCGTAAGACGATGCCAGGGAAGTTCTGGGACGCGGAAGGGCGTGATGATGTTGCCCTTTTAGTAGAAGTGCTAGGACCAGTAGGAGAGGGCTTACTGTCTAATAGGCTTCCAGCGCCTACACTACAAGGTCCTTTTCCTTATCGAAGTAGGCTTTATATATTGCTTTTTCCCGTCGGTATAGGAACTGATGCTTAGTCAGATCTGTAGCTGACATCGCCTATTTGTAGGAAAACTCCTTCACAGATTGAGCCTTGACTTGGGCAACCGGGTGAGTAGGATGCTCTTCGGAAGGGGGAGTTTAGACTCTAGTTCCTCCTTTTATTGGGGTGGATCAGCCCATCGCTCGTGCTGACGCACGGCAGGAAAGAAGGGGAAATCAACACCACAAAACTGGCAGCGTTATCGATCCCTTGTTCCGCAATCCCTCAGGTGTCGTTGTAAAGAAGACTTTAATGGGTAAAATTTCCTACACCTATTGCAGATAAGAGCCTGCGTAGTCCCGCAAGAGGCGAAACTAGAAGAGGTGCTCTGCCGGGGACCAGAATTAACAAACTTGGTCTTTGAAACGAATGAAATTTTTTAGGCAGAGCCCTGGGAGATGTTCGGCTCGGATTGGGCACAGAAGATGTTTATTGTGCCTTTTTGCGTATTGCCCCCGTGAACCCGTATCAGCAGCAAGATCCGAGGCTTTGTTCCCTTTCTCCATCCCCAATATGAACTTATGGGAAGAGGGGGTAACCCAGCGCAGAGATAACCCGGTATCGTAGTACCACATGCCCGCACCTAGGCCGATAGTCGGTGGTGGGGGATGCCCCTTTGGACGCGCGCGCGTCCTAATACACCTAGCCATTTGAAGCCAAGGGACGGCTAGGCGCGATCCGCTGTGTTTAGTCATTGGGGGATACCCAACATCCAACGTCAATACCGAGGAGATGCACAGACGGTCTTGAGCTCGAACACCCCTGCCGACTTGAACCTGACAACCGCACACCACCTACTCACAGGTTGCCAGGTGGAGCAACTCGCAACTTAATTAGAGTCACAGTTACGCCCGCTGGAGGTCGACACTTTTTAATAGCCCAGACAATAGGGAAACACTCCTACTCGTTCCTGTGATATGCTTCTTCAGTAAGATTGAACCTGGTGCTTGCGAAGGATATAACGTGTCTGACGTCGTTAGGTCCCTCTTGGTACAGCACTGCAACAGCACTATGTTTACTTGCGTCGGTTTGAAGGATAAAGGTTTTATCGAAATCGAGACGGTGCCGACTAAGCGGTCGTTTGCATGAGAGAATTTATTTTCTCTCGAACTTTAGGTCGATGGTCAAAAAAGGGTAGAAGTACCTATGACCTTTAGGGTTTCTAAATGGCTGTAAGGGGAGAGAATTCATCCTGGGTAAGACTATTTAGACGGCGGAAATCTACACAAAATCGTGGGTCACCGTTTTTTTTGCTAACCAGTACGACGGGAGAATTGTAGGAAGACTGGCTTGGTTCTATTACATTGTCCGTGAGCATTTCCTCTATTTTTTCCTGGATCAATATCTTTATTTCCTTCCGAGTAACGGTACGGCGGAAGGCAAAAATGTTCGTCTCTATGTAGACGGATCACGTGTTCTGCTGTTTTCTTGGCGAAAATCCTTAACCAATTTTCAGATGTCGTGGCGGTAATCCTCCGGAAAATGCTGTACAGGCGGTTCGTCAGGCCTGGTTGATATCGCAGGTGGTGGCGTTGGTCAGACGCAGTAAATCGTATGCCGCTTGTCCGTACCGAAGTGAATGCACTTTCTCTCGAGATCGCAGGTGGTTTTTTCCATGAGCAATCATGACGTACCAAGGATAACGGCTTCCTTTAGATCGTCTGCGACAAAGTCTTCAATCTGGTGTAGGTACTCGTTTATTGTTACAGTAAACGATACCTAAGATGCATCGTTGTAGGCTTGCGGTGGAGGTAGAAATGGACTGAGTGTTGAAGCCTTGGGTCAAGTGAAAGTTCAAAATTATGGGAAGCTTCCGTGTCCAGAAGGGCGTATATTTCTCTTAGATGAAGTGGCATCTACGGCATCTAGTAGTTAGGCAGATTGACTTGATGATTAATTGGATATCCGGCCTTTACTGAGGGCGTTAGACGGGTACGGTTTCCTCGGCCTGTCTCCAGTTTCCCGGCTGACTGGGTGCGGCTTCCTGGAGGCTTCCGGGCAGTAGTGACATTTTGATCCTGCGAGTGTGGTCGGTACTAAAATTGGAACCTTTGTTTTTTCTCGGCTTTTCGCGACATAAATAGTGTTGGTCGACTGCAGTTGGCCATAATCAATTTTGATCGCCCTTTGCAATAGTTTGTCGATTATGGTCGGCATTGGGATCCTCAGGAAGGTTCATATGCTAGGTCGAACCAATTCTATTAACAACTGGATGTTGCTGCCTTCTTCTTCCTCCGGAAAAAAGTCGTTGCAGTAGTTGCAATGTTTTTAATAAGAGCATTTTTGTGTTCTCCTTTGTTCGCAGTTTCTGGCTGTACAGCTGGGCTTTTAATGTTGCCAGGTTTTCGGGACGATTATATTTCGTTAGTAAAAGATCCCGAAATTGTTTCCATTGTAATGGGTAGCTTTGATAAGGCAACCACCATTTTCCTTGGAGTTGGCTCGTGATAATTTGTAGTCGGTCATCGGAGTCCACTCGGTACTTTTCGAAATACTGTTCGTATTCTTCGAGGAAGCGGTTGGTATCATCGACATCCTCGCCTCTAAAAGATGGATCAGATGGTGGAGATTTGGATACCGCAAGGACACGACTCAGGATGTCCACTAGTTGCCGGGAAGAAAACTGCATCGGTTGGTCGAACTTGGGCGCCACTTGGTGTTTTAATACTCCAAGAAGTGTATCGTCTTCGGACATGGCTCGTATGTCGGACTTACGTTTTGGCATGTTGGAAATTCAAGGCGTAGATAAGCTAGATTTCACTAATATAATTAACGGTAGTCCCACTCGTTGGGCGTCACTTGTTATAAAAGGACACGTTAACGATCCACTCAAATTTATTTATATGTACTTTAAATAACTATCTATATACAAAGAATTAAAAAAAAAAGACAGGCAGATTCCCTTACACAATACTCCAATATGCAAGCACACACACAATACAACAATATACACAATAACTAGACAAGCACACACACAATACGTCGATGGAAAAAATATGCAATATGTATACAAACCCTTGATTCGAAGTTTTAAATAGACCTATCTCTCTCTTCCTTGCCAATGGTGGGTGGAATTTCAGAGATAGGCGAAAATAATGAACAGCGATTAGTAGATTTGGGGTAAGGACCTCTCTCTCTCGCTTGCCTCGGGTGGGTGGGATGTCAGAGATGCTTGTACTGAGGAAAGTATCGGCTATATACCATGTACTAACCCCAGTACTAAGCGAGGAATAAGATAAAGAGAGGATGAGAGTGGGGTGGCAAGAGAAGGGCGAAAATTAACGATAAAAACGACTTGGTTCTTAACGTTGATTTCGCGGTGAAAAATGAAAAACAACATAGCGGGAAACGATAGGGCATGCATGAAAACGTAAGGGTAGAAAATAGAAACGTAACTCTACGATAAAGATAAACAAAAATAGAAAAAAATTAGTAGGAAAAAGAAAATACAAGAATATTTAAAAAAAAGAGGGGACATCAGAGGAAAGTACAACCATTTGGAAAACTAGAGAGAAAAGAACAATAATAAATGGGTTGACGAAATAAAATAGATAGATAGAAATCATTTTTTCGAAATGTCCAAAAATGCGTCCTGTTGATTAATATTTATCTCACATTTCGTCACTATTGTTGCACGTTTTTATTTCAGTTGGATACGTATGTATTTCTTCTTTTGTAATTCTCATCGTAGGTGGGATTGGTAAACTTTTGCAATTTATTAATTTACTTTGACGAAAGATTTCCAAACTGCCGATTCCAAATTATTGATTGAACTTTTGAAATCGTTGTCTTTCATCAAAGTTCTTATTTGATGCCTATCAAAAATACCAGCTTTTAGCTTCTCTGTACTTTATACTTGGTAACTTTTTTGATATAAAGGCAAAACACTAACCAGTTTTAACATAACTATTTATATTGCTTCATTAGTCCTAATTTGCAAAGCAAAATAACCACCATGATTTTTAACACACTTTATTAAAGATCATGCAGGTCTATCACAAATAAAGGCTTTAATAGCAATTTTAATGTTTTTGATATCAATATTTACTGCTTCATTCATTTCAGATATGAATTGTTCTAAATATCGGTTAATATCTAGGTCTAGTATTACTGTTGTAATTCGATTATATACTTAATGGTGGCGACATCTCTTATTTAGAATAGTTATTAATATGCCCATATAGTATCATTACCGTGCGTATCGTTTCCCGAGTTTGTTCCGTGCTGATACTAGTGTAGAATAGATCATATTGCAATAAACGTTTATAGCAAACTATATCTCTCATTGCGAGATAATACCCGCTGTCGCCCTTCCACTACTTTATTACATTTCATTAGGTTATGGGCCCAGTGGAAGCATAAAGTTACAAATTCCAACATCGCGGCAAACTGCGTTCAACATTATTTTCTTTGTGAAAAGTGCGAGAGAGCGCGAAACGCTGTGTGCAAATTCGCGAGAGCGAAACTTATTTGGTCACTAGCCTCGTCATTAAAGAATCTCTACACAAAGAACGATTCGGAAAAGTAGATTTGGGATAAAATCCAGAGTGAGTTTACAGATAATGGAGGGGCACACCTTCGTAGAGTGATATGTGAATTATATATAACTAAAGCAGAGAATTTTACATTAATGAACGAATATAGTAACAGTATCATGGACCTCTTGACTCAAATTGTAAATTCTCACGTGCCAGTTTATGATAAACTAATTGTTACTTTCTTAGTCGGAGGTTATTCTCTCTTTTTGAGCCTATTATTTTTGGTCTCGAAGGATCATGCAAAGTAATGAATTCGCACCTCCTTAGAAATAAATTGATCCAAGAACAACCCTTTCATTTCGAAAAACAAGATGGCGAAAACGGTTACCTCGCATACCGGAATAGCGCTTGGTTGCCGTGACTTCACGAGTAGAGTTTTCTCAATGTTATTTTTGCAATAGTGAATAAAACATCAATGATAAACACTATGTACAAAAACTTTATTTACAACAAATTTACTAAATATTAAAATAAACGGATAACAACTAAAATGACAAAAAACGTAAGCGAACAAGTAGAAGGACAAAGTGTAACTTCCTAAAAATATGTGATAAAGATGAACTTATAGTAATACCACCACCAATACCTACCAAACCCAAACAACGGACAAGTTCCCAGAACCGGGTATGGGCAAAAACCCACCAGGGCAATACCCCGCCTCGAGCAATTGAGAATCTACGAAATATGGACAGAATGGCATACAATTAACAATGGCATACAATTAACTGAGGGTGAATGCGACCGCCGAAGACTGATACTGACCCTCTCTATTGTAATTGTGCCGACGCTGCAATTATATGATAGGCACTAGTTCAATGACATTTTACAAACCTATTGCTTGTAACCTTATCTTGAGGCATATTTAAATTGTAGGTATTTCCTTTAATGTAATAAATTAAATTATATTCAAAGTTTGTGAACCATACTGAGTGTTAGAAATAAAATATAAAATTAAAACTGTAACAGCGCTAATCGCGTCAACCAAAATTTTCGAACAAATTCAAGCAACCGTTTCCGGCGTGGCTCATCGAACCGTCAAAACAGGTCTACCAAATTAGCAAATATGAAATGTTACGAATGTGATCAGTATGGTCACCCAGCTAGAGACTGTCCGAAACACCGCGAAAGTTGGAGCAACTCAGGAAACTCGGACTTCAATAGTCATCAAAAATTTATACGTATATTCCAGTTATATGTGATCACCTTAATAAACCAATAATATGTTACCCATATTATCTACGCATAATAAACGCACATGCAACGCATCACATCGCTCCACTACACTTGTCAAAAGATGGCTATGTACTATCATATATTCAATCTGTCGCCCTCACATGTTTTGATGTGGTTCCTTCTTTGGTCTTTCGTCACACTAGCCAAACACAAATAAAAACGAATGGGATACCAGTCGCCAGCCTATCGATGTTAAATATGAGATTTAAAGAAACAAATATAGAAAGGCAGTTATTACTGGAGTGTAGTTTTCATATACTATATAGTTATAATTTATTTTTCGTACCTTACATTATAGTAGTTATTCAATAAAAAAGCATCAATTGTTGTGCGTGTAATTAGTATCAAAACTAAATTATTTAGGGCACTTCACTACAAAGATGCATATCGGTGGATAGACGTAATTGATGACGTCACAATGAACACAACGGTACTGTACTGTTAAAACGTACGATGTTCGAGTGGAGTTTTCAAAAACACTATTTTAACACATTTATCTGGTTCAGTTATCAAGAACCTTTAGTACACTTTATTTATTTTAATTGTTGCACACCCAAGATGGCAAAATGAATAACAAAAATAGGTTTGACCTATAGAGTAGACTGTTAAGTGAACTAAAAAATGTATGAGCTGATATAATAATAATAATATTTATCTCTGTGGAGGTACATGGCTACTTTGTAATCTATGTATTTTGTATTTGCTGGTTAAATAAAATAAATAAATAAATATATTAAAAAAGGTGTTATGGCCGGTGGTATGATCTATAGGTAGGGGCAAAGGTCGCCACAAAAGAAAGCGAATAAACGACCGGACAAAGGATTTAGCGGGAACCCGAACATGACACGATACTGTACTAACTAAAGCTGAAGTCGTTCGCGAGAAGGTGTCTCGGCACTCGGCGGAAAGCGGGAGAGTTATAAATTCAACACTCCCTTAATACGACGATTGAATGTGTGTACCGGTACTTTGCGGTGAGAGCCAGCAGAAGTCTGAGCGAGCTCAGTTGCATCCTGAGATTTGACTGTATCCTTTTGCGACGATCCTGGCTTTGCGGCATTCCAGAGTACCATCACTTGTATTTGTTCCTGAGTACGGTTCTGGAGCCGACTACTTTGCGGTTTGGTGATAGGTATGCTTCTAATTTGGACGAGAAATCCGCGTTGGTGTGTTCTCAGTAGTTTTTTCTGAAAGTCTACCACCAAATACCAAGACCTTTTGCCTAGCGAATATGATTTTAAAGAAACAAGAAAAACTGGAGAGCTATAAGGAGACACGCTTTCTGCGATAATGCTTTGCCGCCTAAGTTCATCTATCTGTCGCTCAATCTTCTCTTTTTATATTTTAGGACAGCGGTATAGTTGGGAGAAGATCGGTGTTTCGGAATTGAGTGGGATTTTATGTTTAGTCGAAATTACGAAGGTCAAAACGTCTCCTTCACGATAGAATATATCTTTACTCTATGCACAAATTCTCGACCTTTCTAAGATTTTGTCTTTGTTATTGACAGATAGCATTACGGATGAACCGGGGCTGTGTTTGGATTCATGCTTCAAAATTTACCATCAAAGGCTTTAAAGAGATATAAGTATGTTTTATGTATTCAATAAAGCTTTACTATGTAGTCCAAATTTTCAAACTAATATGGCACATGACAATCAGTCGCAAAAAGAAACCCAGTAGCTGATGCCACTGTGTGCCATGGCAGAAAAATCCTAAAACAAAAGCAAAAAACACCGAAAAAACAGTACAGTGTTATAGTCCGGGAGCCAGCAATCCTGTAAGACCTATCATCGCGGATTCTAAAATTTTTAATGAAAATTTATAGTTTATACTCACTTGCCGTACTATTCGTAAATATTAATTCTTTTGCAGATTCCCGAAATAGGCGAGGAGCCAGCAATCCTGAAAGATCCGTCATCGCGGATTCTAAAATTTTTAATGAAAATTTATAGTTTATACTCACACGTATAAAATGCGCTTGGTCGGCTTGGATTTTATTAGCCGGTAATGATTTAAATAAATTATATATGGTTAAATTCATTAAATGTTTTACCATCATCGTGGATTTTAATTTTCCTATTGGTGATTTTGTGCAAAATGTTGTACTTAATTAGAAAAAAATCGGCCGACCAACATTTTTGAGCAAATACAAATAGCTTCAGTAGCATTTTGCCACATAGAGTTTACAAACATAGTGCGTAAAATTTTTTGCATTAATGTTTTCCAACATGGAGGAATATTACTTGAATTGAAATTATTATACCTTTATAAAATTCTTCTTTGTCACATCTACTTGCAAAAAATTTTAAAAATAATTCAAATCTTGCAGCATTCACGTCATTATTGGTTATTTTATACATCTCATTTGTAAACCTTTGTACTGAATCTGTAATTTGTTTATTATTTATGTTTTCTGGATTTGTCAAATGCTCAAACATATTTTGGTATTCTTCGTTTTGTAACAGGAGGTTGTAGGCTTTAATTTTTCCTTTACCAACAAAAGCTGCTGTACAATCACAACCTGTATAAGCATGCAAGCCCGGTAGAGCTCGACAGACTGATGAACCTAGCTTTTCTGCAAGGTGCGTACAATTGATGTAATTTATTTCATTATTAGTTTTGGTTGTGATCCATATTTCTTGCTCTTTGAATTTATGGATATTTCCGAGACAAATTATTAAGACGTCAGTATCTACTGATTTTATAACTATTTTTTGTTGAGGCAAACATTTGTTTACGTGAAAAAAAATTCTCGTATCTGCCTCTTCATGGTGACATGTATAATTTTCCTGTATTATTCGAGTTATTGTTTCATTATCATAACTGTAGACGAAACACTGTTCTTCGACTGTTAAAAAAACTTTTTTGTCATTAATTATTGAGCTCAGTGTATTATCTATCCAATGATTAGATAAAAAGGATACTAATGCTTCTTTGAATTTTGGATTATTAAGACTTTTATTGAAATCTGTAATGACCCAGTGATAGCAAATGGTATTTCATCTTCTTTACGAGTTAATCTTTCTGAATCTTTGATAGAAGGAGATAGATATCTATCAAAAATCAAATGAATTTCTGAAGCAGTGGTGTTCATATTTTTTTCAAAATAAATTCTGCAATCTTGCCGAATGCTTGAGGTACAGATGGTCCCAAATTGTGTAATAAATGGAAACCGTCGATAATTTCAACGTCTATGTGGCTTGGAGCTGAAGTTTCTATTGAAGAGATTATTTTTTTGGCCAATGTCGATTTGTTGGTTTTGAATATTTCTCCTGTAGGATATGTTAATGCTGGTGGAAATGGTGACAGTGGATATTTTAAACATGTCTCCATATCTATTTTTTTTCGAAGCGATATTCCCAATAATCGACCGAAAATATCACGTTCCATTCGAATTGTTGTACGTTTTCCATCACTGGTACGGTGAGATTTTTTCAAAGATTCGCTTGCAAAATTTAATATTTTATTTTTTTTGATAGCTCTCACGAACCTACTTTCATCAATGGCACATTCTTCAATAAATTTACGTTTTTGTTCTTTACCTCTTTCTCTTACATTTAATAAAAATTCACTGGTTTCATCAGAGACGGCTTTACCCGTTACAATATTAAATAAATTAGCCGGATTTATTGTTGAGCTGAAGGGATTCATGGATTTTTCGACAGCAACAGAAAAATCAGTGAATGTCTTGCGATCTTTCGCTATTCTGTTAACTTCCAATTCATGAGTAATGTCGTCTGTTTGTGTATAGCTCATAGATTCTAATAATTTGGTGATTATTTTTGTTCTAATACTGTGGCTCAAAGCCCATCGCTGTCGCAAGAAAGAGTTTTCAAAGTAGTACAATGCATGATGCTTAGCGAAATAATAAAAACTGGTATGCGCGATTCTTCCGGCTATTTCTAAGCAGGCATACCAAGATATTTTTAAAACTGATATTAAAACGCGTAAAATAAAAAAAAAAAAGAAATCCGTGATAACGGAGAAATTTTACCCTCTCTAATATCATTTAAATAGGGTTGCGAACCCTTTCCGGCTAAAAAATGTTGGTCGGCCGATTTTTTTCTAATTAAGTACAACATTTTGCACAAAATCACCCATAGGAAAATTAAAATCCACGATGATGGTAAAACATTTAATGAATTTAACCATATATAATTTATTTAAATCATTACCGGCTAATAAAATCCAAGCCGACCAAGCGCATTTTATACGTGTGAGTATAAACTATAAATTTTCATTAAAAATTTTAGAATCCGCGATGACGGATCTTTCAGGATTGCTGGCTCCTCGCCTATTAGAAATATGCATAAACTTCCAAGTAATGAAAAAAAACATGGCTCCGGCCACTTCAAAATTTACCGGCAGTTAACATGTTAATACACCTTTAGAAGTGTTCAGGCTTCTTAGTTGTTTCAATAATATCTTTTGGCCAATTTAATATGATATTTCGGAATTTTTGGTTTTTAATTTATCAAAATGATGGTTTTGAGTTAGGTGTCTTTTGAGTAATTTGCTTGTCTTTGATTTTCTTTATATTGGTTGGAAAATATTTTATTTGTTGGAATGGGTTGGGTGGGCATTCGCGCTAAAAGCAAAACTAGGAATGAGTGAAAGGTAGGCAGCTCAGAGTAGAAGGTGGCAGGGCCTTCTAAAACAGTCGTTTCGTTTAGGGGCGAAGTCGAAAAGTGTCGAGATAGACGGTTTGTGTGACCTGACACTGAGACCCGAAGTAGAGATGTGAATTTACCGGTAATAAAAAATTTGGTGATTACCGCGTAAAATTACCGGTTTCTAACGGTATTCGGACGTCAAAAAATTCTGAATGTGAAATTTACGGTCAAGGCGTCGGTCAGCGTATTTACCGTTAATTACCGGTCATTTACATCTATGAGTGCTGTCAGTACAGGGTAGAGTAGTATTACGTAGTTAGTATCAGCAATTTCTTATGCCTAAGTGTACGATGTGTTGCACCCCTATTTACAATTCCTTTAAATTTAATTTTTCAAACACTTTAACACAATGAAAGTGATTAAACAAATTATTCACAAAAGTGAATTTCGACCAATCCAAGCAAAGGTGCTAACAGTTTTTAGCTCATAGGGGAGAAGAACTAGTTTCTAATTGAAATTTTTTTTACATTTACATCACTAATCAGTCTTGAGTGAATTCATCATCTAAAAATTTCTTCTTCTTCATGTTCAGCACGAATTTCACTTCGTCCTCCCCTCCATTACTTTTCTCATGTTCTTCTTATTTTTCTTCTGTATTATTTGGTGGAGGATTAAGTAATCTTAAAAGTTTTTGCAATGTATGTTATTTTTCTAGCTCTATCGATTAGTTAGTTTATTTCCATCCTTGTGTACTAAAAAAAACGCTCGGTTGAAGCTGATGTTGCAGGTAAAGTCAATATAGCAACAGCAATTTTGCTCAAAGAAGACTTTTGGGATATACTTTGCCACCATTGACATGCTTGCTCGCTTAACGTAATCGTAACTCCACATTCTTGATTCTGACACATACTCTGTTTAATCTTTTAATACCTTATCACTATTCAGATTTAATTTAGTACCAAGATTTATAATTAATTCATGACCTTCGACCGTTTCCTTTTAATTGAGTATCAAGTAAGTTAGCTGCATAGTGTATGGGACGTAGAGTCATAGTTTTACGATCTTCTAAACAAGTATATATGCTTATAAAGTTTTTCTTCTTCCGAAAAAATATTTTCAATATTATTAAATGTATTATTANAAATTTTAATATATTCAGGTACTTTATTTATTAAAGAGTTATCACCCCCTAAAATATTTATCCACTTTACAATCGGTTTCATTAATTGAAAGATTTGTTGAAGATTATCCCAAAATTCTTTATTAAGTACAAGAGCACGAGAAGCACGGTTCCATAATGTAATAGCTTTTGAAGAAATTGCTAAAACCTGAAGATTACGCTTATTAACACAAAGACTGTCAATCATAATTATTGTAGATCCAAATCTTGTCTTAGTTGGTAATTTTAAGGTGATAGACACTCTACGTTCATCGTAGGATTTAATTTCTTTGAAGATCGTTGACATTATTTGTACTTCTTTTATTCCTTTTACAATAGCTGTTGTACTTGTCACCAAAGTTTCAACAGTTGCTTGACTACCAATATCTTTCATGAGTAGGTTAAGAATATGAGCAGCACAACCATAAAAATACAATTTGTCGACACTATACTTTTGATCTATCAAAGTCCAAGCACTTTTCATTGCAGCACAATTACCTGTACAGATTCCAATTAATTTTTTAACTCCCATAGCATCAACACTACATAGGTGTGACTTATAGAGTAGACTGTTCATGAGATAGAAAATGTATGAGCTTATATGTTAAGTGTCATGGCCGGTGATGTAATCCATAGGTACGGGCAAAGGTCGCTGGATGTAACTGTAGTAGCAGATTCAATTTTTTCATTAACTATATTTTGTGTTCTGACGAATACTAAATCTAGAAGATTATTTGATAGTCGATTTCTTGATGAGAAATTAAGTGAAGGCCGTAGTGCGTTAAAAAATTTTAGCCAATATGGATTTTCTGTTATACATGATGATGTACCAGATGCATAAATCGCTTCTACAAGTAGTTCTTGTAGAGAATCTTCATATTTTTTCGACATTTTATCACAAAAACTATCAATTGTGTTTTTTTTATAGCTATTGCTACAAATACTTATATTATTTGGTAAATTTTTATTTGAAATCAGTGTAGTACTTGCTCTAATGTCTGTTTCATTCAAATCTTCAATAGTACATGATTCGTCTGCTGTTTATGTGAGAATTTTTTCTTTTACGAGGTTTATATGGTTTTAAAAGTTTCTGTAACTCTTGAAGACAACTTCTACACTGTTTACAATGATGTTTTCTGCATACTTTTTCTTGCAGTAGTTAATAGAATTTTTGGTTAGGTTGTAGAGGTAATGCAGAAAAATGTTTTTATATTGATTTTCTCTCCCCCATTTCACCAAGTTCCCAATGAAAATCCTTTTCTACAAATTGAATTTTCTTATATTAATATCAGTACTATTGATAACAAATAAATAGTTGCATGCCGTTGGGAATTCTAAAATGGGCTCGGTCATTGACACCTTTTTTACCAGTAATTTACGGTAAATTTACTCGTCAAATACCGATCAACATCTCTAGACCGGAGATGGAGGTGTTTTGGAAGAAGGGCTTGAGGGAGATAAAGACGGCTGGTGTCTTGGCACGGGTGGCAAGGATATGCTTTTACCATGTCAGTGTTCTGCCGAAGACGACGTCGCGGTAAGTAACGGAGTTGCTTCATTTGATGTGGTGATTATTAACGGTGATGGTGGGAGATTTTCGGGTCCTACGGGAGAAGAAAATTTCTTCCGGCTCGGCCTCGTTACTGGAGAGTTTCCATCTACTGTATGGAACGACATGTCTGCGCATAAAAGGTTAAACAGAAGAGGGGACAGCTTGGAGCCTTGGCGGACACTAGCTATTACGGCTTTACTCGGGGACAAAGTAGAGCCAACGCAGACACAGAGGGTTCTGTCAGAGAGGAAGAATCGGATAACTCCGAATAGGAAATGTGGAGTGTGGAGGGCAATAAGTTTGATGATGAGACCTTCGTGTCAAACTCTATCGAAGACTTGCTGAATGTCGTGCAGAATCATGGAAGTGTGACGGTGTTTGTTTAGATTTTCAGAAATGTGTTCAGAAACAAGGACAAGTTGGCCGGTGCCATACTCTCTGCGGAAACCGTGTTGCAAGTCGGGGAGCAGGTTATTTCGCTCTACGTTTTGTTTTAGCAGCGGGAGGTGTAGGGCTCTGTTTTGAAGAGACCGGATCACCTTCCAAGTGCTTTTGGGCTGTGTTTATGCTTGAGCGATGGAATCGTCTTGCTAGAGGGATCGGCGCGGTCTGCGGGATCGCGATGTTTTTGCCACAGACGGCGAATTTTGGTTTTCCTCTTGACGAAGGCAAGAATGTCTGCGTAGAGGGGTTCTGTAGGGAGGAGGGGCGAAAGATCGATGGCGCTGGTAATCTAGGTTAGGCGGTCGACTTCTATTAAGACTGGAAAGTGGTTGGAGCTTATAACGTCGAAAACGGTTGGATCGCCAGAAAGATTGACATTTTTTAAGATGAAGATTTCAAGAATGTCAGCAAGTGGATTATTGGATGCAAGGAGGTATGAAATAATTTCATACAACGGCGGTATTGGACGGCTTCTCTGGTGGTTCTTTTTGGCGCAACATTGACGTTGAGATTGCAGAGCTTGCAAAGTTTAAAAGATTAACTTGAACTTAGGGAAAGACTTGTCGAGACGGACGGATACTAACGGCCAGATTTTTCCACCTTCAGTTGATAGTTCAGACTATATATCGTCCATGAAGATAGCTTCACAGACTCCACGAATGACCACATGAAAGTCTCTGTCTTGTTGAAGTTGGTTGGTTGAGAACTTAACCTTGAATTCGTCTCTACGACGATACGCGACGAAAATCGTCCACGGAGTTGAGGGAGACTGTGACCGAGTTTTGGGTGTTAATGACCGGACGGGCTGTAATACCACAATTGTCAATGGCTCTATGAATTGTCGGCCAAAGGAACTTTTGGCGGATACCAATGGTTGCTTTAGATGTTTAGCTTGCTCCGTTTTCTGCTCAGTGTTAGTGAACGTTGACGAAGACGGTCATACGAAGAGTGTTCGTCTCAGGCGTTTGTTGCGACGCTTACCGGTTTCAGTGAAACCGTCAGCAGTAACAGATGGTGACTCTGATTCGGAGTGAACCTCGGAAAGAGCGGAAGAAGTACCGGACACTGTGTCCTCATACATGGGGCTTAGAGGCGAATACTGCGAATGACGACGGATAAAGTCGTTTAACGAAATGAATAAACTGTATTAATACGATTGCTAGACAAACTATAATAAACTATATACAATTAAATGGGTCTAATTCACAACATGTACTGCCCGTCTTGAAAGACCGAGTCTTTCAATCACTTCACAATTAATTAATCAATTTATATTTCAATAGGCAATACACATAGCTTTCTCACAGCACATTTCACAGTTGGAATTCCATCTGTAGCTCGGAAGGGGTCTTCAACTTTGCCCAACTTCCAATGGAGCGGAGGTAGTTTGTCTTCACTCATCACCAGGGAACTTTTTTTTAAATTGTTGGTGGACAATAGAATGGACTGTAATTTTTAATTATCTTAGAAAAACAACAGAAAGCTTTGGAACAAGGAACTGGATTAGAGCCCCAGATGATCCACCCAGAAACTGTATTTTACAGAATAGGTAGGTAGGAATTGGTTTACTGAGTGAAAGTCTTTCATCTTTGAGAAAATTCCAACAATTCCCTGCACCAATGAGAAGGTCTATTCCAAAATATTCGTTAAAATACGGATCAGCTAACTTGAGTTCACTAGGAATGTTCCACGAACTAATATCTACCGTTTCAACAGGAAGATTGTCGGTTACTTTTTGTACAACGAAACACGAAAGAACTATGCTAAAGTCATTGTATTGATTTAATATTAATTTCACATTTGTGATACTAATTAGCTATAGCCCCATTTATTCCCATCACAGACATATTTGTACATTCCCTACGCAATTTTAACCTTTCACATAATTCAGAAGTAATAAAATTTGATTGCGAGGTACAGTCTAAAATACCTCTGAACTTATATGATTTACCTAATAAATCCTGTGTTTCAACAACTACAGTAGGAAGTAATACTTGACAGTTATGGCTTACACGATTTGACAGTGCAACCTGAGCCTTTAAATCCGCAGTAGGATTATTGTCTTTATGCAAAAAAACATTATGTTTGGTCATACACTTTTTACACGGCCTAATGCGACATTTTTTAGTACTATGGCATGTGCATAAACAATTCATGCAAAGATTTAACGATTCTCAATGCGCTCATTAAAGTCTAGCTCAAGAAACTCACTACACGTGTATATCAAATGAGATTGTTTACATAAATTACATTTTGCACTTGACGAAACTAATGCGCATTGTCTAGGAGTACCTCGCGAATTTTCCCCCACAACTTTTGATGAATGATTTACTTCCAAAGTTTCTAGCCAATTTGCCCCAGAATTCAAAAATGTAAGTAAATAGTTTAACGTAGGTGGTTGCCGTGACTTGGTTGCCTGACACGAGCAGAGTTTTCTCATGTTATTTTTGCATTAATAAAACATCAATGATAAACACTATGTACAAAAACTTTATTTACAACAAATTTACTAAATATTAAAATAAACGGATAACAAGAAAGTGACAACAAAGTATAACTTCTTGAAAATATGTGATAAAGATGAATTTATTGTGATACCACCACCAATGCCTACCAAACCCAAACAACGGAAACAAGTTTGCAGAATCGAGTATGGGCAAAAACCCACCAGGGCAATACCCCGCCTCGAGCAATTGAGTTCCTAGAACCTACGAACTATGGACAGAATGACATACAATTAACTGAGGGTGAATGCTACCGCCGAAGACTGATACTGACCCTCTCTATTGTAGTTCTGCCGACGCTGTAATTATATGATAGGCACTAGTTAAATGACATTCTATAAACCTATTGCTTGTAACCTTATCTTGAGGCATATTTAAATTGGAGGTATTTCCCTTAATGTAATGAATTGAATTATATTCAAAGTTTGTGAATAATAATGACATAAAATATACAATTGAAACTGCAACAGTAGGAAATTCATTTTTTATCTTTTGTTGTTCCCCTTCACATGCGGTAGCTTTGTCTAACTTCATGGATATAATAAAAATAATTAGCGGATTCCAATACTGGGTCTAATGCTTTAGTGTCTCTAATGCACACAAATGCTTTTTTTACATTATCAATTAAATTACGTAAATTGGCAGATGACCCTTTAGATAAATTTTCCATGTCAAAAATAGCTTTAATATGGTTATGCACCAATAATCTAGGATTATTAAACCTGTCACCTAAAAGCGTCCATGCAGTTTTATAATTATCAGCCATAAATTCCAGGGACTGAATTATTTTTCTGGAATTTCCCCAAGGCAGCGCGCAGATAGTGAAACTTTTGAATTTCACTAACTCTAACATTCGCATGTATTAAAGATTCAAACGTGTTTTTAAATTCCAACCACGAGTTATAATTTCCCGCAAATTTAGGCAAGGAAATCGTCAGTAAACGTACGCCACTGCTTGGTTCCACATTAGCAAGCGAATGACCTGAAGAATATGGCAAACCTGACCTAACGTCATCATTGGGTTCGCTATCACTAGCAAACTTTCTTAGTATTAAACTTACGTTTGCTACAGTAGACGAGTAAATATCTACGAATTCATTTCTTTATAATTCTTTTCTAAACCTTTTTCGTCACAAGCACACTCAATACTAATTTGAATCGACTCAAAATCTTCTAAAATACCTTGAATTTTGTCAAATCGCAACTGCAATTCGGCCATTATCTTTTAGTCAAGTTCATTTCCTTGTGAAAACTACCTGAATCAGTTCAAAAATACTAATTAAATTTGTCAACTTACTTTTAACAGCGCCTCGCTTGCATAAAATAGCGTACAGTATTAAATATAAACTCGTACCTTACACATAAAATAAAGATGATAGGACCAGGTAAACAGGACTTACGGTTAACCATTAATTTTTCCTTTTTTGTTACAGGAACAACATTGCCTTAACCTCGGAAGAAATTGCTACCATGCTACCATCGACGAACACCGGGAGGCTTGGGAAGCGAAATTCACCCTTATATTGTTCCGTCGTGTGTACGTGCGTTCTTTGCTATCTGTGGCCGGCAAACACTAACGCTGGGAACTTTATTTTATTTTACACTGTTTTGCACTTGATCCGTTTCGATTAACCACTTTGAACGATAGGGACCTGCATAATTAACACCACAATTAGAATGTAGTTCGCCATGAATTTGGTCTTGCAGTCTTGCGCCTCTTGAAATTAAATCCGCGGGGTCTGATCTGATATGACATATCGCCAATCATCAGTAGTTGTATTTTTCTGAATTTACGAAACTATATTATGTTTTTAAACTTCGAGAAAGTGTGCGTTAACCAATGGGGGAGGTCCAAAGTTGGTAAAAACCAGATTTTTAGATCTAGAAGGCAAGTTATGCCTTTTAGGAAGAAAATTTTCAAATAACAATTGTAGAGAAATTAAAAACCTTCAATTTGAACCGCGGTACGATCAATTTTGTCGATTGGTTTTTGCACAAATTCCAAAAATCGTCAAAAATAGCAATTTCTTATATATTGATTGTTTATTGCAAAAATGACTTTTAGTGATTTTATCACATTGAAATGAAGGTTTTTAAATTTGGAATCGAACTAGTTCTTGTGAGCGTAAAAAAAGAGCAAAATGGATCTCCTCCGACCAATAGGAGCCGAGTTAACATTTTTTTTTAACATCACAGATTAATTGTTTTTAACTATTAAGAAATGAATTTGGCGTCATTCGATAAACAAATCTTTATATTTTGTATTATTGTTTCTAAAAAAGTACTAATTTTTTTGTTATTGCTGAAAGACCTATCTAAAGTGATCAGTAATTTCGGACGACGCAACGTAGGTAGCGGTGTAAATAAAACATTCCAGGTTGACGCGCCGCGTCAATCGGAAAATGCGTAGACAGCGTCGTTTCTTTGACAATTTTCATCGGATGGAGCTGTTTTTCTTTTTAATCTGGGATAACACAAAAAATTATGGACAGTGGTATAAGTGGTTTTTATAATAAAAGATCAATAACTAAATAAAATATTTGTATTATTTACTTATTTTATTTTCAGAACAAATATTTTTATAAAACGATGAATACGATAAAAATAAAGATAGTAAGAAAGTTCAAAATTGAAAATGAATGATGTAATACAATTTAATATATCTGTAACTAGTTATATCATCAAAAATAATATAATTTAAGAAAGTATTAAACCACGACTGCAACACCTGCCTTTTTATTATACATAGCCTAACATAACAACCTAACCTAGCCTAATCTTACATTTATATTATCATTTAGTTTAAGAAAGCCTCATCTTTTTATTTGTGTGTGACACAACTGTTTCATGTTCCGGTCTATTATTAACTAATGTTTCGTTAATAAAAGTATAATTAGAGTTTTGCTTAACTGTAGGTATGTCCGAGATTTCTCGCATTAAAGTATCCTTCGATACGTCAGCCTGTGGTTCATCTTCTTCTAATAAATTTTGTACATTCTCGCATGATTTCCCATAACAATTTACACATATCCGCGTACACTTTAGACCGTGTTTTCGACAACCACATTTTTTGCCACACCCAGTTTTACATTTACAAGAAATTTTGTGCAACACGTCCTCTGGAATTAAGTCATCATCAGAATAACTGGCGACCAAACCATTACAGTCACTTTTCCAGCCAAATTCAAGTGGATTCAAATGGTTTCCCTGTCACGCTTGAATTTGTAAATAGACACGTAAGCTATGTTGTTTTATAGCACCTGCTGTTGGAGGCAGAGTTTTAAATTTAAAATTGGATTTTATTGTTGATCTTTCGAAATGTAGAAATCTTAGATCATTCGATAAAATGGTTTTTTTATTTTTTTTTTCATACTCTAAATCAGTTTTTGTAACATACATTGCTTTAGTAATTTCGCAACCAATTCTCGTAATAGTTTCACTATTAGCAACACTATCAGAAAACTTCTTTGCAAATTCAATTAACGTATCTGACGGCAAACATTTTATAATTGAATTTTTCCCTTTATTAAAAAAAGAAGAAGTAGTGTCACATCCACTAAAAGCATATAAAAATTGTATTATTTCCCGTAATTCTGTAAATTTAAAACTATTGCTTGTAAAATATTGAATTTGTTTCGTTCGACCTGTTGTAATTTTTTTAAAAACTATATTTGAAAAATTAGCTGCTAAATGTGAAAATATCACTAACAAGTCGGTATCATTTCCTACGATAACCACTTTATTGTCATTTTTTGCAGCTTCGACTGCATTTTGAATTATTAAAACGTCGGCGTCTTCTTTAGCTTGTTTAGTACAAAATCCGTGTTCATTTAATTTATTGATCAATAGTTTAATTATACTGTTTTTATTTTTTTCATTTGATAAAAATTCTTTGGGCTTCAAACTTATTTTTGTATTGTAGTCACATATAACTTCACGGCCAATGGAATTCTTCTGTCATCGGAGTCTTTCTGCACATTTTGTGTCATTTACATTACTGTAGCCGTCAAATATGACGATACTATTTTTAGTGAAAGTGTTTTTTGCATAATTTACATATTTATTCAAAATCTGATCCATCGACTCGTTAATTTTCCAAATTACTTGATATAATAAATAACCACCATCCACTACATGTATAAGCGATGAATGGAAGGGACATCCAGTGCAGTGAATAAAATTTTGAGTAACACGCTCTTGTCAGTTTTTATCATTACACCCATTTTAAAAAGAGCAAGTGGATATGGAGCTAATTCATACATTAAGTATTGTTGCATGTCCGATTTTGCACTTAAATTTAAACAAATTCTTTGAAATATCAATAAAGGTTGAATCGTTACAACCGCATCATTTACTTTTATTTTATTGTTCATAACACTGATCGGTAAAACTTGCTCTTTTCTTTAACGACTTCAAAAGGAATTCCAATAATACTATTAACTGAATTGACTCCAACTTCGTGTGTTTTATGACAATTAATTTTGTGGTTTCCCACAACACCAGAACAAATTGAGTATTATCTTTATAAAAATCAATCAGTAACACTAAGTCTCTGTTCATACTACATGTTGTTCGGTATTTTCGTATGTGTAGTTGCAAAATTGTTGCATTTCATGTGAAATCTCTAATAAAAGTATAGTGCAAGCTATCCATTTTGTTTCTGTACTTTCGGATACCCCCCCCCCCCGACCACGTGTCAATCCACCCACACATTTCATTCCTCTCATTAGGACCTATTCGATAGCCATATCAGACCATCACCAGACCAAAATTTTGAAGAACGCCGAATAGTAAAATAACCTTGGTTGACAAATTCATTATAGGTTTTTACATCTAAAGTAGATCGCAATTTCATCATATCCTGCAGATAAATATGGGCCAATTTAGCATAATTCTATAATTCTAGTGACCACTTGCTTGAAAATAAGGTAGCATCTCATTTACATTCTTTAAATGTAAGTTGAAGTTAGCTGATCGTTCTGCATGATAAAAATTCAAATACTGAATCCATAGTTGAGCTGTGGGACCATTGTCTTTTAACAAGTTTAAACGAGTATTAAATTTATTAATTGTACTTCTCAAAATAAAATCGGCGGAAAGATCTGTTTCGTGTAAATCTATTCTTTTAAATATATTGTTTAAATGTTGTATATCGCTGTCACTAAAAGAGCAATCGTCGATTACTAAACCACCAATTGCGACGAAATTTAATAGATGACTTCTGATGGCCCCTGAAAAGGCATGTCCTTGTAAAGCCTTAGTAGCAGAATTTTCAGCAAAAAGTAAATCGAAAGCTTCTTCTAAGCCACTCCCTTCCATGATATATCCAACTGCACCGAGAAAATATATAAGGTTATGAAAACCACCTAATCTGACAATTACATTACCAATACCATATACGTCATTATTAGGATTAACTGAAGCAATGATTGTACGGGCTTTCCAAAATAAAGGTTGATCAAATGTAACAACTGAATGTTTTTGGCTGTTTGCTTCAGCTCTTTTAGCTGTTTCGGTTAACACCGTTAGTATCGTGTCATAATCGCTTGGAGGTGCATTTACAAATGGAAGAGAGGTATAATTTTAGATACATCAAATTCCGTTACAAATGAATTTTTCTCTTTATAACCAAGCCATCCCTACGTGTTTTTTGGTGATGTTTTTTTTGCAAATAACTATAAGAAATCAAGCTCAGCTAAACAGAATTTATATTCTTCCATAATCTTTTTATTTTTTTAACTCCAATATTTATTTACAATCTGTTTTACATAACAATTAGTAAATAGTTCTAAATAGATAATAGTAAGATAAGAAAAGAAAAAAAAAACAAACATAAAAAGAGAAAAGAACATGAAGACACTTCGTCATTATTTCGTGTCTTTTTAATTAATTAAAGTAATTTAATTTTTATATCTATTAAATTTATAGTAATATATTTAAGTCTATGTAATGTATTTGAATTTCTTAAATCTAGAGGTTCTTCTTTCGTTGACCAGTAAATTGGAAGCTTCGATGTTAGGATGATTTGCAATCCGATTTCTATAAGAGGTTGTTGCTGCTATTATTTCTTCATTAACATATTTTATCTGCAGATCGTTATGGATGATGTAGTTTGGAACATACCAAGGAGCATCGACTATGTTGCGTAAGACTTTATTTTGAAAGCGTTGGAGGATTT
>NW_020442452.1:872095-935612 GCF_000699045.2 Agrilus planipennis | reverse complement strand
TAATATTTTTAAGTCTATGTAATGTATTTGAATTTCTTAAATCTAGAGGTTCTTCTTTCGTTGACCAGTAAATTGGAAGCTTCGATGTTAGGATGATTTGCAATCCGATTTCTATAAGAGGTTGTTGCTGCTATTATTTCTTCATTAACATATTTTATCTGCAGATCGTTATGGATGATGTCGTTTGGAACATACCAAGGAGCATCGACTATGTTGCGTAAGACTTTATTTTGAAAGCGTTGGAGGATTTCGATGATAGTGTTTGACGCCGTTCCAAATAGTTGTATACCGTATGTACATACCGGTTTTATTATACATTTATAAATCAGTACCTTGTTATGTATAGATAATTGGGATTTTTTACCCAGTAGCCAGTACATTTTCCTATACATCAAGTTCATTTGCAATCGTTTTTTCCAAATGTGATCTCTCCAAGTCAGTCTTCTGTCCAGATGAATACCGAGGTATTTTATGCAGTTACTTTGAGGTATTGGATTATTGCTGAGAAATACAGGAGGGCACGTCTGTCTTTTCTTGGTAAAAGTTATCTGAGTTGACTTTTTCTCATTGACGGTTATTCTCCATGTGTTTAGCCATTTTTCAACAGATAAACTTGCATATTAAGCGATGCAAGCACATGATTAGAGTGACTAGTAGAAAAAGCTTTATCGTCGTCAAAAGTTGACACGAGAATATTTGGAGCGACTGGAAAGTCTGCTGTATAAAGGAGGTACAGAGTTGGTCCCAGAACACTACCCTGTGGGACTCCTGCATTAATGCTGAACGGTTGAGACAGGTTGTTGTTGATTTTTATTTGAAAAGTTCTATTGCTGATATAAGACTTGATTAACGAGTATAAGTTGGATGGAAGAATTTCGCGCAGTTTGCAAAATAAGCCCTCGTGCCACACTTTATCAAATACTTGGGCAACATCAAGAAAAACCGTGTTGCAATAGCTGTTCTCTTCGAACGCACTTTTAATTTTTTGGGTGACTCTGTTGACTTGCTCGATCGTAGAGTGTTATTCTCTGAAACCAAATTGATGATTAGGCCAAATATTTCTACTCGTTATAATATCCTGGAGCCTTTATTTGATCAATTTTTCTCTGGTGACTTGCCTGGCTTAGGCGCAAGTATTATCGATGCATTTTTCCAACTCGTTGGAAAATACTTTAGACGTGTGCATGCATTAAAAATTATTGTAATTAATCTGATAACTTTATTTGGTAGATTTTTAATCATTGTAACTTTATTATTTTGTCGTGGCCTGGAGATTTCTTATTTTTTAGTCCTTGTATTATTTTGTTTACTTGTTTTACCTTGAAGGTGATGACTATGGGGGTGAATTGTTATTGGCTGTTGCACTGAGAATATCTGATTCTTCGTTTTGGGAGATTTTTCTGCTAGCTGGAGTAAATACATTTTGGAGAAAATTTCCGAAAACTAGTGCCTTTTCGTCGTCCGATCTTGCCCAGTCACCATTCTCATTTCTTATCGGAAATTTAAAAACTATCGTTTGATTAATTTTTTTTGTACTTTCGGTGGCTGTTAAGTTTTGCAGGTAATTTTGTATGCCTTCGTTTTTTTCGTTGAACAGTGAAGTCTTTAATTCTTTAATTGCCTTATTTAAGTTGAGCTTAGCTATTTTCGTTCTTGTTGTCTGCCAGATTTTTCTTAGTTTTCTTTTTTCTTTGATTTTTTCTGCAACGGATTTCGAACAACCATGTATATTTTGAGAAGGGGCAGTTACTGAAGTGCAAGAACTATCGGGTTGTTCGGAAAGGCATTTCGTTTTTTCCCGACAGAGGATTTAATTGTATTCTTTTGCACCTAAATTCACATTTAAGCCGTATAATTTTTATATGCTTTGAGAGCTCATATAGCAAGGCTTGTGTGTGAAAAATTCCAATTAATTCTACGCAGTAGTTTTTGGTTGGTGCCCTTTTAAATATGGAGAGCGATAAGCAGCATTTTCGACATATCTTACTGTTTTACTACAGCTACGCTAAATTTCGATCCGGCAATTTTGATGTCGAAGATGCACCACATTCGGGAAGGCCGGTTGAAGCTGATAAAGACGCGATAAAGGCATTAATTCATGTGAACCGGCGAATAACAAAACGTGAGATCAGATTGAGGTAAAATTTATCAAATTCAACAGTTTATGACCACTTGAAAGGTCTGGGATTATCCTCGAAGCTCGATGTATGGGTTCCCCATGTTCTCACAGAGAGAAATCTGTGTCGCCGCATTGACGTCTGCGATTCGCTTCTCAAACGTCACGAAAATGATCCGTTTTTGAAGCGCATCATCACTGGGGACGAAAAATGGGTTGTATACAACAACGTCAAACGCAAGAGGTCATGCAACAAAAAACCATTTCCAAAGCCGATAGTCACCAAAAAAAGGTGATGCTGTCTGTTTGGTGGGATTTTAAAGCAATCGTTTTTTCTGAGCTTTTACCGGATAACACAACGATTAATCCGGAAGTCTACTGTCATCAACTGGACAAACTGAATGATGCACTTCAACAGAAAAGGTCAGAACTAATCAACAGGAAAGGTGTAGTGTTTCACCAAGACAACGCGAGACCTCACACAAGTTTGGTCACTCGCCAAAAGCTTTTACAGCTTGAATGGGATACAATGCTACACCCACCATATTCTCCAGACCTGGCACCATCGGATTATTATTCGTTCCGGTCACTCCAAAATTTTTTAGACGGTTTTCAAACGAATGTTGCATTTTACTACGCTTTCTAAAAGAGATTTGAACTTATTCCAATTTGTTTTACAAGTAAAATGTAAATTATACTTGTTTACATTAATTGGCAAATTGTATGACAAAAGAACTGGTGAATGGTCGGAGGTTAATTCTTTCTTCTTTTTCCTGAATTGCCATGTACAGTTGCATCCCTTTTGGGTTAGGCGTGTTTAATCTCTATCCCCACCATGGGTGCTTTGAATTATAGTCACCGCCAGCTATAAAACGCTGCCCAAGTGTGTCGAAAAAATTACCTAGCGGCATGACCTAGAGGTCTAGACCATTGCTTAGCATTCGGGAAGACGCCGGTTCGATTCCGGGTCCGTCTGCCTTTGTCCAAGTTTTTCAGTGGTTTCCTTGGATCACTTAGGCAAATGCTGAGGCAGCAATATTCCACAGATAAATCTTTCACTCTCTTCTGTCTTCATTTCGTCCGTCTCAACTTTCTCACCCGAACCACCACCCACCCATTCCCACGGTTCCTGAAAGCAGGCTGAAGAGGGCCCTTCGCCCTACCTTCCGGCATAGTCCGGAGGGACTACCCGCCCACCAGCATTACTGACTGGTGGAAATGAAACACTCAAAAGTTTTTAAAGTTTTTTTTGTCGAAAAATTCAATAAAAGTTTGTTTGTCGATCGAGTATCTAGGGGTACTGTAAACAGCCGAGATTGTGATTGGGCCTACTGCGGATTGTATTTGTATACTTGTGGCTTGTAAAAATTCAGTGGATATTTTTCTATTTCATGATGATTAATTTTATTATTTATGAAATAATCTTTGTAATGTCTATATTAATAAAAGACGTATAATACGTGCGAGTCCTTTAATTGATAATCTGAGAGTGAACATCCTAGCTTACATTTTACATATTTTCTTTCTGTTTCAATCATGTGATGTAATAAATTAGTCAAATTTATGTCTGTATATAAACATTCAAAATAAACACGTTCTGAAACTTAGTATATATTGAATCGTTGACGTTTCCTTTAAGAAGTCCATAATTTACCCATAACTGATTAGGGCGTGACGCTGACATCGGTGCGTGTTTGTTTTCCTAGTTCCTATACATGATCCCTTTTTTTGTACGTTACAGTTTTCGGCCACGCTACGTTTTCTACGTCCTCGCAGATGATTATTCTGTAAAAATTTCAACTAAATTAGTGAAAACCAATATTTAGTGTTAATTTTAAAAATAGACCTCGTCGGTCTATTATCAACTATATTGACCCAGTCGGTCTATTATCAACTTTATATTGACCCAGTCGGTCTATTATCAGCTTATATTGACCCAGTTGGTCTATTATCAACTTTATATTGACCCAGTCGGTCTATTATCAACTTTACATGAGCTAATTTTTTTTTTTACTTTATATGAACCCCTTTCGGTCACTATCTGTCTTTGGCATGCCAATTTCAAAATTTAAACACTCATAAACTTCTCATTCTCTAACATAATACTAGTAAGCTTACTACCACACAACTTCTTTAGATCGATTTTATTATACCTTCTCTGTACATGTACATATATATCGTATAACATATTTATTTAACTCAGTGTTTTGTGCGTAGATTTATTTTTGATTTGTCACGCACAGTTCACACGCCGAATTAACTTTGTGTGAAGTTATTAAAATTTCAAGAGTTAACTTAAAATTATTTATTAACATGTATATACAGGAACGATATTATTAAGATGTTACAAGATACGTAGTTGAACAGGATCTGAACTTTCTTTTTTACTGTAGGTATAAACTTAAGGGTAGAAGTGGTGTGGACAAGTTCCAAGAAGTAACAAATATAACAGACCCCAATATGAGGGGCAAATTTGGAAGTACCAGCTGTGTACAATAATAAATTTTACAATGCTTGGGTACATGTCATAAACCTTCATTTATTAGGCTGTTCGGCAAATTCTGAAAAATATTTGTACCTAAATATAGTTTGGTCGAAACATACCGCCCACGTTGAACAAATATGTTCAAATGATAAAATATTAATGATTTGAAATATTACTAAATCCTAAAATGCTGGTACTTAATTTTCTTAGTTAATGATTTAGTTTCAAGCACATGCAAAAATGATTATAAATTAAAAATTATGATCTAACTTAATAAAATAATTAACACTGTAGATTTTGAAATTCGTCTATTACACTGATTTTATTAAATTAGTTTATTGGCAAGGGACACAAACTCTTTACGCTTCTTTTGTAATTACCACTCGCGGTTTTCACGGTCACTACACGCACAATGTTGTCGTCTCCTGGGTGGAGTGCGATGACACGGCCCATACTCCATTGTAACGGAGGTAAATTGTCTTCTTTAATTGTCACAAGGGTTCCAACCTTTAATGTTGTCGTATCACCACGGTGCCATTTGCTACGTGTTTGTAACGTGTTTAGGTATTCCTTATACCAACGTTTCCAATAATGAAATTTGACCCTTTGGATGTGTTGCCATTGGGAAAGTTTGTTTGTCGGTATGGTTGTTGTATCATGTTCAGGTACAGTCCGTAATAAACCACCTATAAGGAAGTGACCAGGGGTAAGGGGAAGAAGGTCATGAGGATCAGATGAGAGAGGTGTTAAGGGACGTGAATTCAAAATCGCCTCAATCTCAACAATAAATGTATAAAATTGTTCATAGGTAAACAAAGTATTCCCTACTGTTCTATACAAATGCGTTTTAAAAGATTTTACACAGGCTTCCCAAATGCCACCGAAATGCGGTGACCGAGGGGGTGAAAAGTGCCAATTGATCCCGTCGTTAGCTAATAAATGACTAATTGTATTGTTATAATTTTGCGAGTTAATTAGCTTTTTGGTTTCATAAAATTCATTTTTTGCTCCCACAAAATTAGATCCATTATCGGAATATATATTTTTGGGCAAACCTCTACGTCCAAAGAATCGTTTAATTGCTGCTATGCATGTTTCTGTAGTTAAATCTGTTGCTAATTCTAAGTGAGTTGCCTTTGTTGCAAAGCAAACAAAAACAACTACATATGCCTTTACCCTTTTTGTATTTCTTTCTTTTTTTTCTTTTATATAAAATGGTCCACAATAATCAATACCTACGTTCTCAAATGGTCGTGCTTGTGAAATTCGAGTCTCAGGTAAATTACCCATAACATAGTTAAATGGTTTAGGACTATATTTGCGACATCGAACGCATTTGTGTAAAACCGATCGTACGGTGTTTTTACCGTCTAATGGCCAGTATTTCATTCGTACGTAATTTAAAGTTGCTTGAATGCCAGAATGCCAATTTTTGATATGCGCATCGCGAATAATTAATTCGGTAATATGGTGCGAACGCGGAAGTAAAATAGGATGTTTTTGAGAAAAGTTAATTTGAGAATTTTGCAATCTACCTCCTACACGAATAATGCCTTTATCGTCAATAAATGGATTCAAACAAAAGAATTTCGAATTATTTGTAACTGGTTTGGATGCTTCAGTAGCTTTAATTTGATCAAAAAATGATTGAGGTTGAATTAACTTAATTATACGTAAGTGGGCATCTTGAATTTCTTGTGACGTTAATTCACCCTTTATATGTAACTTTAATTGGTTTTTTTTAATTAACCGTAAACAACTAGCTACAAATCTATTCAGGGCAGTAATTGAAGAAAATCGCTGGAAAATTTCCAATGGTAGTTGATTACTTACTAATACTACTTTAGGCCGAAGTTCCGGAATACTTATTCTTTCAAATGGTTTAATTGGCCAATGCTCTTTCTTCTCTGTAAGCCAAAAAGGACCTGTTAACCATAAATTTGAATTAATAAATTCTGAAGGCATTTGACCACGCGAAATGAGATCTGCTGGATTGTCGTGCGTTGAGATGTGATACCAATCCTCAACCGAAGTGTTCGATAATAATTCTACAACACGATTTGCTATAAATGTCTTCAAAAGATGTGGTGATGTGTGAATCCAATTGAGAGTGATTGTCGAATCGGACCAGAAATAAACTTTTTCAAATTTTATATTTAGAGATTTCACTGTCGATTGGAACAATTTTGATAATAGTGTTGCAGCACATAATTCCAGTCGCGGGACAGTCATTGTTTTTAGTGGTGCTACTCGTGATTTAGCACATATAAGTTGACTGGATATTTTTCCAGAACTCGTTTGACATCTCAAATAAATACATGCGCCATAGGCCCTTTGACTGGCGTCGCAGAAACCGTGTAATTCTATGTTGTTTGTATTATTGAGGATAATTTTGCGATCGACCTTAAAATTATCTAATAAAGGGAGTTCATTTCTAAAACTAAGCCATAATGAATGTAACGATATTGGAACTGATTCGTCCCATGATAATGATGTTTTCCACAGTTCTTGCATAATTAGCTTTGCATGTGTTAAAACTGGACCAAGTAAACCTAGAGGGTCGAATAATTGCGCGATTTGTGACAAAATTAATCTTTTTGTTATACGTGGTTTATGATTAAATGGATTAAGTGAATAACTTATTGTATCGTTACTAGGATTTCACCGAATTCCAAGAACCTTTTGTGTTTGATCTGAATCTAATGAGATGCATTTTAGATTTGAACTGTCTAAATCATTTAATAATAGTGGTTGATTGGACGACCATTGCCTTATATTGAAACCTGCTAATTCTAATATTGATATGAGTTGTGATTTTAATTCTATTGCTTCTTGTAAACTATTAGCCCCGGTTAATAAATCATCCACATAAAAGTCTCTAGTAAGAATTTTTGCGGCAAGTGGATAATTACTGCCTTCGTCAATCGCTAATTGTTTTAAACAACGAACTGATAAGAAAGGAGAAGATGCTAGACCGTATGTTACTGTGTTCAACTGATATGTTTTAATTTTTTCATTTTCATTTCTGCGCCAAAGAATTTTTTGATATTTAACGTCTTGATCATTTACCCGAATTTGTCTAAACATTTTCTCTATATCCGCTGTTAAAACAAATGTATAAAGTCGAAATCTCATAATTATTGATATAAGATCGTCTTGTATCGTTGGACCAACTAATAATGCATCATTAAGGGAAATGTTAGTATCTGTTTTTGCGGAGCCGTCAAAAACAACTCTCACCTTTGTAGTTAAACTTGATTCTTTAAGAACAACATGATGGGGTAAATAGTAGCCTGAATTAATATCATCTGTGGTTGTAATATCTGTCATGTGTCCTAGTGCTGAATATTCATTTAAAAAATCGGAGTACTGTTGCTTTAAATGTGCATTTTTAGATAATTTTCTCTCTAAACTATAAAACCTTTTTAATGCTGCATTATGAGAATTCCCTATATTGTCCTTTTGCTTATTAAATGGCAGGCTAACAATATATCGCCCTTCACTGTCGCGTGCTATGTTTTTTACGAAATGACTTTCGCATTCTGTTTCCTCTTTTGAGTAATATTTTTGATATGGAACTTCCTCTACTTCCCAAAATTTATTTAATTGTTTTTCTAAAGTTACAATGTTGCATGATTTTATTTTATTTGAATTATTATAAGTGTTAATTTCTCCAGTAACTAGCCAACCTAAACATGTTTTTTGAAGAATTATTGATGAATTTGGTAGCTTAATTTGTCCTATTCTTAACAATTGATAAAAAAGTGATGCTCCTAACAATACATCAATCTGACTTGGTTTGTGGAATTCGGGGTCCGCTAAGTGTATATTGTTTGGAATAGGTAAATTAGTCCTTTCCAGTTGTTGCGATGGTAAATAGCCAGTTATAGTTGGTAATACAACTAAACTAACTTTGTTTTGAAAAGCTGATGTTTTTGATTTAATTATGGTGTCTACGCTATATTCGGCAGTAGTAATTGTTTGACCTAAACCAGCGAAAGGTATATTAATTTTAATTTTGCGTAAACCTAATTGATTAGCAAGTTTACTTGTAATAAAATGATATTGGGACCCTGCATCCAGAAAAACTCTACATTCGTGTTCTCTATTATTACAATCTAATATGATGACTCGTGCTGTTGAAAGTAATACTTCAGAATTAAATAATGCTGTATGAACCTTTTTTATAGCCCCGTGTTGAGTTTGTTCAGTAACTTGAACATTATTATTTGTTGTTTGTACATTACTAATTGATGTTTCCTGATTTAAATGCAAAAGTGTGTTGTGTTTGCGGTTACATGTTTTACATCCCCTAGACATACACTTACTTGTTGAATGATTGTTTCTTAAACAATTTATACAAAGTTTAGAATTTTTTGCTGTTTCAATGCGTTCTGAAATTGAAAGTTGTAAAAATTTAGGACAAGAGTAAATAGAGTGATTTTGTTGATTACAAAAGCTACATTTTATATGAATGATGTTTACATAAGACTGATTACGGTTATTAAAATTGTGCTTTGTTAATTTATGGTTTGATGACGTATTAAATTTGTTTGTATTTGAAATAATTATTTTTTCCTCATCACCTCTAGCATGTTTATTCAGAAACTCTATTAATTTTGTATAAGATGGCATTTCTTTATTGTCTAAAGTACGCTCCCAAGCTCTACGGGTGTTTTTGTCGAATTTTTTAACTAAAATATGTACTAAAAATATATCCCAGTGCTCTGTTGGACAGTGAAGTGCGGTAAGGGCATTTATGTGCATCTGGGCTTTTTCAGACAAAGAGCGTAAGTTAATTGGTGAATCTTTATGCAATTCTGGCAATTCCATAAGCAAATTTAAATGAGTGTTTATAATTTGTCGCGGCTTATCGCATCTTTCAATTAATAAATTCCATGCTACAGAGTAATTCTCCTCAGAAGCATTAAGTGAAGTGATAACTGAAGCTACATCGCCTGTGAGTGCATTTTTCAAATAATGAAATTTTTGTACACCCGGTAGGTCTGCATTATCATGGACCACTGATTTAAAAGTATCGTAAAAACTGTACCAATTTACAGGATTTCCGTCAAAAGGACGAATTTCGATTTTAGGTAAAAGCATATGAGCTTGTTGAACAGTTACAGACTGATTTTGTTTAAACGATTCATGTAAATTGTTAGTTTCTTCTAATTTCAATAAACGCAACTGATTATTAATAATCTTAGTACAATTGTAATATTGATTGTCTACTCTATTTCGCTCGTTTATGTCGATTTCAGAATCTTGAATTAGTTCTATTGATAGTTGAGCCTCTAAAAAAGATTGATAATGATGTTCTAATTTTGACTTACGACCTTCTAAATCGCCAATATCATATTCTGTTAAAGTATTTATATAATTTTCTAATTGTGTTATTTGCGCCTTTGCAACACGACGAGCCAATGTAAAACCTTTTAATTCAGTCATAATTATGATTACAATATGAATTGATAAATAATTAGATTAATTGTTGAGAATGAGATCCTGATTCACGTATCGAGGATAAGTAAGAGAATATAAGGAAGGTGATCTATTCCGACTTACCCAAATGATGTTTTGCAGCAATTTCCGTTGCATCCACTCCGTAGTTGGTAGTTGATCGGTGCTGAATTGATATGATGATGATGATAACACTGTTCCTCACTATAAAAATGGGAACCTTTCTTCACTATAGAGATGAAGACACTTTGTTTTTTGTAATTTGACTCTATTATACGAATAGAGATTATCCGGCTCGAAGGACCAATGTTTTGTGCGTAGATTTATTTTTGATTTGTCACGCACAGTTCACACGCCGAATTAACTTTGTGTGAAGTTATTAAAATTTCAAGAGTTAACTTACAATTATTTATTAACATGTATATACAGGAAAGATATTATTAAGATGTTACAAGATACGTAGTTGAACAGGATCTGAACTTTCTTTTTTACTGTAGGTATAAACTTAAGGGTAGAAGTGGTGTGGACAAGTTCCAAGAAGTAACAAATATAACAGACCCCAATATGAGGGGCAAATTTGGAAGTACCAGCTGTGTACAATAATAAATTTTACAATGCTTGGGTACATGTCATAAACCTTCATTTATTAGGCTGTTCGGCAAATTCTGAAAAATATTTGTACCTAAATATAGTTTGGTCGAAACACTCAGTGCATTGTAATCTGTTTCAATAACAACAAAAAATTACATCTGTATACTACTAAATAAGAGAATAATATTCCTGTAAAAAAAAAGAAGAACAAAATATACATTCCTGTAGAATAAAGAATATTAATAAGCACAAACAGTACTTAAACAGTAATAAACACATTTTAATTGGCGTCATCCTCACCAGACTCGCCAGTGGTGTCACTTTCTGTATGTATTTTATACATTTTCATTCTATCTACTGAACAAACCCCATGATGAAGTTTTTGTGAGCGTTTTGCTCCAGGTATATCTTCAACTACATATCTATCATTGGGTAACACAACTTTGATTACAAAGGGACCTGAATATTTCGGCATTAACTTTCTAGTTTTTCCGTCATTACTTGTTACATTCATTTTAATCATTACTGTTCTCCAACTTTGTACTCAATGGGTTTCAACCTTTTCTTATCAAAATATTCTTTTTGTTTTTCCTGAGCAGCCTCGAATTTGTCTTTAACGTATTGTCGTACTTCGGCTACGTCAACATGCGCTTGTTCTACATCTATAGCATTTCGAATAACGGAATCGTGTTTTCCCCTAGGTTGAAAACAAAATAGTACCTCGAATGGAGTTTTACCTGTCGTCTGATTTACTGAACAGTTAAGACCCCACCTTACTCTATGAATTAATTCATCCCAACGTATCTCATCATCTACCATTGTTGATAAAGCTGTTAAAATGGTTTTGTTATACTTTTCAATTTGTCCATTTGCTCTTGGGGTAGCGGTTACATTATGAATTAACTTAATATTGTATTTCGAACAAAATTCAACAAAAGCTTTGCTAGTAAAACAGGAACCCCTGTCACAAATTATTCGTCGTACCTTCAGAATTAAATAATGCTGTATGAACCTTTTTTATAGCCCCGTGTTGAGTTTGTTCAGTAACTTGAACATTATTATTTGTTGTTTGTACATTACTAATTGATGTTTCCTGATTTAAATGCAAAAGTGTGTTGTGTTTGCGGTTACATGTTTTACATCCCCTAGACATACACTTACTTGTTGAATGATTGTTTCTTAAACAATTTATACAAAGTTTAGAATTTTTTGCTGTTTCAATGCGTTCTGAAATTGAAAGTTCTAAAAATTTAGGACAAGAGTAAATAGAGTGATTTTGTTGATTACAAAAGCTACATTTTATATGAATGATGTTTACATAAGACTGATTACGGTTATTAAAATTGTGCTTTGTTAATTTATGGTTTGATGACATATTAAATTTGTTTGTATTTGAAATAATTATTTTTTCCTCATCACCTCTAGCATGTTTATTCAGAAAATCTNCTTCGGCTACGTCAACATGCGCTTGTTCTACATCTATAGCATTTCGAATAACGGAATCGTGTTTTCCCCTAGGTTGAAAACAAAATAGTACCTCGAATGGAGTTTTACCTGTCGTCTGATTTACTGAACAGTTAAGACCCCACCTTACTCTATGAATTAATTCATCCCAACGTGTCTCATCATCTACCATTGTTGATAAAGCTGTTAAAATGGTTTTGTTATACTTTTCAATTTGTCCATTTGCTCTTGGGGTAGCGGTTGCATTATGAATTAACTTAATATTGTATTTCGAACAAAATTCAACAAAAGCTTTGCTAGTAAAACAGGAACCCCTGTCACAAATTATTCGTCGTACAGTACCAAAAGTGTCAAATATGTCATCTAAAAACTTTATAACCGGTTGTACTTTTGTACTTTGTACTGCTTTAATAAAAACAAATTTTGTGAAACTATCTATAGCTGCTACTATATAATTATTTTTACGTTTACTGGGGATAAATGGTCCAACGTGATCGATATGAATAGTGTCCATTGGCTCACTAATTTTTGGTATAGGGTGTAAAAACCCAGGTTTCCTTGTGCTTGCATCCTTATTATAACATGGTAAACAACCTGTAATATAATTTTTGACGTATTTCCGCATTTTTGGGAACCAATACTGCTTTTCTATAGTGTCGAATGTTTTATTAAAACCATAATGACCTATATAATCGTGACAATATGAAGTGACTTGACGTCGTGCAAATTTTGGTACCAGCCAAGCTAGTCCTAATGAAGTTTTTCTATATATTTTACCCTCTTTCAATACAAAGTTTTTGTGAATTTCACGCTCTTCATTGTCAGAAGGAACACGAGATAGAACATTATTTATATATTTTGATCTTTCGTCTCTAGGTTGAGCCGTTAAGATCCAATCGTCTTCCGAAATATTAATAGTATAAGCTTCATAATCCACACTATCTTCGCCCGTCTCTACAGGGTTTCGCAAGAGCGCGTCTACGTGTTGCATTTTTAAACCAGGACGTAAAATCGTAAAATCGAATTCAAGTGTAAGCATCCACCATCTCCCTATACGTGGAACTAAATCTTTCTTTGCAAATGTCATTCGTAATGAGTTACAGTCAGCCACGATTTTGAAATTAAGTCCTATTAAATAAATTCTAAATTGTCTTAATGTGGCAACGACCGCGAGAGTTTCCAATTCGTAAGAAGAGTACCGTTGCTCTTCCTTTGTCGTTTGCCGACTAAAATACATTACGGGGTGTAAAGTGTTATCTAACTTCATTTGTAATAATATACCGCGTAATCCAATTTTTGACGCATCTGTGTGTATTTCTGTAACATCTTGGAAATCATATACTGCTAAAATCGGTCGTTCGACCAATTTTTCCTTTAATGTTTGAAATGCATTTTCTTGATCAGCTCCCCAAACAAAGTCAATATTTTTCTTAGTTAGTATCGTTAATGGTTTCGCTATAAGTGCATAATTGTGTATAAATTTTCTAAAGAAACTGGTCAACCCAATAAATTGACGAATCTGATGAACATTATTTGGTTTTGGAAATTCTTGAACTGCTTTTATTTTTCTAGAGCTAGGTCGAATGCCGTCACCGGAAATTTCATGGCCCAAAAAATCAATCTTCGCCATAAAAAAATGGCACTTATTTAGCTTTAATGTTAAATTACTTTTACGCAAATTTATTAGAACTTCCTCTAGAATTTTGAAACCGGTCTCTATGTTTTTCGAGGGAATAAGAATATCGTCCATAAAAATAACTACTGAAAGTGAACCTAATACTTGCTTAATCATTTTAAAAAAAACTGACGGAGCTGTTGTAAGTCCGAAAGGCATCTTTAAATATTCATAATGTTGGGATGGAGTAACAAAAGCTGTTTTCGGTATCGATTCTTCGTCCATCTGAATTTGGTGATATCCGCTGGCCAAATCAAGACTTGTAAAAACCGTACAATTTCGTAATTGTTCTAAACAGTCGTCTAAGTGAGGGAAGGGATAACTGTCTTTAATTTTTTTCGCATTTAGAGCTCGGTAATCTACGCATAACCGCATATCTCCTGTCTTCTTTTTAACTAGCAAAATTGGCGAAGCATAGGGACTATTTGATTCGCGAATAATATTATTTTTTACTAAGTCATTAACTATTTTTTTGTACCTCTGCTTTCTCAGTTTGCGCTAGGCGGTATGGATGATATACTATCGGTTTGTCGTCGGTTAACCTAATTTTCATCTTCGTAAAATTGCACGTTCCTAATTCTGCAGTACTTTCAGCAAAGCAATCGCGGTAATCGTTTAATAATTTTAACAATTTAATTTTGTCATTTTCTGATATTTCTTTATTTACTTGAGACTCGATGTTAGACATTTTGAAAGGTTGAAATAATTTTGTTTGCAAAACATCTAACAACAAACTAACTCTTTATCAGTTAAATTAAAACTTTCTTCTTTACACGGCACCCCACGAGCTATAACCTGATTTTTATTAATTTTGATTGGTGATGATGAGATATTTAATACAGATACAAACCCGTTATTACTTGTTGTTATACATCTAATAATAATATTTTCTTTACCTGGTACCGGTCTTACCCCTGCTTCTACGTATACATCACCTGCGTAATTGTCCTCGGTACCTGCTACCGGAATATGAGCTATGCTTTTGGGGGGTATTACAGAAGCACGTGTTGTCCTCAGAGTTAGTTTTGGAGGAGGTAATTGCTCCATTTGTGGTAAGGGTAGAACTTCCTCGGGAACCATACGAATTGTATTGTCTTTGATAACTGTAGTTACTCCGCTGGTGTTTATGAATGGTTGTCCTATCATAACATCTACATTCTTAACTTCATCTTCTACAACTAATGCTTCCACTTCACTTTTCACAAGATCCACTTCGATATTTAACTTGCACTTCCCAATTGTTACAGCGTTACCATATCCTTTAATAATGACCAAACCAGGTTGCAACGAAATATTAAGTTTGTCAATCGCTGACTGTTTAATAATCACTGCCGGACATCCAGGGTCAATGTAACCTGTCATCATTTGTCCATTTACCAAACATGCTATATAATAACATTTATTGTCCGAAGGTATGACCGCACGATTTGACTTTGCAGTGGCCGATTTGAAACACTTGTCCGCTGTATGTTACAGTCTGTTGCATTTTGTGCATTCCATTTTTGGTTTCTTACAATTTTGGCTTTCACGGGTAGCTACGTATGGTTGAATATTTCTTTGTTGTTTGAACGACGGTTGAAATCTTTCCTTTCCTTAAGATGTATCGCGTATTTCGTCGTTAGGTAATGTCGATAAAAATTCTGCATAAAGAGCTTCTGGTGTTGTGTAACGTCCAGCTTTTGCGCCTGTTTGAATGGTTTTGTTACCAATGCCATCAATAATGCACGATACAGCATTTTTATCAGAAATATCACAGGCTCTTATCAGTTCGACTTTTTCAAAATAATATTTTTCCCAACTTTCCCAAGGAATTTAGTTCTGTTAATTTGCTTACGAATAATTGAAGCGAAGTCGTGATGTTGAGGGAAAGTCTTGACGATAAGTTCTTTCCACTCGTTCCATGTCAATTCGTAATTGGTTAAATTATTGAACCAAGAACGAGCTAAGCCTGCAAGTTTGTTTTGCATTTGCAAAATAATAGTGTTTTCGGACCATCCATTCAGCATTGCCAGTTGATCAATTTTTGTTATCCATTTTATAGAAGTCATTGTCGGGTCGCCTGGTCGAAATTCGGGTATAAAGTTGACAGCTACCGAAACACTTTTGCTTGAATTGTCTCGTGTTGCACTATTTACACTTTGTTTTGGTTCGCCTGCTTCGACAGCACGACCTCCTGCGGTTGTCTGCGCGTATGTGTAGTTCGTATTAACTTGGTAGGTATTTGTGTGCGTGATTGTATTATTTGACTCGGCATATGTCTGTGAATAAACTTTAGGCCTAAGAGTAGGGAAAAGTTTTGCTTGAAGCTGTCTTCGAGCGGGGCAACCTTTGTAGCTAGCTGGATGGTTACCTTTGCAATTGATGCAGATTACCTCTTTTATCTTGGTTTTGATGGTGCAATCTTCCGTGAGATGCTGTCCGGCACATTTGACGCACGCTGGAGCTTTGTAGCAGTAGTTCTTTGTGTGACCGTAACATTGGCACTTTTTGCACTGAGGAATATCGCGCTTCTTTCGAGGAGCTTCGAACATCACTACTTGTTGTTTTCGTTCGGCTCGAGGTCAACGAAAAATATCGGAAGCGGTTGTTTCGTCTTAAAGTGGCGAATATTGTTGATGCTCCTTACCTTATGGTCGAAGGCTTATAATCTTTTTAGCAGCAATTTTTTTAAGGCAATTCAATTAGTGTTAAAATTTTGAAGAGGTAAAAAGCCGAAGGAATCGCATATACTGTCTGTTTTAGGAATTTGGAAGTCTTGAAATATTTGCTACAACTGCTGAAGATGGAGTAACACTTGCAATACCTCCCATTGCATGAAACGTATTACGCCCATCTACAGTGCAAGTTTTGTGATCAGCATTGTCAAAAATGGATTGTACAAAACAATTTGACAAAATTTTATAATTCTCAGGGTGTTTAACAATAGATGCTTCAAAAAGCTGAGTTTCATAATAAGTTGCGCAAAGCCCTAAATTAGAAAGACAGGTTGGGAAGGTGTCTGCCTCCGTAACTTGATTCAATCCCCTGTAATCGATGCAAACGCCGATGCTATAATCGGGCTTCGGTACCATAACCACGGGTACGGTCCACGGCGATTCACACTCCTCGATAAACTCCCTTTTTTTAACATCTCCTCTACTCCGGCTTGGAGTCTAGTTATCTTGGCAGGAGTCAGCCTGTAGGGCGAGACTGCGTAAGGTCGACTGTCTCCTGTCCGTATGTGATGGACGACCTGTGTTGTAGGGGACCGTGGTGGGCAAAAAGATCCGCGTTGTCTAACAAGGATTCCAGATCCTTTCGTTCGGCCGGCGGGAGTAGTGGACCTTTGTCCTTCCTAGGGGTGAGGTTGACAGCTGCCAGATGCACCAACTTCCTTGGGAAAGTGGAAGACAGATCCCTACGAATCGAGCTGGTATCGAATCCCCGGTGACATGTAATTTGGGCGTCGCGTATCATGAAATTGTTCCTCCGAGTGGCGGGAGAGTCGAATTTCTCGGGAGACGTTTGCATCGGAATGGGGACCCATGCTATGACAACTTGCATTGCAATATGTGGACCTAAGACTTTTGTGTTCGTATTCTAAAATGCTTTTGAATTAATTTTCCTAATACCTGCCCTAGCCAAATTATACATCATTCGTTACCTAAAGAAAAATTTTGTAAAATAAAATATTCATTGATTGAAGTAGGAATTGGTTTTGTAAGAGATAGATACCGCATACCTCTGATAAGCAACGCAGGAATCGTTACATGTGGCTGACTGAGTAGTTCATTCTATATCATTCTTAAATTGAAAAAAAAAATATCATTTCAAAGGGCAACTAACATCAAGAAAGCAACAGAGAAAATTAAGATTCTCTTTCGTGAGTTACGCAATAAGTTCAAATAATATTTCCTGAAGCGGATTATCATTCTTATGATCGTAGAATACTCTTTTGCCTTTCGTATTGTGTTTCAAATGAACTGATTTATTTTAAGAGTCCCAATAGTTTTGCGTTTGTCTGATTTCTTTTTATTTCTTCAACTATAATCACTAGAAATATCAGTAGATTTGAAGTATATCTTAATCAGTTTTGAAAGTGTTCCTATATAATGACTCTTTCCAAATTGTACCATTGAGTTTTTATAGATTTGCATGTTTAATTAATATGTAACAATTATTCAAATATAACCCATCATTGAATATTTTGGTTAGGTATTTTCCTTTTGTGTATTTCTTGATGCCGTAAATATTCTTGTTTTGGAAGTAGTTTTTTTTTTTGTGTTCATTTGATTGAACCGGTTCCCGACAACTGTGGTTGTGAATGTCCAAATCTTGATGGTCCTTTCGCTCTGTAGAATTGTGTCAATTTGTTCAGATTCGGATTATTCTTGATAGAACGTTATATGTACCTATATGGGCATAATTGGGAATTACTTCTGGATTGTGAGGATATACTACTGGCATCTGTTGAAAGACTGCTGATGTGTTTTATATGCAGTTAAACACAATAGGAACAAGACTTTTCCTAAAGACTTGCCAAGGACAAAGTGAAGCTTGATTTTTATTTAATATGGGTGTTTTTTTACATGTACACTTAAAAAATACTATCAGGCTCGTGGTGCTGCAACACGTGGATTTACTTTCAGACGTTCAGTCACACCGCAAGCAAAAAAAAACCGCTTTATCTCCGAAGCTACTCATTGTAAAACGATAATTTTTTTTTTAATTTGGGGAACCTAGCGAAAAAATTTTGGACGTGCAAAATTCACATATTAGTCTTATCTTGAATCACACGTGTTTGCTTGTATGCAGTATCTCCTTTTATTAATTAATTTCTCTTCTATCTAATTTTTTCTAAGTACATTTAAATTAAATTGACAACAAAATGTTTTAAAAGTTACAACAGTTTTACAGATCTTTTTACTAGTTCTATTTGTTATCTAAAATTCTCAGTTTTTTTTTTTTGCGAATTATTTAAATAATGTTCCAACCAATTAGAAAATGTTACCAAAGTATGATATTTCATATTCTAGACCTTCTTTTACATCAATTAATTTTTATTACTGAAGAATGTTGTATTTTTCGATTACGCTAATGAAAGTGATTTGACTCGAAAAAGAAAACATTTAAATATCACCGCAATTTTTTTTGCATAGCCCTATATTTTGACATTCAGAACAACTCTTTCCTACAACTTTTTTCGATTAGAGTCATATTTTACATGTCTGTCATTTAAAGGAAATTTCTTTTTCCTATTTTAGAACACTCTGTCTAGTAAATCAAATTTAGATAATACAGACAATCTTGCATTAAAAGAGGAAGCAAGTTTAATTTGAAAAATTTTTCGATTAAACTTACAGTTTCGCTACAGTGAGCATATTGCGTACTTTTTTGGCCATCCTGTATTTAGAAAAGACTGTCGTGTGGAAATAATAAAATAACCAAAAGGACTAATAACAGCAATTTAACAAACTGCGAATTCATGTTTCTTTTGCTTATTTTACCATATAAATAATAACATCGAAAAATCGGTAATTAGTATATGTAGTAGACAAAATTTCTCGTAATTGTGTTCATTAGAAAAGGTGTATTCTGAGTAAACATTTCTGTATGATAAGTACAATACTTTTATTACAATTGCGAGCAGTTTTTATTTCTAAAAACTCTAAAAAATCAACGTTTTACCGTTATGTTGATTGTATATTAACTTTATATTAATATTTATCCTATGGTTTTCTTTAAAATAATCTTCAGAAAGTCGTATAGTACAACTTTTATTTTTCATGTTAAAGTACATATTCCTCAAAAGAGAAGAATTGACATTGATTAAACATAAACTTTGTTTATTTCACTTTTTGTGAAACATTTCAAAACTGAGAACAAAGAAAACAAATAAGTTTTATGAAAATTTTTAATTGCCTCGGCAATATTGTTTCGGCCATAACGACCATTATCTATAGTATACAAAAGATCACTAAATGTAAAAAATGCGTTTGAACAATATATATTATTACAAGGATCTGGTTTAGGGATCGTGGGACACTAATTCTAGCTGGTTATTAACTAAATTACAATTATTGTGAATATATCTTCTAATTTCCAAATTTTCTATCAAAGATGTTTACTGCTTTTTTTAATTTAATTTTTACCCATGTCTAAACAATGATTATATTAATAATACAGAGTTTGGCTTAACCACATTTGCTGTTCTTTTTATTTATAGCATAATTGTGTTGCGAGACGGAAGACCATCGTGCTTTTTGCAGACGTGCCTATTATCGCAATGGTGGTCCTATGATCACAGCTCAACGATTATATTTCAATGTACGGAATGCACCGATGAACAATACCATCAGAAAATGTATTCGAATGTTCGAAAATACCGGTTCGACTACAAAAATTTACAATCCAGATCGCCAGCGCTCTGTTCGAACCCAACAAACGATTGAAACAGTCAAGAACTTGACATTAAAAAATCGTTACAGAAGGTTCTGAAGCACGATTTACATCGTACAGCCTACAAATTTCAGTTAGTTCATAAACTGAACGTTACCAATTATCCTCTCCGACTGAATTTTCCAAATGAAATGCTTCAACGCTTTCCCACGTTTGAAAACATTCTGTTTAGTGACGAAGCGAGCTTTCACTTAAATGGTCACGTAAACAAACATAATTGCCACTACTGCCATGTCTGGTGAAGGCGTCATTGGGCATTCTTTGTTTGAAGACCTGCTTGTGTGAATACCTACGGTAAACAATGACCGGTATTGTGACATGTTAAGAAACTTTGGTTCCACAACTGCAAGAGTTTAATGGTATCCACACCGAAGTGGTCGCTGTTTCCAGAAAGAGTTTCTATTGGAGGCGCTGCTGGCACGGTCAACATTTGGACAACATCATCTATGGCACTTAATTTTCCAAAACTTTGTCTAAAAATTAACAAAAAGGATTTTTTTTCTAACTAGTAGTTTTTTTTTTATTGAATTTACAAACACACCCTACTTTCTCTGGACACCTTGTACTATAGAATATATACTTGTTAAAAACGGCTGTATTACCTCTTTAGTCATAAACCTTTTGAAGATAAAAATTATTAAAAATAGTTTTCAATGATATTTGTTCTATAAATTATATAAAATAATGTAGTTCAAAAATGGTAAGCAGGTTAAGTAAATTCAATGCAAAAGGTATAGAGGTTAATAAAAAAAAATTAGGACATTAGTAATTAATATGTGCAAATTAAACAGTAAACAAACAAGTGGTGTTAATCATCTTAGTTGTAGTGATTGTGATGCGATTGGTGTATGTAGGACAAACCGGTCGTTCGTAAGACATCGGTTGAAAGAACATAAAGTGAACATAAGAAAATGCTTGTACTACGTGACTTTCCGAACATTGTTTCAAAGAATAAATTTTCATGTTAAGTTAATAAATAGTCAACAAAAAAGCAAAAATTTCTGTGTTAGTATTTAAATGATTTTGTTGTACTAATTATTTTAATAGGCAGTGTCTTTAATCTTGATACGATCTTTATATTTCGAGATACGGCCTCTCCAATTGTTTTTCACTAATCAGCTCGAGATTGGACTTGCAAAAAAAAATTGAAAACGTCGGTATTTTTCTTCGTCATTTATATTTTGAGAAATGCTATCATAGCCAGCTTCATATCAAAACGCTGTCTATTTATCAGTAACAAGCTGGAGCGATAATTTTTTAATTCAGCAACAAATAGTGACAAATTACAATACTTATCAGCAATTAATAAGGGATGTAACTTACCGTCCTAACTTAATAAGCCTACGTAAAAGCAATCGCCAATCGTGCGTAAGGCTTTTTCAAGGCTATAATGTTTTTAATTAATAACGATGTTGCATTGTATTGTGTTATTTAATACTTATTACGTTTGAAGGTTAAGAACCAACTATTGCATAACAGTGCAGTTTGTACGCCTAAAATTATAGTATAAAAACATTCAGCATGATAACACAAGTATATTTATTTATAAAAACAATTAATACAATAAATACTTGAAATAAAAAAAAATGGACTACACGATTGTAAGGTTATATTTATAATTAATATATAAATACGTAGAAACCACGTGGTAAAATTGAATTTAAAATTAAATTGACACTAATTATAAGTACAATTTGATAAAGCATAAAATAAAATATAATGTGTTACACATATCCTAAAAAGGTAATGTAATTGTAGTGTGCCAATAGTATCAGTTTTTTAGATTACTATTTATGACGTTTTACATACATTACATTACACATTTGAAGTATATACGAGGGTGGATTGATAAGTTTCCGGCCTGACCAAGAAAAACAAGGTTTTTAAAAATTTTTTTTTTTATTTCTCAACATAATCTCCTCCAAGGCTGATACATTTCTCATAGCGGTGTTCCAGTCTATTAATGCCATCTCTATAGACTGATTCGTCAAGCTCCTCAAAATAACCATTTACAGCTTCGATTACTTCTTCATTGTCCGCAAATCTCTTACCGCCAAGCCATTTTTTGAGATTAGGGAACAGAAAATAGTCACTCGGGGCTAGGTCTGGAGAGTAAGGAGGGTGCGGCATCAATTCAAACTTTAGATCGTTGATTTTAGCCGTCGCAACGATTGACGTGTGCGCTGGTGCGTTATCGTGATGAAACAAGATTTTTTTCTTCGCCAGATGAGGTCGTTTAATTTTCACCTCGTGGCTCAAACGTTGCAATAAGTCTGCGTAGTATTGACCAGTGATAGTATTACCCTTTGCAAGGTAATCAATGTATATAATACCTCTTGCATCCCAAAAAACAGTAGCCATAACCTTGTTCGCCGAAAAAATTGTTTTTGCCTTCTTTGGAGTTGGTTCCCCTGGTCCAATCCACTGTTTAGACTGTTCTTTGGTTTCAGGAGTGTAGTGGTGGACCCACGTTTCGTCAACGGTTACGAATCGACGCAAAAATTCGCTTGGATTACGCTTATACAATGACAAATTTGCGGTAGAAATGTTTTTTCGAATCAATTTTTGGTCGACTGTTAGCAAACGCGGCACCCATCTTGCACAGAGCTTTTCCATATGCAAATGTTGGTGCAAAATATGTTGCACACGTTCATATGACATCTTACAGGTCTCAGCTATCTCACGCACTTTCAATCTGCGGTCTCCCAGCACTATTTGATGAATTTTTTCGATCATATCTGGAGTTGTGACCTCAACGGGGCGTCCTGAGCGAGGCCCATCAGAGGTGCTCACACGACCCTTTTTAAACTCGGAAACCCACTGCTTAACGGTTGAATATGACGGGGAGGATGTCCCCAGTGTTGAGTCCATCTCTTTTTTAATTTCCTTCGGCGTTAACCCCTTCAAATAAAAGTATTTGATGACAGCACGATTTTCCTGCTTTTCCATTTTTACGAAAACCACAGAGGCGTCTTGTTCAGCGTGCTGTCAAACCTACACTAGCAAGGAGATCGGGCTGAAACTATAGCTACAAGCTATCCAAGGATGGTACTATAGAATGTCACCTCAAGGTAGGCCTAGTGGCGTCATCTCTTGGTTAGGCCGGAAACTTATCAATCCACCCTCGTATGTATAAATCTATAAATCTTACTACTAATCAGGTTATATGTATAAATAAAACGGTCCTTTATTTTCCTGATTTTTAAAACCATTAAAAGTGCAATAAAACGTAGTCAAACAAAAAACATTTTTTCGGAATAATTTGTAACTGCATATAAATTCATAAAAACAAACAAAAGTTTATTGTCTACCGGTTGCTATTATACGCTAAATCTCTATTTGTTTATTAATACAAAAAACTTCATTATTATTTATTAAATAAAATTTCTCGAAAATTAATCGAGGAGAAATAGTGAAAATCGGCAGGGGAAAGGGGCGCATGATGGGTAGCTAAGGGAAACGACAAAAATACAGCATAATCACTATGTTTATTACTCTTACTAATTTACGGTTATAATCTGACTATGATGTGGTACAATCTTTGGAAGATTAACATCACATTTTTTAATAATTAATCATTAATAGAAACATTATGAAAAACCATCCTGCCCCATACTATGGGGTATGATAGGGTAATGAAATTGGAATATGATAAGGAAGGCTAATTATTAATCAGGAATTGCTTCAGCTAATTCTAAAACACAAACCTGATATTGCTGTAATCAATGAACTTAATCTTCGCAATAAACAATTTAAGAGCAAAGGTACAGGATATTCTTGCACTCCATTCGGGGATACGAATCTACACTAGAGAGGAGCTAATATGGGAATATCTCCTACCGGGTGATGGCAATGAACGCAAAATAGAGGGTTGTTGAATCCGCATAAACTTAATCAACAACACCAAATTATCTATAGCTGAAATTTACATACCAAAAGAAAAATCGAAAAACACACAACAGCAACTGAAAATCTTACTCGCCGAACCTAACACGTTAACCATCGATGACTTCAGTGCCCGTAACTCAAAATGGGGCTGTCATAGCACAGCACAACGTGGGAAAAAATTCTCACTGTGAACCAGCTTACCTAACTTTGCCGTCCTGGTTATTCGACAAGCACAATTGATTTCGAAGTTTCTAGTCTCCATGGTAACAACATGGTACGGTCAAATCGGTAGATGACGTTAGATCGGACCACATTCCCTGGATCTAGAAAATTGATAAACAGCCTCCGAGGATAACCAAATTGTTTCGCAGTATAAATCTCCTTGATAAAAAGAAATATGAAGAAACTACGAATAAATTGACAGCTCAGTACTCATGGAAAATAGAATCTAACGCTGTTTGTGAGGATTAGATCCAAAAATTGAGAAAATAGTTCATAACAAATAACACCAGGAAGCTCCAATCAACTACCACCCGAATTGTAATATACAATCAAAGGGCAGAATGGGCTACGTAATTCCTGTAACCGATTTTATTCGACAGTAGCCCATCAAAGGTTACAAGACCTTAAGGAGAGCATAAAGGAAGAGCTCCGTGAAGTCAAGCAACAAGAATGGACAAATATCCTAAATAGTACAGAAAATCACCGGAAGAAACTATAGAAAATACAAAACAGCTTTAAAAGCCCAGCCCGACTACTGCCCCATTTAAAAACCGTCACCATAGAAGACATTGCAAATAGGCTTATGGACGCAACATTAGTCAACACTTCGCAAGTTGCACAAGATGACAAAACTTCCCTCGCTTATGAAGCCGATTGAACCAACAAGTATCGCCGAGGTAGTGAGTGTAAGCAAAACTTTCTGTAACAACAGGGCTCCTGGTCCTGACGACATAATGATTCGTGCGATCAAGTAGGGTGGAATAAAACTACTGCAACCATTGGTCAATATTTTTAACTGGCGCCTGACCACCGCTTACTTCCCAAAATGATGGAAATCAGGAACTTGTATTTTTTGGCACAAACCGGGGAAGGATATAAATGATTCACGATCCTTTCGTTCCATAACACTATTAAACATTATGGGGAAGATTCTAAAAAAAATTTCTTAATGTATACGCGGAAGCAGAAGCAAAAATACCGTCCTACCAACACGGCTTCATGCCTGGCCGTGGAACGCAGACTCCAATAATTAAAAACTTAGTTAATATGGACTTTCCGTTTGAATTTACAAAATTCATAGAAAACTATCTCCAAAAGAGACCGGTCCGTGCTAACCTAAACCTAAACACGCTAGGATCTCCTATGAGAATTATACTTGGTGTACGGCTCTATCTTGGGGTCAGTTTTATGGAATCATAACATGTCAGACCTACCCAATAACAACATAAGTGGTACTATGTTATCACAATAATAATAAATTTCTATAAAAGATGAGGATTGGAATGAAACGGAAGCAAGATGAGCTACATTGTTTACATACACTAGGAACCATCGTAAATAGGTGCGCATTAAGAATGAAAGATTGCGACTGTCACCGTCGGTGAAATATTTTGGTATCATCTTAGATCCACGACTATCTGGAAACCTCACGGAGAGAGTGCGATGAATGCACTCATTGTCTTGAAATGAGCGGCTGAGATGTGGGTCCGCCGGTTTAGGGTTCTGTCGAAGACAACGCCTGGGTATGTGACGGAGTTGCTCCATTTGATAGGGCGGTTGTTTACGATGATGGAGGAAAGTTTTCGGGGCCTTCGTAAGAAGACAATTGCTTCCGATTTGGTCTCGCTAATGGAAATTTTCCATTTTCGACACCAGTCTTAGGAGCAGGAACAGAAACTTGTCAACACTCACTGTGCGTTGGAGAATGATTTAGGCAGGGCTTTTAAGCGCAATGTCATCAGCGTAGAGACCAGTCAGAATCGAATCAGAATCAGTTTGAAAATAAGGCCTTCGTGTGACACTCGGTCGAAGGCTTGCAGGTCGTCAAGAAGAAGCAAAGTATGGTGCCGCTTGCTAAGGTTATCGGAAATGTATTCGGATACTCGAAGAAGTTGGTGGCCGATGTCGTGATGCCTGCGGAAATAGTATTGATGGTTGGTGAGATGGTCGTTTTGCTCCACTTGACAGTGACTTCTTTCCATATCTAAGGGAAGTGGTGAAGCCGCAAGATGACGTTTGTAATCTTGCACAGTGCTTTTATGGCAGGATCTTAAGGACTCCTTTGAGAATTCCGTCAGCGATAGGGGCTTTTCTCAGAGAATTGATGACCTATGTAGTTTTTTTTTGTTTAGTTTTTCCTCGAGGAGGGGAAATCTTCAAAAGCAAATGAAGGTAATTTCGGATTCGCTGAACCGCCCACCGACTAAAACCCTTCGTCGAGTAGGGAGATCAACCCGGAGGTTATATATACCAGGAAAGGTTCAATGGGAAGAGGCTGGGAGCGAAAAGGGAAAGGAAGCATTAGCCGGATGTGGTAACCGATGGCCCACCTCGGATGAGTTGAGCGGGCAATCGCGCTAAAAAAGCTAAACTAGGAATACATGGAAGGAAGGCAGCTCCGAGTAAAAAGTGGCAGGGTCTTCTGAAACGGTTGTTTGGTTTAAAGGTGAAGTCAGAAAGTGTCGAGATAGACGAGTTGGGGTGACCTAACACTAGGCCCGGAGATTAGCAGCGAACTGCATAACTACACTCTAGGGAGTGAAGGCAGACCAGTTTCTTTAAAAATTTGAAGAATTTGTAGGCGTTGCGAATAGGTACAGCCTCAGATGGAGATGGCGCAGAAGCAAATACTTCTGATAATTACGTTGAACGCAGGAATTTTTGTTTGATGGTAGATGGAGTTGTTTTGAACGACGGGCTTGAGGGAGATAAAAGCGGTTCTTAGCACGGGTGGCAAGGATGTGTTTTCTCCGTGTCAGTGTTCTATCGAAGACGACACCGAGGAAAGTAACTGATTGCTCCATTTGATGCGGTGGTGGTTGTTGATGGTGATGGTGGGAGGTTTTCTGGTCCTACAGGAGAAGAATATTGCTTTGGACATGGCCTCGTTAATGGAGAGTTTCCATTTTCGGTACCAATTTAGTAGCAAGGACAGAAGAGCTCACTAGAGAATAGTTTGAGCGGAGTTGTAACAATCGAGGGATGGGACGGCCTATCTGCGCAGAAAATGTTGAACAGGAGAGGTGACAGCTTGTAGCCTTGGGGCACACCAGCTGTGACAGGTTTGCTTGAAGATAAACCAGAGCCAACGCGGACACGGAGGGTTCTGTCAGAAAGAAAGAAACGGATAACTTAGGAAATGTAGGGCGTTGAGGGCGATACGTTAGGTGATCAGACCATCGTGCCAAACTCGATCGAAGGCTTGCTGGATGTTGAGAAGAAGCATGGAATTGTGAAGGCGCTTGTTTAGGTTGTCAGAAATGTGTTCGGAAACACGGAGAAGTTGATGACTGGTGCCGTAATGTTCGCGGAAGCCGTGTTGAAAGTCGGGAAGTAGGTTGTTTCACTCCACGTGGTCGAGAAGCCGGTCCAAAAGAATGGCTTCAACTGCTTTTCTCAGAGAACTGAGCAGGCTAATGGACCTGGAGCTGAAAAGGGAACCGTGGGGTTTACCTCTTTTGGGAGAATAGATGACGGTGGCTTCTTTCCATGTCGGAGGGAAAAGGTGGAGCCGCATGGTAGCTGTTGTGATTTTGCAGGGTGTAGTTATCTGCTTTAATGGCAGAACTTTTAGGACACTGTTGGGAATTCCGTCCGCGCCGGGAGATTTTCTCTTTTTAAGAGATCGGATGGTGAGGAATTTTCACGGGGGGATGAGTGGGATGAGGTTTTGGGAGGCGACGTTGGTTCGCTCCTGAGAGTCGGTAAGGTCAACAGGACTGGGAAATGGGGAGCACTGGAGACAGAGGGAGTCTGCGAAGATTGCAGCTTTTTCATCATCTGAAGTGAATACGCAGCCATTTTGTTTTAGCGGCGGGAGGTGTAGGGTTCTGTTTCTAAGAGAGCGGACCACTTTCGAACTGCTTTTCGGTTGAGTTTCGGCCTGGGCTATATAGTTGTCGAAGGTGGCGATACGAAATTCTGTTGCGTGAGTATGCGAGATTACGGTGCTTTTGCCACAGACGGTGGGTTTTGTTTTTCTAACGATGGCAAGACAAGGGGCGGAGGGTCGTGGAGAGCTGGCGCTTGTGATCTGGTTTAATATGAGATTGACAGCTTTGTCGAATTTCGCTATTGTGCGAATTGAAGTGCACTTGAAGGAGGATGTTTCGAGAGTGTAGTGGATATGTAGCCAATCTACCGAATTTGTAAGGTTTGTGTGGTTCAGGGTTGGGCGGCCGATTTCTATTAGGGCTTAAAGGTGTTGTGAACTTAGGGCGTCGAGAACAGTGGGATCGGCAGTAAGAGTGACATTTTTTAAGACGAAGATGTCAAGAAAGTCAGCAAATTGATTGTGGACGGGAAGATACGTAGGATCTGGGGGCGCTTCAACGGCAAGGTTGAGGTCGAGGGCTTTGGCCTCCTTTTTTATTAGTGTTTCGAAAGCCCCAGGAGGCGTGTTTGGGATTGAGATGATCGTCGATACGTTCGGCAGGAGGAGGTGACTACCCGATAGATTTAGCTGGGCGGGGGGGGGGAAGTAGTTAGCGAGACGTAAATGCCAACTGCTTCTAATGAATTAGTGGCCAAAGAAATGAGCCTGTGTTTTAAAGAGTTCTTGACGAGGATGGCTACGCCTCCGCCTCGAGAATTTTCGTGGTCCCTTCTGTAGGGTGTGATGCTTGGGACGAAAAGTTTGAATTTCAGCCATAAGTGAGTTTCGGTGATGCAGGCAACACCGGTTGACTACTCCTCGAGGAAGTGTTCCAGTTCAGTCAATTTACCTTTAGAGCTATGAGCATTCCAGATTAACTCGAAGATTATTTGTGTCAAAGTGACTTTTGGTAAATAACAATGAGTGGGGGAGCTTTAGAGCCTTGACTCGGTTGCTCCATTTCCGAGTCAGTGTCAGTGAACGTTGACGAAGACGATGACAGGAAGGGTATTCGTTTCCTTCAGTGAAGCAGTCATCGGTAACAGAGGGTGGTGCTGGTTTAGAGTGAATCTGGGAAGGAGCGGAAGAAGTACCGGACACTATATCCTCACACATGGAGCTTAGAGGCGAATCCTGTGAGTGATGACGGACGAAGTTTAACGAAGCGAGCTTGAACTGCAGCTCGCTAGCCAGGGTTAAGGTTTCCGCAAGGGAAAGTCCCTCCAAGAGTGCGGGGCTCTTGGGGGGTGGCCACTGCTGCATTGGAGTGAAAGTACTCTTCTTTTGTTTTAAATGCTCGCCAGGAAAACTGTAAGTTTATTTTCAATCATTTTATCTTAATTATTATGATTTATCTAACGCATGCATTAATAATATAAATGCAAAAGTATCTTTAATTAATAGTAGCGAAAAATATATAAATAGACAAACCGTGTAACAAATGATAATATGTTTTTGTAAAATTGAAATCAACTTATCCCTATAAAACGAAAAAACGTGTTTCATTCGAATTTGGCGATTTAAATTTAAGCAATTCTATGATGATTATGATAGCCATATTTGCAGATTAGGAACTATAAGACATGCTATTATTACTTACTAGTTAACTATTCTATGCATAGCATGTTCACCACTTCGACTGTTGTTCTTGTTTTATTGTAATAAATTGTAATTTGAGGTTCCTGTTGCTACATCAATATGATTGTCTGGGTGCATTGTTGATAAAACCAGTACATTTTTATTCTTTTGGGGTCTATGAGAAACCGTTGTATACCTAAGGGAAACATACTTGCTTTTTCTTGACCTTTGAACTTTTGTAAGTTGTGGGGGCCTATTCTTACAAAATGTTCCAATAATAATAAGACAATACCTTCAGAGGCTCACAGAGACTAACTAGTAGAGCAACAGTCCTAGTGATCAAAGAAAATGGTGCTTCTGGTTATATTTCAACATAAACCTCTAGCTGTACGGGAACAAAACGTGGACAGTGGGCACGGCAGAGTAGAAAAGGTTAGAAGCGTTCGAAATGTGGTGTTACAGGCGTATGATCAGAATACCGCCGGTAGGGAGAGTTAGAAATAAAGAGGTATTATAAAAAGAATAAGTGAACAGAGGACTCTTTGGAAATCAATAAGGAATAGTAGATATAGGTTGGTAGGACAACTTTTCAGGCATGAAGGTCTAGTCAGACATATTAGAGGCAGAAACAAGAGTTGGAAGGGGTAGAGGTAGACCTACATTAGATTATTGTTCGCAAATAGTCAAGGATGTGGGATGTTCTACTTTTAGGAAAATGCGAAGATTAGTGGAGTCTTAAGACTGACAACCTTATGATGATGAGCGATTGTGTCTGTTTGGTATATACACTCTGAAACAGCATTTCCCACAAAATTTTCTAATTTTTCATCTGTCTAGTTGAATGGTTGCAATGCTTGAACAGATTAGAGTTCATGTTCGTAAAGAGTTCACGTATTGCACCCAACTTATCCGAATTTAGCCTTAGACCTGAAGTGTTTTTGTTATCAAGACGAATGTGTCTCATGCGAAACTAAAATTTCTTCTGCGATGTTGTAAGTGTGTAAATTGTAATTAACATTATATTTGATCAGAAAAAGACTCTCATATTCTGGTGATTACTTTTGTGGGCTCCACACATAAAGAGAAATTGATCGAAAAGACGTTATACCTTTAACCAATCTTTTTCGAAAATTAGAGTACTAAGTAGTGTCTAAAAAGTGTTATACATTAATGACTTGAAAGAAAAATAAAACAAGAAGCAAGCATACCACCGACATGCAAGCAGACGTTAACGTCGGTCTCACGCCGTTGAGCCACATAACTTGTAAATTACAATAAACACAAAAAAAAACAAGACTGACAGGGGTGAGTGTGGCAAAAACCATCATAGCACCCCCCACCAGTGGTTAGTTCACAGAAGAACAAACCCTTCCACCTGAACGCGTTTGCAGTGGTCGTGGTTTGTTGACCTACAATATTGTTCGGGGCTGGCTCTTCTGTTGTTAGACCGGCTGCTATTGTTTGTGTAGGTAAAATTACACCCACGGATCTCTTCGTAGATAGCAAGAAGCTCACGGTCATAGACGACGTATTTACGTTCGGCGGCACTGAGCTATCGGGAGAAGAAAGCAAGCGGTTTGCAGTCGTTATTGCTATGTTATTCTGTTGTAAAACGGTCCCTACAGTGGTGTCGAATGCGTCGGTAAAGAAGGCGTTGCTGTATTGATACGGAGGTGTGCCAATAAAGTTGCATTTTCCAGGGCAATTTTACAATCGCTGAAGGCAGCCGTTGTCTCTGGTGTCGACGTAACCGGCATCTTACCCCTGACATTGTTACACAGCTGGTCATTTAACAGCAGCCTTAGGTATGAACCCACAATAAAAGTTTAACATGAACTGTTGCAGCTGTTTTATGGTTTGCGGAGTTAGATAATTGCGGATAATGTTGACCTTTTTTGGGAGTGGTTGATTACCTCTTGTAAGCGTTTAAAGAGTATTTCCAGGTGCTGCAGGCGTTCTTGTGTAGACGACGAGGCAACTGGGATATCATCGATGTACGCGTAACAAGAGACTAAGTCGCGCAGGACTTTATCGATGAAACGCTAGAACATCTGCGCCGCGTTTCGAAGACCAACCTTCGTATGCACGGCCAAAACAACCTTTGAGTTTAATTCTTATTTATTTTACAGATTTAACAGCAGTACCCCAGCCGTTCAGTAGGTAAAAGTAAACCAATTCTATTGTTTAATTTTAAACATTAACTAACCTTTCTTTGGGAGTGAGTACGCAATGTCCCTCTGAATTTACACACCACCACATAACGTAATCCAACCTAACTTTCTTCTCTTTACCGTATATCAGCACGACTAAAACAAGAGTACATTCACTCCAGTGCGTTAGCCATTCTAGCAATGGCTACCCCCAATAGCATCCCACTTTTGGAGGGACCTTTCATTAGGGAAGCCTTAACCCTAGCGAGCGAGCTGCAGTCCAAGCTCGCTACGTTAAACGACTTCATCCGTCGTCACTCACAGGATTCTCCAGGTCATAATTGCCGCCCTCTAAACACCCACCTATGGATAAAAACGCTCACCCAAATAATCTTCGGGTAATTACCTGGAATGCTCATAGCAGTAGAGGTAAATTGACTGAACTCGAACACTTCCTCGAGGAACAGTCAATCGGTGTTGCCTGCATCACCGAAATCGAAACTCACTTATTGTAGAAAGTCAAACTTTTCGTACCAAACTTCACATCCTATAGAAGGGACAACGAAAACCCCCGAGGCGGTGGTGTATCCATCATCGTTAGGAACTCTTTACAACACAGGCCCATCTCTTTAGCTACTAATTCATTAGAAGCAGTTGACATTGAAGTCTCTCTAACATGCGGCACTGACTGGCTGCAGCTCCACTACACTCTCGAACCATCCTCCTTCAAGTGCACTTCACTTCGCACAATAGCGGAACTCGATAAAGCTGTCAATCCACTTTTAAACGACATCACCAGCGTCATCTAACCCTTCACAACCTCCCTAGAGAAACACCTCCCGCAGACATTCTGGCCGTCGTCAAATGGAAAAACAAAACCCGCCGTTTGTGGCAAAAACACCGTGCTCCCGCACACCGTGCCGAGCTAAACGCCCTCCATCGAGAACTTTAAACTTGCCTAACAGAATTCCATAGCGTCACCTTCTGCGATTATCACGCTCAGGCCGAAACACATCCCAAAAGCAGTTCGAAAGTGATGCGCTCTCTTAGAAACGAAACCCTACACCTCCGGCCGTTTAAAAGCTGCAATCTTCACAGACTCCCTCTGTCTCCAGTGCTCCCCACTTCCCGCCCTGTTGATCTTATCGACTTTCAGGAGCATATTAACGTCGCCTCCCAAAACGTCGTCCAAACTGTTTCCGACTTTAAACAGACATCCCCCCTCGCCATCCGATCTCTTAAAAAGAGAAAATCCCCCGGCGCGGACGGAATTCCCAATGGTGTCCTAAAAGTTCTGCGATTAACAGATAACCATATCCTGCGACATCACAAACGCTACCATGCGGCTCCACCTTTTCCCTCAGACCTGGGAAGAAGCCACTGTCATCTATCCTCCCAAAAGAGGGAACCCCCTCGGCTCTCTTTCAAGCTACAGGCCTATTAGCCTGCTCAGTTGGCTGTGCAAAGCAGTTGAGTCCATCCTTTTGAACCGGCTTCTCGACCACGTGGAACGAAACAACCTACTTCCCGACTTTCAACACGGCTTCCGCAGACAGCACGGCACCAGTCATCACCTTCTCCGTGTTTCCGAACACATTTCTGACAACCTAAATAAGCGCCTTCACACTTCCATGCTTCTGCTCGACATTCAGCAAGCCTTCGATCGAGTTTGACACGAAGGTTTCATCACTAAACTTATCGCCCTCAACACCCCACATTTCCTAATCGGTTTTATCCGTTCCTTCCTCTCTGACGGAACCCTCCGTGTCCACGTTGGCTCTGCTTTATTCCCAAGCAAACCCGTCACTGCTGGTGTTCCTCAAGGCTCCAAGTTGTCACCTCTTATGTTCTACTTTTTCTGCGCAGACATGCTGTCCTATCCCACGATCGTCATAGCTGTCTGTGCCGATGACATCACCCTCATAACCTTCGCCCGAATCATTCACAAGTGCTTCGCAGGAATTAATAAGTTTCTACCTCTGCTACTAAATTGGTACCGAAGATGGAAATTCTCAATTTAGGGGGCGAAGTCGGAAGTAATGTTTTTCTCTCATAGGATCCAAAAACCTCCCGCCATCACCGTTAACAACGATCGCATCAAATGGAGCAACTCCGTCAGTTACCTCGGCGTCGTCTTTGATAGAACACTGACATGGCGAAAGTACATCCTAGCCACCCATGCCAAGACCCCAGGCGCCTTTATCTCCCTCATACCCTGCTTCATTAACAGCTCCATCTCCGATGCTGTGTTTTCTTCCGGGCATTTTGGCCGTGGTCCGTGGAATCTTGCTTTTTCAGACGTTTCGCCGTTCTTTGCTGATGGAATCTTCAGTAGTGACTAAGCAGGTGTTGAGTCGTAACTGATGACGTTCCCAGTCACCACTGAAGATGCCGTCAGCAAAGAACGGCGAAACGTCTTCAAAACCAATATTCCACGGACCACGGCCAAAAAGTTCGGTAGAAAACACAGCATCGATAGACGCCGACCGTGAAAGCCTAAGAACTACAGCTCCATCTCCCATCAAATAAAAATCGGTGCGTTCAATGCAATTATCAGAAGCATTTTCTCCTACGCCTACAAATTCTTTAAGGCACTTATATGCGGATTCTCCATTCCGCACTCAACTATCCGTGGTTCATCACAAACACCCAAATTTTGAAAGAAACTGGTCTACCTTCAGTTCCCTAGACTGCAGTCATGCTGTTCGCAGCTTATATCCAGGCCTAAATTTTGTTAATTGTTTAATAAGTGTTTTGTTGTTGTTTTTATTAGTAATTATTTAAAAGACACTAAACACATATTTGTATACCTACATATGAAATTTATAAATTTATAACATTTTTGATTGTTTTTTATCTCTTTATTTATTTTTAATACGATTTTTATCAANATATAATGAATCCATAATGATAAAAGTAGCCGAACAGATACTACAACCAACATGCCCTTTTCATTTCATTGGAGTAAATTATGCCAGTCTCGTTTTAATAAGAAAGAGCTAGTCAAGATGTAAAAGTATCGAAATGTTTTATTGTATTGTTCTTAAAAAAATGAAACCTTTCCTCAGGTGACTAAAATTTAAAACGATGGTAAAATATGTCAATAATAATCTAATTACTGCCTACAAGACTATGGTGAATACTAATTTTTATACTCCCTCTAACTGCACCTTTAGCCGGTTCAACTGCAGCATGACAACAAAATCAGCATTATCGTTATTTAGATAATGTCAAGTGTTTCTTAATTAAACGAGTACTATCAAATTAATCAATCTTCATATTTAGGACATAAATACATTGAAGATCCAATTCTCAATAGTTATTCTGCCGAAAATGTCTACTAAATACCTAGTAGCGACTTTGGCTTTACTGCTTCTTCATAGTTCATCGGGTAAGCTATTTAAATATGCTATTATGGCGAGAATGTCAATTTTTAAGGTCAGAATTTGAGCAAACAAATTGTATGAGAATCTTATTTCCGATGTGAGCTTGTTGCATTTAAGCTGAGTCGCCATACTGCTTGACAACCTTAGTCGTGTATTTGTTCATTTATTATTTTGCAATGTATGAAACCCAGTTACATAGTCACTACGATTTCGTTTATTACTGTTGTAAATATGAGATGAGATGAAGGTGTTTCAAATTACAAAACATTTCGGTTTAAATAAAGGTAGCTAGTTACGTATAGTCGCTTAAGTTAAATTTGGCTAGTTTTGGATTATAAGGTCGAAATTGTAAATCTTAGTTTATTTATTACTAGCACAATTAATCTACTAACCTATAGGGGAGAGAGGGGCATAATGGGGACGTTACGAAAATACACAGTAAAATAATAAACGCAATGTATTTATTAATTAAAATTAATCACAACTCTTTGGTTACTTATTAATCATCATTTGACATAAAATTTAGTGACATAAATAATCATATGACTATATAATTTTAATTTTTTTAAACTATAATAAAAACCCCATCGTGCCCCAGGGTAGGGGTAGTATGGGGTACCTATTTATTTTGCGTCACAGTAGAAGCAGATGTGGATTTCTTCTGTATTGGCGTCGTCTGCACCGCCACAAGCTGTATGAGTAAGTAATTTATCAGCAAAAACAAAATAAATATATGATAATAGCGACATCAACACTTACCTTTTTATAAGCGTATTCATAGTCACTCAAAATTACATAAAATTTTTTTTTTGCAAATCAAACGCGCGCAGTGTAGCCGCCGATCACTGTCAAACTAAAGATAGATACAATATGGCTACCTATTAGCGAAAACAAAACACATCTAGAGCGTGTAGTTTTTTATAAGTATGGGTGGACCCGTCGTGCCTCGCGTCCCCGTCATGCTCCCCTCTCTCCTATGTCTACCACAAGGAAGAGAAAGGTACGTTTATCTTGCTCTTCCCCTAATTGCAGGTAACGAACATTGCGGTAATTTATCTCTTTTATTACTATTGTTGCAGTTTTAATTTTATATTTTATTTCTATCGCTCAGTATTATTCACTAACTTTGAATATAATTTAGTTTATAACATTAAAGGAATACCTACATACAAAATTACAAGAAATAGTTTTATAGAATGTCATCCAAATAGTGCCCCTCATATAATTACAATGTCAGCATAACTACAATGGATAGGGTCAATATAAGCGGTCGCACTCGCCCTCATTTAATTTTATGACATTCTGTCCATATTTCGCAGGTTCTGGGAATTCAATTGCTTAAGGCAGGGTATTGTCCGGTTGGGTTTTTGTCCATACTTGTTTCTGCGAACTCTTTGTCGCATAATTTTAGGTTAGGTTTTGTCCTTCAACTTATCCGATTACGTTTTTGTTACTTCATTATACATTAGTTATTATCCGTTCATTTTTAAAAGTTAGTAAATTGTTGTAAATAAAGTTTTTGGACATAGTGTTTATATTGAAGTTTTATTCACTACTGCAAAAACCGTTGAGAAAACACTGGTCGTGAAGTCACGGCAACCAACTATACTATCAATTTTTTCGTGAATCTTGAATAAATTACAGTGGAGTTGATAAGTTTTACTGATATCTAATACGATTTTTAAGCAAATCAACAAAGTTACTTCTTTTCATTGAATATTTAAGTAACATAATTACAATATACATGCCGAAAATGTCAAACGTTAGAGTACAATAAATGAAGATTTTGAAAGTTATTCATAGAAAAAAATATAAACAATATAAAGAAAATGTAGGAGTTTACTACTCAACTTCTTCAGAATCCCTTGAATCGTCGTTAGTTTCTATTATAAAGGGTTCATATTCAAACAGAATTACTTTTTTTATAAACTTTTAATTAGATTAATAGTGTTTACTTTTATTCACCTTATTAAAAATCATATCAAATATGTAAAATGTGCAAAACTTGTCAACACCACTGTAATTTATTCAAGATTGATGAAGCAATTACTGATATAGTAATAAAAAAGATATCAAACTCTACAGCTATTTAAATAGAGAGAAAGACGCACGCACATTAACAGTGTCCGATATCTGCCACTAGCCGGGAAAGATGAGTGCATCTTTCTCTTCCTTATGGTAGGTAAACGGATTAGTAAATTTATTGTTCCATCAGTAAATAATAAAGTAAAAGGTTTACGATTTTAACGTTGTAATCCAAAACCGGCAAAATTACACTCAAGGGACTATAGATACGAAAATTATTCTTAATCTTGGTCTATATGTAAATTAATTGATTTTCGTTATGACAGTCAGAACTAAACAAATCGACTGTGATTTCCATTCGGTAGTTTATGAACTATAAAAGGTTTTTCTACTTTTTCTTAATAATGTTGCATTTAACTGAATCAATCCATTGCCAAGGTCAAGAATGCAACAAACAATCGTTCCAACGCCTATGTGTCACCGACGGCGATGATGTAGTACTCGAAAACGAAAGGCTATCAATGACTATTAAAAAAGCAGAGGGTCAGATCACTGCACTTTATTATAATTCTCGTGTTGATACTAATATAAAATCAACCAACCTACTGAGAGGCGGTTCTGGCTATTACATTGCCGTTATTAGTGTTGACGGCAAGGGATTGACAACCGGGCCTGATGTGGGAGAAATGAAAATTACACGAAATGTGAGTACCGCCACTGAAATGTAAGATACAAAGCTTTACAGAATGTTAAATGATCGAAAATATATTTTACTTTCTGTAGCGATATGCCCCTTCCAATGTCTTGGATGCGCGCTGGCAAAATCGTAGGTAGGGAGAAAAAAGCTTATTATACTCTCGACTCTTGTTCATTAAACATACTTTTTCATACAGTACCTGCCAAAAGTTTTATTCAATTATGAATAGTAGTACGAGTCGAATATAAGCGTTAAAGCCTTTTTTCTGGCCTAGTGTTGTTCTTTTTTACTTTGCGCCGGTCAAACTGAAGGTCACATCGCTACAGAAAGTAAACGAAGTATACCTTTTTCTAACAATCTCTCAATTTAGGTTAAAGTTTTGTAGGATTTTTGTAATTAATAAATGAATATGTACACAGTTTACAAACGTCCTTCTACCCCGACTTCTTAATCGACTCTAGCTTTCCTTGCCGAAAAGGGCCCTTGCTTCTTTCACCCTTTGCTGCAACAAAGGGACCAACGGCTTATCTACTACATTCCCTTTCTTTCATACTTAACTCCTACGACTATACTTACTATTCCTAAATGTAAACTAAGAAATTACTATACCGAGTGTTCTTAAGATATTCCCGATACTGCAGCTTATGGTAATTTTCTGAATTTGAGAATGTGAAGTTTGTAGTTCTTAAATCGATGATTTAACTTTCCACATAATGAGATACAGGCGGTCCTTGTACTTACGGCATGTTAGGTTCTCGAAATACGCGACGTAAATCGAAACGATGTAAGTCGAAACATATTTTTTCATATGTTTACATGTAAAACTCAAGGATTAGGATCCACACGGACTCAAAATTAAAAAAAAAAACTGCATTTATAACAAAGGATATACGTACATACTTTATTATCAAAAGTAAGTTCTTAAAATAATTATATATGTACTTATGAAATTGCTAGTTATTTTTGGTATTTGTGTTATTAATTTTAATAATAATGATAAAACTTTAATAATCAAAATATGTAATGAGAAATAATAAATTAAACTTTTGGCTTAAAGAAATTATCAATTCTAGATTGCTTCGCTTCTTTCTTCTTGCTATCATACAGGTCTTGGTAACACTGATAGGCTGCACAAATTTTGTTATTAACATTAAAACTTCATGGCATTCTCCAAATTTGCAAAGGCTACGGAAAGTTTTTTTAGTGTAAGTTGTTTTTCAGAGTTACTAATAGAAAAAGCTATTTCTTGTGACTCGATTGCTTCCTCTTGTACTTGTGCATCCAATTCAATGAGATCTTCATCAATCATTTCTTGATAATGTGGGCATAACAGATCATCAATATCATCAGCAGTAACTGCAATGTCAGGCAAACGGTTAGCCAAATGAACAATGTCAGTTATGATATCATCGATATTTGGTTGATCTGTAGAAACCCATGAAGCAGCAATATTTTTTACGCATTACATTATAACTTTTCCAAAAATCTCTCAAACCTATGCCATCTTTTTCATTAGCCTTTACAGCCTATGAAAAAGTTCTCCTGAGATAATAGGCCTTAAAAGACGCTATAACTCCTTGATCCATCGGCTGTAACAACGAAGTGGTGTTTGGAGGCAGGAACAAACCTTTGATTTAAGGATCGATATCGACAATACGTACAGGATGGCCGGCATGATTGTCCAAAATAGGTAAAGCTTTATAAGCCATTGATTGTTTAAACAGTACTGTTTCACTTCAGGTATAAAATGCCATTCTTTAAAAAGTATTGATGTAACCCATGCCTTTGGAATAGCCTTCCATATAACTGGAAGAGTACTCTTCACGTAATTTTTAAGAGCTCGAGGAATTTCAGATCTATAAACTAAAAGGGTTTCAATTTAAGATCACCTTCAACATTCGAACCCAATAACAACGTCAAACGATCTTTAGCCGCTTTAAACCACTTTTTCTTCCTGTGATATAAAAGTACGAGAAGGCATTTTGTTTTCAAAATAAACCAGTTTCGTTCACGTTAAAAATTTGTTTAGGCGAATAGTCTCCACATTCGAAAATTTCCTTTAATATTTCAGGAAAACTCTGAGCAGCTACATGATCGGCACTAGCAGCTTCTCCTTGCACTCAAATGTTATGTAACGAATATCTCGTTTTAAAGCGCATGAGCCATCCGCGACTGGCAGAAAAATATTTTGTTTCTTAACTATTATTCTCGCCACGTTTATTTTGCAGTGTGTTAATGATACTCAGCGCCTTATTTTGAATAATAGCCAAACTGAGAGGAACCCTTCGCTGAGTTTAATTTTGAATCCAAGTGTACAAGAGTTTTTTCATTTCATAAATTCAAGCATTCCTTTTTCTTATAATAGTGCTGTTTAAAAAGACAGAAGGTAGAGCTGTTAGGAGTTTTTCTTTATCTTTCAATATTGTTTGTACGGTCGTGCGTGATAAATTAAGTTCTAGTCCAATAGATGAAGTCGGACAACCGCGATCATTGAGTTTTAAAATCTTAGATTTAACCTCCATTGTAATTGTCTTTCTCACTCTTTTCTTCACTTTACTATTACTGTCTTGTTTAGGTGGCATAATTAGATTAAGATTCACTTAAATACGTATGTAAAAACAAAAACTGTCAAAGATGCAAAAAAACTAATGTATTACGTCTTGATTGTCCGTTGTCCCTGAACTAATTAAACAAAATCAGCAGCATGTGCGGGGAAATCCCCGCTCGCCGATACCGCGCCCCGCCGATACCACGGACATTGACCTCGCGGCAAGTGAATTTTGCTACGCCGGAAATCAAAACAATTGACATATGCTTGAGAAATTGTGTCAAAGCATTGTTAGACGTAACTTTAAACTACGTAAATCGAAACGGTGTAAGTCCAGGACTGCCTGTATATCTCATTATCGCAAGACGTGCATTACAAATATTTAGAGTGCTTTTTTCTGTAATCTCATATTGAACATAAAGAATAATAATAGAACAGTTGAACTGGATTAGATATTTTAGCCAGAATGTATTTAACGTTGAAATGATGAACTTATTAGCGAAAAATGTATAAATAGGCATCACGATTAACAATGAATTCATTTCATTAAAATAAAATATTTAACATCAAAAGTATTTGACGATACCAAGTTGTAAAATAACATTTTATTTCTGATTTAATTTTCAATTACATAATTGTTAATAACAAGTTGCTTAGAAGTTGATCATCTAAATGAAACACAATTAACAATGTTGAAATATTTCCCGTTTAATTGTTATTTAAAAAGTGATAATAATACTTGGAATAATTCAGGCTGACTTGATCGACCTGGCATTCATCAACAAGAACACAAGCAACTGGCCAATTCACTTTGAGTTTCATCTGGTCCTTGAAAAGAATTCATCCTTATTTTACTACTATTCCATTCACAAGTACAAGAGAGATGGTTACACTGCCGGTCAGCTAAGATGGGCGATAAGGGCCAATGCAGACCCATTCAAGTACTATAGCGTAGAAAGAAAAAGGTCAGGACCTATGCCCACCCAGCAAGCCATTGACTCGGCGCGGTCTGTACAGGACTGGACCTATATGTTTCCAGACGGATCGGTTTATTCAAAATATCAGCAAATATCGGCTAATGAAGGCATTAACTCCGTTTTCGGTATTTATGGCGATAGCATTGGGCTATCTGTACTACAGACACGCAAAGAGTGGGTCAGTGGCGGACCATTTAAACAGGTTAGCTATCATTGAATTAGAAATCATAATCATCATCATCATCTTAAGGTCGTCAGTCCTAAGGCTGGTAAGAAACGCACCTTCACTCTTTCCTATCCTGAGCGAATCTTCGCATTTCCCTAAAACTGGAACATTCCACATCCTTAGCTATTTGCGAACAGTAATCTAATCTAGGTCTACCTCTACTCTTAACTCCTGTTTCTGCCTCTAAAATGTCCGTGACTAGACCTTCGTGCCTGAGAAGGTGTCCTACCAACCTATCCCGCCTATTTTTTATTGATTTCCATAGAGTCCTCTGTTCTCTTACTCTTTCTAATGCCTCTTCATTTCTAACCGTCTCTACCCACGGTATCCTCATCATCCCGCTCTAACACCACGTTTCGAACGTTTCTAACCTTTCCTTTTCCGCCGCACCCACTGTCCATGTTTTGTACCAGTACAATGCCGCGCTCCAAACATCCACCTCTGGCAATCCTTTAAATTAACTGTTTGCGAACATAGAGCTGACTTCTTCTTATTGAAGGCGACTCTACCCTGCGCTATACTCTGCTATATCCCTACTACTCTTTTCGTCCTTTCTAGATACCTAAAATCAATCATTTCATTCAATTTTAAGGTGTCCTGCTAACCTATCTCGCCTATTTCTTGTTGACTTCCATAGAAACCTCTGTTCTCTTGTTCATTCCAATACCTCTTCACATGTAAACTTCTCTATCCACGGTATCCTCAGCGTCGTGCTCCAAACATACACCTTTAACAATCTTTTTCGAATTTTTAAATTAATCGTTCGCAAGCATAAAGCTGACTTCTTTTTATTGAAGGCGACTCGACCCTGCACTATCCTCTGCTTTATATCTCTACTACTCCTCCCGTCCTGACTTATCTGACTTCCTAGACATCTAAAATCGGCCACTTCTTCTAACTTATCATCTCCTATTTTGATTTTCGCTCTTTTCCTACTTTTTCTTCCCTTCTATGTCAGTATTTTTGTTGTACTGTCATTGATGATGTTGATCGCGTCTTCGATGTATAGATTAAAAAGTAGCGGTGACAGTATGCATCCTTGTCTGACTTCCCTTCTAATATTTACCCCTCTACGTTGCTGCTTCAGCTATATAACTGCCTGTTGCTCTTTATACAAACTAAGTATCCCTTTTCCTTTTCTGTAACTCTTTCCTACATTTTTAAGTACATTTAATATCTTGTCCCATTTAACATTTTCAAAAGCTTTTTCTAAAAGTACAAATCCTATGTGCGCACTCTTTCCTTTTTCTATCCTTTTCTCTATTATTACTCGTAAAGCTAGGAATCATAATAAAAATTTATAAACTAAATTTATTGATATTGAAATTGAAATTTTATCTCAAAATATCTCCAACAAGTAAGAAAAAAAGATATTGGTTTTATTTTGCTTATAATTAAATAATAGATTTAACGTAACGTAATAATATTTTATGCATTACAATGTTTGCACAATTTCCTTATATATCCCAAACACATTTTCTTTGAAGAATAATTTCTACATGTCTTCCTTATTCTCTTCCTGACGAACCTCTAATTTTTCTTTCATTTGTAGAATGTGTCGTATATTCTTGTGTATTTCTTGAAAAATGCGTAGGTTGCTAAAACGGCGTTTCAATTCTGACGTAATCAACTGCATTGCTAATTGACTTGTGAAATTTTAGGCGTTTATAAGTAAGAAATGTTATTTAATAAAACGCACAATTATCTATAAAGGTATAATTTTATAAAAGNTATTTTTTTTCTTTTTAAGTAATACTATAATGCTAAATATGCTTTTGAAAAGTAACATGCCCTTGTCTTATTCATAGATCAACTTTTTACAAGCTTTTATTACCAAATTACTGGTTAAAGATTATTATGCGGCAAAGCATCGTCTTATGCGAAAATGTATTCATATTACAGATTTAACCAATATAATGAATCCATAATGATAAAAGTAGCCGAACAGATACTACAACCAACATGCCCTTTTCATTTCATTGGAGTAAATTATGCCAGTCTCGTTTTAATAAGAAAGAGCTAGTCAAGATGTAAAAGTATCGAAATGTTTTATTGTATTGTTCTTAAAAAAATGAAACCTTTCCTCAGGTGACTAAAATTTAAAACGATGGTAAAATATGTCAATAATAATCTAATTACTGCCTACAAGACTATGGTGAATACTAATTTTTATACTCCCTCTAACTGCACCTTTAGCCGGTTCAACTGCAGCATGACAACAAAATCAGCATTATCGTTATTTAGATAATGTCAAGTGTTTCTTAATTAAACGAGTACTATCAAATTAATCAATCTTCATATTTAGGACATAAATACATTGAAGATCCAATTCTCAATAGTTATTCTGCCGAAAATGTCTACTAAATACCTAGTAGCGACTTTGGCTTTACTGCTTCTTCATAGTTCATCGGGTAAGCTATTTAAATATGCTATTATGGCGAGAATGTCAATTTTTAAGGTCAGAATTTGAGCAAACAAATTGTATGAGAATCTTATTTCCGATGTGAGCTTGTTGCATTTAAGCTGAGTCGCCATACTGCTTGACAACCTTAGTCGTGTATTTGTTCATTTATTATTTTGCAATGTATGAAACCCAGTTACATAGTCACTACGATTTCGTTTATTACTGTTGTAAATATGAGATGAGATGAAGGTGTTTCAAATTACAAAACATTTCGGTTTAAATAAAGGTAGCTAGTTACGTATAGTCGCTTAAGTTAAATTTGGCTAGTTTTGGATTATAAGGTCGAAATTGTAAATCTTAGTTTATTTATTACTAGCACAATTAATCTACTAACCTATAGGGGAGAGAGGGGCATAATGGGGACGTTACGAAAATACACAGTAAAATAATAAACGCAATGTATTTATTAATTAAAATTAATCACAACTCTTTGGTTACTTATTAATCATCATTTGACATAAAATTTAGTGACATAAATAATCATATGACTATATAATTTTAATTTTTTTAAACTATAATAAAAACCCCATCGTGCCCCAGGGTAGGGGTAGTATGGGGTACCTATTTATTTTGCGTCACAGTAGAAGCAGATGTGGATTTCTTCTGTATTGGCGTCGTCTGCACCGCCACAAGCTGTATGAGTAAGTAATTTATCAGCAAAAACAAAATAAATATATGATAATAGCGACATCAACACTTACCTTTTTATAAGCGTATTCATAGTCACTCAAAATTACATAAAATTTTTTTTTTGCAAATCAAACGCGCGCAGTGTAGCCGCCGATCACTGTCAAACTAAAGATAGATACAATATGGCTACCTATTAGCGAAAACAAAACACATCTAGAGCGTGTAGTTTTTTATAAGTATGGGTGGACCCGTCGTGCCTCGCGTCCCCGTCATGCTCCCCTCTCTCCTATGTCTACCACAAGGAAGAGAAAGGTACGTTTATCTTGCTCTTCCCCTAATTGCAGGTAACGAACATTGCGGTAATTTATCTCTTTTATTACTATTGTTGCAGTTTTAATTTTATATTTTATTTCTATCGCTCAGTATTATTCACTAACTTTGAATATAATTTAGTTTATAACATTAAAGGAATACCTACATACAAAATTACAAGAAATAGTTTTATAGAATGTCATCCAAATAGTGCCCCTCATATAATTACAATGTCAGCATAACTACAATGGATAGGGTCAATATAAGCGGTCGCACTCGCCCTCATTTAATTTTATGACATTCTGTCCATATTTCGCAGGTTCTGGGAATTCAATTGCTTAAGGCAGGGTATTGTCCGGTTGGGTTTTTGTCCATACTTGTTTCTGCGAACTCTTTGTCGCATAATTTTAGGTTAGGTTTTGTCCTTCAACTTATCCGATTACGTTTTTGTTACTTCATTATACATTAGTTATTATCCGTTCATTTTTAAAAGTTAGTAAATTGTTGTAAATAAAGTTTTTGGACATAGTGTTTATATTGAAGTTTTATTCACTACTGCAAAAACCGTTGAGAAAACACTGGTCGTGAAGTCACGGCAACCAACTATACTATCAATTTTTTCGTGAATCTTGAATAAATTACAGTGGAGTTGATAAGTTTTACTGATATCTAATACGATTTTTAAGCAAATCAACAAAGTTACTTCTTTTCATTGAATATTTAAGTAACATAATTACAATATACATGCCGAAAATGTCAAACGTTAGAGTACAATAAATGAAGATTTTGAAAGTTATTCATAGAAAAAAATATAAACAATATAAAGAAAATGTAGGAGTTTACTACTCAACTTCTTCAGAATCCCTTGAATCGTCGTTAGTTTCTATTATAAAGGGTTCATATTCAAACAGAATTACTTTTTTTATAAACTTTTAATTAGATTAATAGTGTTTACTTTTATTCACCTTATTAAAAATCATATCAAATATGTAAAATGTGCAAAACTTGTCAACACCACTGTAATTTATTCAAGATTGATGAAGCAATTACTGATATAGTAATAAAAAAGATATCAAACTCTACAGCTATTTAAATAGAGAGAAAGACGCACGCACATTAACAGTGTCCGATATCTGCCACTAGCCGGGAAAGATGAGTGCATCTTTCTCTTCCTTATGGTAGGTAAACGGATTAGTAAATTTATTGTTCCATCAGTAAATAATAAAGTAAAAGGTTTACGATTTTAACGTTGTAATCCAAAACCGGCAAAATTACACTCAAGGGACTATAGATACGAAAATTATTCTTAATCTTGGTCTATATGTAAATTAATTGATTTTCGTTATGACAGTCAGAACTAAACAAATCGACTGTGATTTCCATTCGGTAGTTTATGAACTATAAAAGGTTTTTCTACTTTTTCTTAATAATGTTGCATTTAACTGAATCAATCCATTGCCAAGGTCAAGAATGCAACAAACAATCGTTCCAACGCCTATGTGTCACCGACGGCGATGATGTAGTACTCGAAAACGAAAGGCTATCAATGACTATTAAAAAAGCAGAGGGTCAGATCACTGCACTTTATTATAATTCTCGTGTTGATACTAATATAAAATCAACCAACCTACTGAGAGGCGGTTCTGGCTATTACATTGCCGTTATTAGTGTTGACGGCAAGGGATTGACAACCGGGCCTGATGTGGGAGAAATGAAAATTACACGAAATGTGAGTACCGCCACTGAAATGTAAGATACAAAGCTTTACAGAATGTTAAATGATCGAAAATATATTTTACTTTCTGTAGCGATATGCCCCTTCCAATGTCTTGGATGCGCGCTGGCAAAATCGTAGGTAGGGAGAAAAAAGCTTATTATACTCTCGACTCTTGTTCATTAAACATACTTTTTCATACAGTACCTGCCAAAAGTTTTATTCAATTATGAATAGTAGTACGAGTCGAATATAAGCGTTAAAGCCTTTTTTCTGGCCTAGTGTTGTTCTTTTTTACTTTGCGCCGGTCAAACTGAAGGTCACATCGCTACAGAAAGTAAACGAAGTATACCTTTTTCTAACAATCTCTCAATTTAGGTTAAAGTTTTGTAGGATTTTTGTAATTAATAAATGAATATGTACACAGTTTACAAACGTCCTTCTACCCCGACTTCTTAATCGACTCTAGCTTTCCTTGCCGAAAAGGGCCCTTGCTTCTTTCACCCTTTGCTGCAACAAAGGGACCAACGGCTTATCTACTACATTCCCTTTCTTTCATACTTAACTCCTACGACTATACTTACTATTCCTAAATGTAAACTAAGAAATTACTATACCGAGTGTTCTTAAGATATTCCCGATACTGCAGCTTATGGTAATTTTCTGAATTTGAGAATGTGAAGTTTGTAGTTCTTAAATCGATGATTTAACTTTCCACATAATGAGATACAGGCGGTCCTTGTACTTACGGCATGTTAGGTTCTCGAAATACGCGACGTAAATCGAAACGATGTAAGTCGAAACATATTTTTTCATATGTTTACATGTAAAACTCAAGGGTTAGGTTCCACACGGACTCGAAATAATAAAAAAAACTGCATTTATAACAAAGGACGTACTTTATTATTAAAAGTAAGTTCTTAAAATAATTATATATTATGCACTTATGAAATTGCTAGTTATTTTTGGTATTTGTGTTATTAATTTTAATAATAATTATAAAACTTATACATATGTAATGATAAATAATAAATTAAACTTTTGGCTTAAAGAAACTATCAATTCTAGATTGCTTGGCTTCTTTCTTCTTGCTATCATACAGATCTTGGTAACAGTGATAGGCTGCACAAATTTTGTTATTAACGTTAAAACTTCTCTCAAAATTAGGATCATTTTCTTCAAAAATTTTCATGGCATTCTTCAAATTTGCAAAGGCTACGGAAAGCTTTTTTAGTGTAAGTTCTTTTTCAGAGTCACTAATAGAAGAAGCTATTTCTTGTGACTCGAGTGCTTCCTTTTGTACTTGTGCCTCCAATTCAATAAGATCTTCATCAGTCAGTTCTTGCGAATGTGAGCTTAACAGATCATCAATATCATCAGTAGTAACTGCAATGTCAGGCAAACGGTTAGCCAAATGAACAATGTCAGTTATGATATCATCGATATTTGGTTGATCTGTAGAAACCCATGAAGCAGCAATATTTTTTACGCATTACATTATAACTTTTCCAAAAATCTCTCAAACCTATGCCATCTTTTTCATTAGCCTTTACAGCCTATGAAAAAGTTCTCCTGAGATAATAGGCCTTAAAAGACGCTATAACTCCTTGATCCATCGGCTGTAACAACGAAGTGGTGTTTGGAGGCAGGAACAAACCTTTGATTTAAGGATCGATATCGACAATACGTACAGGATGGCCGGCATGATTGTCCAAAATAGGTAAAGCTTTATAAGCCATTGATTGTTTAAACAGTACTGTTTCACTTCAGGTATAAAATGCCATTCTTTAAAAAGTATTGATGTAACCCATGCCTTTGGAATAGCCTTCCATATAACTGGAAGAGTACTCTTCACGTAATTTTTAAGAGCTCGAGGAATTTCAGATCTATAAACTAAAAGGGTTTCAATTTAAGATCACCTTCAACATTCGAACCCAATAACAACGTCAAACGATCTTTAGCCGCTTTAAACCACTTTTTCTTCCTGTGATATAAAAGTACGAGAAGGCATTTTGTTTTCAAAATAAACCAGTTTCGTTCACGTTAAAAATTTGTTTAGGCGAATAGTCTCCACATTCGAAAATTTCCTTTAATATTTCAGGAAAACTCTGAGCAGCTACATGATCGGCACTAGCAGCTTCTCCTTGCACTCAAATGTTATGTAACGAATATCTCGTTTTAAAGCGCATGAGCCATCCGCGACTGGCAGAAAAATATTTTGTTTCTTAACTATTATTCTCGCCACGTTTATTTTGCAGTGTGTTAATGATACTCAGCGCCTTATTTTGAATAATAGCCAAACTGAGAGGAACCCTTCGCTGAGTTTAATTTTGAATCCAAGTGTACAAGAGTTTTTTCATTTCATAAATTCAAGCATTCCTTTTTCTTATAATAGTGCTGTTTAAAAAGACAGAAGGTAGAGCTGTTAGGAGTTTTTCTTTATCTTTCAATATTGTTTGTACGGTCGTGCGTGATAAATTAAGTTCTAGTCCAATAGATGAAGTCGGACAACCGCGATCATTGAGTTTTAAAATCTTAGATTTAACCTCCATTGTAATTGTCTTTCTCACTCTTTTCTTCACTTTACTATTACTGTCTTGTTTAGGTGGCATAATTAGATTAAGATTCACTTAAATACGTATGTAAAAACAAAAACTGTCAAAGATGCAAAAAAACTAATGTATTACGTCTTGATTGTCCGTTGTCCCTGAACTAATTAAACAAAATCAGCAGCATGTGCGGGGAAATCCCCGCTCGCCGATACCGCGCCCCGCCGATACCACGGACATTGACCTCGCGGCAAGTGAATTTTGCTACGCCGGAAATCAAAACAATTGACATATGCTTGAGAAATTGTGTCAAAGCATTGTTAGACGTAACTTTAAACTACGTAAATCGAAACGGTGTAAGTCCAGGACTGCCTGTATATCTCATTATCGCAAGACGTGCATTACAAATATTTAGAGTGCTTTTTTCTGTAATCTCATATTGAACATAAAGAATAATAATAGAACAGTTGAACTGGATTAGATATTTTAGCCAGAATGTATTTAACGTTGAAATGATGAACTTATTAGCGAAAAATGTATAAATAGGCATCACGATTAACAATGAATTCATTTCATTAAAATAAAATATTTAACATCAAAAGTATTTGACGATACCAAGTTGTAAAATAACATTTTATTTCTGATTTAATTTTCAATTACATAATTGTTAATAACAAGTTGCTTAGAAGTTGATCATCTAAATGAAACACAATTAACAATGTTGAAATATTTCCCGTTTAATTGTTATTTAAAAAGTGATAATAATACTTGGAATAATTCAGGCTGACTTGATCGACCTGGCATTCATCAACAAGAACACAAGCAACTGGCCAATTCACTTTGAGTTTCATCTGGTCCTTGAAAAGAATTCATCCTTATTTTACTACTATTCCATTCACAAGTACAAGAGAGATGGTTACACTGCCGGTCAGCTAAGATGGGCGATAAGGGCCAATGCAGACCCATTCAAGTACTATAGCGTAGAAAGAAAAAGGTCAGGACCTATGCCCACCCAGCAAGCCATTGACTCGGCGCGGTCTGTACAGGACTGGACCTATATGTTTCCAGACGGATCGGTTTATTCAAAATATCAGCAAATATCGGCTAATGAAGGCATTAACTCCGTTTTCGGTATTTATGGCGATAGCATTGGGCTATCTGTACTACAGACACGCAAAGAGTGGGTCAGTGGCGGACCATTTAAACAGGTTAGCTATCATTGAATTAGAAATCATAATCATCATCATCATCTTAAGGTCGTCAGTCCTAAGGCTGGTAAGAAACGCACCTTCACTCTTTCCTATCCTGAGCGAATCTTCGCATTTCCCTAAAACTGGAACATTCCACATCCTTAGCTATTTGCGAACAGTAATCTAATCTAGGTCTACCTCTACTCTTAACTCCTGTTTCTGCCTCTAAAATGTCCGTGACTAGACCTTCGTGCCTGAGAAGGTGTCCTACCAACCTATCCCGCCTATTTTTTATTGATTTCCATAGAGTCCTCTGTTCTCTTACTCTTTCTAATGCCTCTTCATTTCTAACCGTCTCTACCCACGGTATCCTCATCATCCCGCTCTAACACCACGTTTCGAACGTTTCTAACCTTTCCTTTTCCGCCGCACCCACTGTCCATGTTTTGTACCAGTACAATGCCGCGCTCCAAACATCCACCTCTGGCAATCCTTTAAATTAACTGTTTGCGAACATAGAGCTGACTTCTTCTTATTGAAGGCGACTCTACCCTGCGCTATACTCTGCTATATCCCTACTACTCTTTTCGTCCTTTCTAGATACCTAAAATCAATCATTTCATTCAATTTTAAGGTGTCCTGCTAACCTATCTCGCCTATTTCTTGTTGACTTCCATAGAAACCTCTGTTCTCTTGTTCATTCCAATACCTCTTCACATGTAAACTTCTCTATCCACGGTATCCTCAGCGTCGTGCTCCAAACATACACCTTTAACAATCTTTTTCGAATTTTTAAATTAATCGTTCGCAAGCATAAAGCTGACTTCTTTTTATTGAAGGCGACTCGACCCTGCACTATCCTCTGCTTTATATCTCTACTACTCCTCCCGTCCTGACTTATCTGACTTCCTAGACATCTAAAATCGGCCACTTCTTCTAACTTATCATCTCCTATTTTGATTTTCGCTCTTTTCCTACTTTTTCTTCCCTTCTATGTCAGTATTTTTGTTGTACTGTCATTGATGATGTTGATCGCGTCTTCGATGTATAGATTAAAAAGTAGCGGTGACAGTATGCATCCTTGTCTGACTTCCCTTCTAATATTTACCCCTCTACGTTGCTGCTTCAGCTATATAACTGCCTGTTGCTCTTTATACAAACTAAGTATCCCTTTTCCTTTTCTGTAACTCTTTCCTACATTTTTAAGTACATTTAATATCTTGTCCCATTTAACATTTTCAAAAGCTTTTTCTAAAAGTACAAATCCTATGTGCGCACTCTTTCCTTTTTCTATCCTTTTCTCTATTATTACTCGTAAAGCTAGGAATCATAATAAAAATTTATAAACTAAATTTATTGATATTGAAATTGAAATTTTATCTCAAAATATCTCCAACAAGTAAGAAAAAAAGATATTGGTTTTATTTTGCTTATAATTAAATAATAGATTTAACGTAACGTAATAATATTTTATGCATTACAATGTTTGCACAATTTCCTTATATATCCCAAACACATTTTCTTTGAAGAATAATTTCTACATGTCTTCCTTATTCTCTTCCTGACGAACCTCTAATTTTTCTTTCATTTGTAGAATGTGTCGTATATTCTTGTGTATTTCTTGAAAAATGCGTAGGTTGCTAAAACGGCGTTTCAATTCTGACGTAATCAACTGCATTGCTAATTGACTTGTGAAATTTTAGGCGTTTATAAGTAAGAAATGTTATTTAATAAAACGCACAATTATCTATAAAGGTATAATTTTATAAAAGACTCGCTCAGGTTGACAGGTTGGTTACGGATCTAGTCATTTGTCTTAGAACTGTAGAGGAACTAATTGTACTTTTGAAGATTAAGTATTAGCAAGACTGAAAAGGAGGAGTTAATTGTTAGAAAGAAAAATAAGGGAGGATCAAGAAGTGGTTAAACTAAGGTAGGGAACCAACCAGAAGGTGGTGAAATCTGGAATAATTTTTACTTAGAAATACAGCGAAAGAACAAAGACCAAAAAGTACCAAAGTTACCCATCATTAAAACGTAATTAAGAAGGAGTAATAATATTAGATGTCATACAGTTAGCAACTGAAACTGAAATGTTATTAGGGATTATTGGAAAGTACAGGTTTAGTGAAGTATAGAAATGTGAACAAACGAAATTACTTTAGAGTATAGAATGGTAATAAAAAAAACAAAAAGTAGGAATGTTGTAGTAAGAATGTACATATTAGTGAGTAACCAGAATTGGCAAATTTACTTGAGCATATTGAAAAGGATTATTAACAAAATAAAGATATATACAGAAACACCAAATTTAACATTACACGAATACAAAAATATATACAAAATTTAACCAAAATGCTATGAAAGGTAATATCGCCACGAATTGTATCGAGAAATTGCAGTGCTATCTCGGAAAGAATTTTGAATAAGACTGGCATCATTGCTACAATATCAACCATTCTGTAAAATAGGGCCATTGGTCAACGGCGAGTCCTCCTACTATATGTGTAAACGGTACATTTTTAATCAATTGCATTCACTGATCTTTTTGTCAAATTATAGTATGATATTATTTGTGCTTGCCCTGTTTCTGAATTCGTATCACAGCTTTATTTACTTTTTGAAGTGAAACTTCTATATAGACGGCGAGGTATTACGATTGTTTCTGTCACGAAAAAGCGTTACGGCCTCGTGGAAGGGGTATATTGCGAGGTGAGAGGCGCCAGCGGCGGAGGGAGAGGAAGGCTGGCGGCGGCGGCGAGAGGACAAGGGCTGTATTACTTGGATATAATGCGCAGCCGCGCGGAGAGCAGGTAGTCCCCGGCTGCGTGTGCTGTGCTCAGCTGTTGTTTTCTTACTTCTGTTCTCCACGTGGCTGGACATGATTGCCTCTATTTGCGGTCTGTGTTAAAACCAAATCATATTCAACAGACAAGTGGAAAATAGAATGGCAACGGACAAGTGGAAAGACGAATCGCAACAAAATTTTTACTTGGAGTTTTACGGGCTAGTTTTTAAATTGGACAAGTATGTTAACAATCTGCCAGTAAAACTTGAAGTAACAATTTTGTTGTGATTCGTTTTTCCACTTGACCTATCTCGCCTATTTCTTATTGACTTCCATAGAGTCTTCTGTTCTCCTATTCTTTCTAATACGTACTATAACTTTATTAAAACGCGAAATTTAAATTTTGTAAAAATATTAGTACACAACGAATAGAATTCCTGAAGCGCTGACTCTTCGTGTTTTTCCATTGGTTAAATGTTAATGGATAAAGAATAAACGTTAATAAGTATCCATTAATATTTTGTCGAAGCAATCTACATGGCACAACTGTTTTAGAGCCTAACAACACACACCGGTCAAATGCTGCTCTTTTGTGAACACACGGGACATTACGGCACACCAGACTTAGCGCCCACCAGGGGATGGAGCAAAGTGTATGGTCCCATCGGCTTGTACCTCAATGAAGGCCAAAGTCTTTCGGAAATGTATACCGACGCTCAGGTACAACTCAAGCGTGAGGAGCAGAAGTGGCCATACAAGTTTGTCACTGCACCAGAGTACAATGCAAAAGGTAGGCGCAGTGTGTCGGGGGTACTCCATGTGGATGGGTCGCCGAATGAAGACTGGGTCTACCTTATTCTGACGGAGCCTCATGTTGATGATCCCCAGTTAGAGACGGCCACTTACATGTATACTGCAATGGCTGGAAAAAATGGTTTTTTAATTTTTTACAATTATTGCTCTTATTTTCAAACATCATTTTATGTTATTAAGGTTTTAACTTTGACATTTGATTATAAACTACTAATTTGTCCAACGTGTCATTCAGAACCACATTGATTTAAAAATTTTGAACTTCGTTTTCAAATACTCACCAGAAAGAATTTCCTATTTTTGACCAAACAAATTATTAATGTATTTTCCTAAACATAATAAAAACTGTCATTATCATTAGGTGGATTTGAAATCCCAGCTGTGAGACCAGGCGCATACAAACTGCAAGTAATAGCAAGGGGTGTGGTTGGAAAGTACGTTCAAAAAAATATTAATGTGCAAAGCAATAGGGACCACGATCTTGGCACTATCAATTGGAGGCCGGAAAGCCATGGCAAGCTACTGTGGCAGATCGGTGTACCGGATAGAAGTTCGGCAGAGTTTAAATCGCCACGTGGCTTTCCATCACCTATCCCTAATTTAGAAGGTACTCCATTATTTAACAAAGTGATTGACTAGTCAAGTGAGATTTACAAAAATAAAGTAACGATAGCAGATAAAAGCGTGTAGAGGTTTTCTCGTACAATGATTGGTATATGAATTCCTTTCCGGCAGTCGTTGATATATTTTGCACTTGACCCTTTGAAAAGTATGGCCCTCTTGTAAAATCTTTTGTATTACCAATTTGTCAGCCTGGTACAACAATCGTTAGATTGGCTGCTTGAGTAACTAAGTGACAAACATTAAAGTGACACAAAACATACCTAATTCAAGAATCCAGTACTTGACTTTTAAAAGGTTACCTAAGTGTTAAGTTACACTAAAGTTTCCGTGAACTCGAAAGATTTTTGGGCACGCAAGAACACTTTTCTCTTTAGTCTCCGTATAATGTCAACAACCCAATTTTAATAGTAAAATTGTGTTAAACCTTCTGTAAAAGTGTTAGACACTGCTAATTGGAAACTTAAACCCAGATTACCACATATATATTTTTTAATAAGTAAAGTAATTCAATTTTAAAACCTTTAAATGATGATTTTCTTAGAATACCGCAAGTTTGGAACATGGCTCAGATACTCCATAGAATTTCCTAATGATCCAGACTACACAGTTGGCGTTAGTGACCCTGCTAAAGACTGGTGCTATTTTATGCCCATGATTAAGACACCTGGCTTCCCCGCTCAGCTCGGATTGGTCAATGTCACTCAAGATACACGTGCCACCAACTGGAAGGTCAGATTCAATTATAACGGTTCAACCCAAGGAAACGCCACATTAACCCTAGGTTTTGCCGCTAGAGTTAAAGCTGGTATTCGTGCGGTGATCAACGGCCAGGAGATTCTTAAATTGGACTCTTTTGATGGACCGCAAGCTGATTCTGCGCTTTTTCGTCAAGCAGCTCATGGCATATTCCATCAGCAAACTGTAACATTCAGTCAGTCACTGCTAAAAAATAAGAATCTTCTAGAATTCACACCTCCCGGCCCAGTAAGTCAGAATCATTTGGACAGAATACTGATGTGGGATTTCTTGAGACTGGAAGTCAGTAATTAATTGTGCTTGTATATACCATAAAAAAGTTTTATTGTTTCAGAAATATTAATAAACTGATCCCAAATTATTTGTTTTGATAAAGGCCATTAAAATCTGCTAGAATGATATTAGGCACGCGAAGGGATCACACAAATTATTCGTGAAGATCAGTCCTGGTTATCAACAAGGCAGTAATTTAGCTGTAAAACTTTTAAATTGCATTTATTAGAATTATATTTCTCTATTACTGATATGAAAAAATGGCTGAAGGTATTCTAACGAATTTTCCTATATGAATTCGTATTTTGTAAAAGATCATACATGCTGTGATGATTGCATGTAATACAAACTACCTATAATAGGTTACGTTAATAATTTAAAATGAATTTGAGCCGAGTACCGAGCAGTGTTCTGAGTGATCACTGCTTTAGGCTTTCAGTATATTTTTACAACTCGATTCATTCGTCATTACTCGCGTGTCATGGGACGTACGCAGTTCTACGTTATTCGTCTCTGTTTAAGACGCGCTAATGTTTGGATAAATTTTTTACTAATAATTTAATTGCTCTTATTACTTTTTACGCTTAATTGGTAGCTTTGGGTTTCAAGTGCTCGTAGCACAGAGTGAAAGGTTGCCTTCACTACCCCATTACGTTTTGTATAACTTTACGAAAATACTCAATACTTTGTACAAGAAAATACTATACAAAAAGTGATATGGCATACACATATCAAAATGTTTTATTAGTACAAAAAATACAAATTTTATGTTTATACAGAGTATAGTAGACCTCTGGAAGGAGGTGGTACAGTTTGGACGACAAGTTTCGTCTGCAGTTGCTGCGGATTTTTCGAGTTTTCTTTTGCTTTCGTTTAAATTCTCTTTGCATAAATACAATACCATCGATTGTAAGATGGCTTGTCTCATCTACGAACTGTAGAATCTCTTGTAGAAGTTGTAAATACAGAAGGAATCGAAAATATTAGGTCGTTAACAAACACGTCTTGCATTGCAGATGTAATAAGTAATTTTGATGACAGCATAGAATTGCTTGATCTCGTTCTATATTTTTCCGGCACAGTTGAAAACTTGAAGGAAGGTTTTAGAAACTTTATACACACGTCTATCATTAGATCCAATATTTGTATAGATAGTTTGAACAGTTTTTCTTTCGGTTGCTCGTTATCATCTGGCTAATTTTCCGTCAGATTTTTATTATATGCCTTAGTAATGTCAGCCCTCTTTCGACTAGTTTACAATCTATTGACTAAATACATTAAGATTACAACGTTAAAAGAACAAAAAACTACTCACTGCAGTTGGCTGTAACATAAACATCTTGAATTACTCTTGATCTAAGCTAGCAAACAATAAACAATAGGTACTTGATTATTACTATATTACCAGCCAATTGAATACGGCGTTGCATTGCCGGATTTCTCTCCAGAACCGGAATTAGTTTTGCCTGTAATTTCAACTACGTTTTTCTCGAAAACGGTGAATTTTCGTAGTTGTTTACTTAATTGTCTTGTTCTTATAGTGCCCTATCTCCTCTTTAAAGACTGTTACTTACATCACAAACACCCTCCATATTAGATCTATATCCACAACAGACATTTTTTGAACTGTGAAGTCATTAATAAAACCGGCAATATTTGTTAAATATTCACAAGAATATTGTTTTAAAATCAAAGTTAATTTTTTCTCATAATTTCAATAGTTAATTTTTAAATATATTGATGCACAAATTAGGCATTTTTTCAATACATTGCTTTTCACTACTTTGTTTATTAAATCTAAAATAAAGATATTTTGTAAAAGTACGATAAATCTTGCAGGCCGGAAAACTGGTGAGCCGCGGGTAGGCCACTCCTGGTCTAAAGTCTAAAATGTCTACTCTAGCTACAACAAAATTCGTTAAAATAGGAAAGGCGCTTTTAAAGTAATAAAATAAAAGGTCCAGTTATACTAGTATTTATTCCTATAATTTGATCTGTAGATTTAGAAAAGGCTTTTGACAATGTTAAATGGGACAAGACGTTAAATATACTCAAAAATGTATGGATGATTTACAGAGATTAAAGAGTAATACAACATACAACGAAGACGCGATCAACATCATTAAAGACAGTATTACTGTAGGGATATAGAGGGGCAAAAAATTAGTATGCTTAGATTTGCAGATGATATAGTAGTATCATCATCTAGCAAGGAGGAGTTAGAGATAGCTTTAAATAAAATGAAAGTGGTGTTGACAAAGCAGAGAGAAAAAATAAAGGCAAAACAAAAATACTGGTATGCAAGGGAAAAAAAGTAGGTAAAGAGTGAATATAAAGATAAGGGATAGATTAAAAACAATAGGAGAACAGAAGACTCTTTGGTAGTCAATACGAAATAGGCGAGATAGGTTGGTAAGATACCTTCTCAGGCATGGAGGGCTAGTCAGACACATATTAGAGTCAGAAACAGGAGTTAGGAGGAGTAGAGGTAGATCTGGATTAGATTACTGTTCATAAATAGTTAAGGATGTGGGATGTTCTAGTTTTAGGGAAATGCAAAGATTACCTCAGGGTAGGAAAGAGTGGAGGTACGTGTCCAACCAGTCTTAGGGCTGACGACCTTATGATGATGGTTCCTATAATAATCAGTACAGTTGAGGAAACATATCTTCTGCTTTTTGCCACGTGTGCGATTCGTAAAGATAATGTCAAAATAATTGATCAAAAGTAATAATAAATTAATATTTAAGAATACTTCACTGCACGTAGGTATCAAGACAAATGATACGTGACAGTGAGTACATTCTCTAAGTGTAAACAGTTAATTTGGAACGGTATCTATTATTGACAAGGTGAAGAAAAAAGTTGTAGAAAATATAAAACACTGTACACGTGTATAATCTGTATTAATATATATCACATTTCGAGATATATATTTTAACGTTATCTTTACGTATCGCACACGTAGCAGGTCATTATAGGAATGAGTGCTAGTAAAAATGGACCTTCTATTTTAATTCTTTAATGCAGCTTTCCAACTTTAATAACCTTTGTTATAGTAAAAGTACATATTCTACAGAATATGAAATCCTACAAATGACGCAGTAAACGCCATATGTAGTACAATGCTATATTTTGTGGAATTCAATATGCTCAACAAGGTCCATCTAATTAGATGGATATCGCGATCCGCGTCTGGCAGTTTCGACAGTATACTGACCATACCGAATTTCTTTGTTCTACAGAACAAGTAGCCAGCTTATAGGAGCGATGGGACACTATAAAAAAAGTAAATTTATGGTGGTTCGAAAGTCCACCGTTTTTGAACAAAACGTATTTGAAAGTACAGGCAAAGACCAATCCGGTCTTAGCAGGATCACACAAGGTAATAGGGTATTATTGCAACGCCGTATTCACTCAACTGCTACTTAACAGCATCAGTGTTGTTTAGACTCGATTAAGTATGATTAATAATGTTTTTGTTTACAGCCAGCCTAGAGTAGTTCTTTTAACGTTTTAGGCTTGTATTACGTATGTATGTAGTCTATCAAAGTTATTAGCAGTAGGTCAGTGTGTCAGTGTCATAGGTTAGTGCAGGCTAGTATTACTGCATTCATCAATGTGTATGTTTCCAGGCGAACATTTTCCTAATATGAACGGGTCCTGTATCATAACCAGCACTTAGTGCTGATGTAAATCCGTTTGATTTCTTTGTGTGGGGTTGTACGAAACAACGCGTGTATTCAAGGCCAGTGCAGAACGTATGTATATCATTATCATGACGTACTTACGGTTTTTTGAAACAAATTGGATTTGTTTTTAGTTCTGTTTCAAGGTAGATTATAAACACAGTACCTAAACGACGGGAGAGAGGATTGTCCGTTGCTGTGCCGTTTATTTGTTTGTGTGTTTTATTTCTGAATTAAGAAGCACTCTATGGCAGTTAAATTTATTAGTTCAATTATGTTTTTTCGGCTGGAATGGTTAATATCGAACGCCGGTCTTCTAAAAGTGATAAAGTGTGTTTAACCCTCTAACAAGACGTGAAGCAATAGTTTATACAAATATCAGTATCACATTTAAGACACATTGTTCAGATATTTGACCAACAACCATCACCAGCACACCACTTCCTTGTTTAGTCTACAGTTGATACCAATAAATTATCGATCGATCGGTGACCTTCCAGGCCCTTTCGGAATTGTTCTTTATTGTTCAAGATAATGCAGAACAATTTGTCTTCTGTAAGTAATAATGAGCAAAGCAAGACCAAGACCAAGACAAATTTTGCTTATCTGTAAGTCAGCTGACTTCGGAGATTATTTTTTATAAATTGGAGTCGGGAGGTTTCTGGAATCTCCGGACTAAAACTGGAGAGTTGGTAACTCTAGGAGACTCTCGTATAACTCCACGTTTAGCCGGTTGAACTGCAGCATGACGACAAGATCAACATTATCGTTTTTTAGATAATATTAAGTGGTTTTTATTTGAACTAATTACTATCAGATTAATTGATCTTCACATTCAAGACATAAATATATTGAAGATTCAATTCTCAATTGTCATTTTGTCGAAAATGCCAACCAAATTACTAATAGCGACTGTAGCTCTGCTACTTGCACATAGTTCGTCAGGTAAGCTATTTAAATGCTATTAAGGTGATAAAGTGAATCTTTTAAGGCCAGAATTTCAGCAAATAAATTGTGTGCATAGTTGACGTGTAGTCAAGTGATTCTTTGATCAATTTACATTAACGCATGTAAGTTTGCTTACATAACAAAATGTATCTTATTTTCGAAATAAGCTTATAATATTTAAGCTTTACTGCTTGAAAACATCACTCGTGTATTTAGTCATTTATTATTTTATTATTTATGAAACTCACTTGACCAGACAGTCACTTACGATTGCATTACTGTTGTAAATATCAGATGAGAGGAAGGTATTTCAAATTATAAAACGTTTCAGTTTAAAGGTATATAGGTACGAAAATATTTTCTAAATCTTATAAAATATAAGATGCTTCAACAAATAAATTATACTCCATAAGTAAATTAAATGATTTTCATTACGAGGGTCACAACTAAACAAACCGGCTGTGATATCCATTCGGTAGTTTATGAATACATTTAAAGTAAAACACTGGTGTATGAATTTTTAATTTTTCCTGTTTTTTAATAATATTATATTTCATTAAGTCAGTTCGTTGTTAAGGTCAACAATGTAACACACGATCGTTCCAACGCCTGTGTGTCACCGACGGCGATAATGTTATACTCGAAAACGAAAGACTATCAATGACTATTAACAAAGCAAAGGGTCAGATCAGTGCACTTTATTATAATTCGCGTGTTGATAGCAATATCAAATCAACCAACCTATTGAGAGGCGGCTCTGGCTATTACATTGCGGTTATTAGTGTCGACGGCAAGGGATTGACGACTGGGCCTGATGTAGGAGAAATGAAGATTACACAGAATGTGAGTGTCACCACTGAAATGTAAGATACAAAGCTTTATAGAATGTTAAGTGATCGAAAATACCTTTTTCTAACAATCTCTCAATTTAGGCTAAAGTTTTTACTGTTTTTTACTAGCTTTCTGAGCTTGAAAAATTAGAGTTTGTAGTTTTTTAATTCAGTGTTTTAACTTTCTATAAAATTAGGTTTCGCAAGATGTGTACTATTACTATTTAGAGTGTGTTGACTGTAATCTCACATTAAACATAAAAAAAGATAAGAGAGCAATATAACTAGATTAGACATTTTAGCTAGATAATATGAAACACAATAATCTTCAAAGCGATAAATAATTAATTCATTTCATTAAAATAAAATATTTCAGACATTTCAACTAAACAATTGTACTTAACATGTTTCTTAGTTTTGAATTAACTTTACCCACTAATTAAAAAATTAATTCACTAATCTATTGAACTTAACCTCAGAAATTAAGGTGTCTCAAATTAATAAGAAGTTGATCATCTAAATGAATAACAATTAACCATATTAATATACTTTCTATTTGATTGTTATTAATAATAATAACTGCAATTTTTCAAATTAACTAGGCTAACTTTATTGACTTGGGATTCATCAACAAGAATACAAGCAATTGGCCAATTCACTTTGAGTTTCATTTGGCCCTCGAAAAGAATTCGTCCATGTTTTACTACTATTCCATTCACAAGTACCAAAGAGATGGTTATACTGCCGGTCAGCTAAGATGGGCATTAAGGGCTAACGCTGACCCATTCAAATACTACAGCGTAGACGGAAAAAGGGCAGGACCTATGCCCACCCAGCAGGCCATTAATTCGGCTCAGTCTGTACAGGACTGGACCTATATGTTCCCAGATGGAACAGTTTACTCGAAATATCAGCAAATATCGGCTAATGAAGACATAAACACTGTATTCGGTATTTATGGCGATCGCATCGGACTATCTTTACTGCAGACACACAAAGAGTGGGTCAGCGGTGGACCATTCAAACAGGTTGGCTATCATTTAATTGGAAATTATAATAAATATCTGTTCTTAAATTTATTTATGAACTGTCATGCTCATGAGTAATTCATCTAATTCGAATTTTGTCATCGACAACCTTTTTCTAAATGCATATTAAACCCGTAACCACATCAACGTGGCGTACAGTTACACTTTAAAAGATGTGACATCTCCTGGACTGCAATTTTACTTTATGAAAACTTGGCCTAATACTTATTTATTAAAAATATTTCATCATCATCATCATAGAGCCGTCAGTCCTAAGACTGGTTGGACACGTACCTCCACTCTTTCCTATCCTGAGGTAATCTTTGCATTTCCTTAAAACTATAACAGCCCACATCCTTAACTATTTGCGAACAGTAATCTAATCTAGGTCTACCTCTCCCCCTCCTAACTCCTGTTTCTGCCTCTAATATATCTCTAACTAGACCTTCATGCCTGAGAAGGTGTCCTACCAACCTATCTCGCCTATTTTTAATTGACTTCCATAGAGTCCCCTGTTCTCCTAATCTTCTAATCACGCTATCCTCATCATTCGCCTATAACACCACATTTGGAAGGCTTCTAACTTTTTCTTTTCCACCGCGCCCACTGTCCATGTTTCGCACCAGTACAACGCCGCGCTCCAAACATACACCTTTAACAATCTTTTTCAAAGTTCTAAATTAATCGTTCGCGAGCATAGCAGTGACTTCTTTTTATTAAAGACCACACGACCCTGCGCTATCCTCTGCTTTATATCCCTACTACTCCTTCCGTCCTGACTTATCTGACTTCCTAGATATCTAAAATCAGCCACTGCTTCTAATTTTTCGTCTCCTATCTTTATATTCGCTCTTTCCCTACTTTTTTTTCTCTGACATACCAGTATTTTAGTTTTACTTTTATTTATTTTCATACAGTACTGATCTGTCAGTACCGCTTCCATTTTATTTAAAGCTATCTCTAGGTCCTCCTTGCTAGATGCTAATACTGCTATATCATCTGCAAATCTAAGCATACTAATCTTTTGCCCTTGCACATCTATCCCTACAGTTGTACTGTCTTTAATGATGTTGATGGCGTCTTCGATGTATAGATTAAAAAGTAGC
>NW_020442452.1:855493-871188 GCF_000699045.2 Agrilus planipennis | reverse complement strand
ATATGTCGAAAATGCTGCTTATCGCTCTCCATATTTAAAAGGACACCAACCAAAAACTACTGCGTAGAATTAATTGAAATTTTTCACACACAAGCCTTGCTATATGAGCTCCCAAAGCATATAAAAATTATACGGCTTAAATGTGAAGTTGGGTGCAAAAGAATACAATTAAATCCTCTGTCGGGAAAAAACGAAATGACTTTCCGAACAACCCGATAATTTTTTGCCCCTGTATATCTATCCTTACAGTTGTACTGTCTTTAATTATGTTGATGTCGTCTTCGATGTATAGATTAAAAAGTAGCGGTGCATCCCTGTCTGACTTCCTTCCTAATGTTTACTTCTCTACGTTGCATCCCTAACTCTATAACTGCCTGTTGCTCTTTATACAAACTAAGTATCACTCTTCTATCATTGTAACTCATCCCTACATTTTTAAGTATATTTAACCTCTTGTCCCATTTAACATTGTCAAAGGCTTTCTCTAAATCTACAAATCCTATGTACGCAGTCTTTCTTTTTTCTATCGTTTTCTCTATTGCTACCCTTAATGTTAGAATGGCCTCCCGCGTTCCTCTCTTTCTTCTAAACCCAAATTGATCTTCCCCTAATAGTTCTTCCGCCATTTTTTTCGTCCTCCTCTGTACAATTCTAGTTAAGATTTTTAACGCATGGGAAGTTAAGCTAATTGTTCTAAATGTCTCGCACCTATCCGCGCCCCTCTTTTTAGGTAATGTTACTACTACGTTCCGTTTATAACCCTCTGGGACTTTGCCCGTCTCGTAAATGTGACTAACTAGCCTAAACATACGATCTCTAACCTCTTGTCCTGCATGTTTTATAATTTCCCCCTGTATCCCTTCTACACCTGGCGCCTTATTATTCTTTAAGTTTTTTAATGCTACATCGAACTCTTCTTTCATTATGGGATAACCAAGCTCATCTATATGCGCACTATCTTTCTCCTCTAATATATCTTCTAACTCAGGGCCTGCGTAAAGGTTCTCTAAATATTCTTTTCACCTATCTGCCTTTTCCTCGTTTCCTATCAAAATGACTCCTGCCTCGTTTCTTATATTATTACTACTGTATCCTACATCTCTAAATTCCTTTTAATTATATTATAAGCCTCATCGGTTTTACCTACTTCAAACTTTTCTTCTACTTATTTACACATCCTATCAATCCACTGTTCCTTAGCTGCCCTACGCTTCCTAATTATTTCCCACTTTATAGCTTTATATCTTTTCTGACCTTTATCGTCCGTCCTGTTTTTGTGTTTTCGCCTTTCGTCTATTAATCCTACAATCTCATTTGTTATCCAGGGTTTCTTAGTTTCTTTTGTTTAAGACCTCAGTATATCTGTAGCTGCTGACTTTAGGCACGTTTTAATGCAGTTCCATTCTGTCTCTATGTCCCCGTCATTTGTTTCTCCCGACGCCTTTAGCATTTCGTCTGTCCTTTTACCTAGCCTATCACGCGTTTCGTTGCATTTTAGCTTTTCTAAGTCGAGGCGTCTCCTACCTTACCTCTTTTTCAGAATTTTCAATTTAAGATTAGTTTTCATAACTACTAAGTTATGATCGCTATCTATACCTGCTCCTGGGTAACTCCTACAGTCCTTCACTTGATTTTTAAATCTTTACCTAACAAGTATGTAATCTAACTGATATCTCCCTAAATCACCTGTCATCTTCAACGTATAGCGCCTCCTAACGTGATGGTTGAATAAAGTATTCGCGACGGTTAAGTTATGTTTGTCGCAAAATTCTATCAGCCTATCTCTCCTATCATTTTTATTGCCTTATCCAAAAGAACCTGCTATTGCACCCACTTTACCTTCACCTATTATTGCGTTGAAATCTCCTACAACTATTAAGTTTTCCTGTCCTTTTACTAAACTTAACACGTCTTCTATATCTGCATAAACTGCTTCTACGTCTTCATCACTGTAAGATAATGTATGCGTGTAGACCTGCACTAATACCGTTCTTACCGGCTTTAAGTTTAATATAACCATCGCTTTTTTGTAAATAACTTTCTATACTGTGCCCTAATTTCCTACTGATGAGGTTACTTTAATTATTAAATATTAGAAACTATGTTTACAGGAAAATTAATTCTTGAAACGACAATCTTTGGATTTTGATACATAACATTTTATCTCCAAATATCCCAAACAAAAGAAAGAACGGCATTGATTTTTTTTTACTTATAATTATAGGTATAACATAGTGAAAAAATCATAATAATATAGTAAACAAAGTTGGTATAATAAGAATTGCAGGGCTTTACTTTTATTTTTACCTTTATTTTTATACAGTACAATCTTTACACAATTTTCTTATACATTTCAAACACATTTTGTTTAATGGATAAACCATACAGGTCTTCCTCGCAATTAATTTCTCCTTGCCAGCTTCTATTTCGTCTTTTATATGTAGAATGCGCTTAATAGGTATTCATGCGTATTTCTCGAGAAAAAACAAGTAACACACAAATATATATTAATATTTTCTCGAAGCAACTTTCACGGAACAATTGCTTTAGAGCCTGACAACACACACCGGTCAAATGCTGCTTTTCTGCGAACACACAGGACATTACGGCACACCTGAACTGGCGCCCACCAAGGGATGGAGCAAGGTATACGGTCCGATCGGTTTATATCTTAATGATGGTCAAAGTCTTTCGCAAATGTATTCCGACGCTCAGAGACAACTCAGTGATGAGGAGAAGAAGTGGCCGTACCAGTTTGTCACAGCACCAGAATATAATGCACAAGGGAGGGGCAGTGTGTCGGGGGTACTTAATGTGGATGGGTCGCCGAATAAAGAATGGGTATACCTTATCCTGACCGAACCTCACGTTGATGACCCCCAGTTAGAGACGGCTACTTACATGTATTCTGCAATTGCTGATCAAAATGGTAGTTTTAAAATTATTGCTTGTATTTTAAGGAATTTTTTTATGGTAAATTAAGATTTTGACCTTTGACATTTGATGATAAATTATATCGCAGTTCACAACTTGACAATTTTGCTATTTTTTATTTTAAAATTTTGAATTTCGATTTGGTAATAAATGCTTATCAAAAATAATTTCTTATATAAGACTAAACGGATTATTTTTAAGATATCCTAAAGATAATAAAAATTATGATTACCATTAGGTCAGTTTACAATACCAGCTGTGAGACCAGGCACATACAAGCTGCAAGTGATAGCTAAGGGTGTAGTTGGAAAATACATTCAAAACAACATTAATGTGCAAGGGAATAGGAACAACAATCTTGGAACAATCAATTGGAGGCAAGAGAGTCATGGCAAACTACTCTGGCAGATCGGTGTACCTGATAGGAATTCGGCAGAGTTTAAGTCTCCAAGAGGCTTCCCATCACCCATTCCTAATTTAGAAGGTATTCCATTATTTACACTGTATACTGAAAGTACACGATAAACGCGTAGAGTTCTCATGTACAATGATTGGTGCATGAATCCCTTTCCGGTAGTTGTTTATAACATTTGCTCTTGATTCTTTGATAATTACGGTCATCTTGCAAGATATAATTCTTATTTATTACCAACCTGACGGCATGCAATGATCACTTGGTAAAATTTAAGTAACACAAAACACTCAATTGAAGAATCCAGTACTTAACTCTAAAATGGCTAAGTATTAAGCGATACCAAAATTTCCGTGTACTTCTAAACGTCTTTGGCGACACAAAAACACTTGCCATTTTGGTCTCGGTATAATGTCAAGTGCAAAATTGTGTTAAATCTTCTGTAAAAGTGCTAGATACTGCTAAAAATAAACTTGCACTTCCAATACGAATAGTCTACCCCAAGTAATTCAATTTTAAAACTGTCAAATGTGATGATTTTCTTAGAATACCGCAAGTTTGGAACATGGCTCAGATACTCCATAGAATTTCCTAATGATCCGGACTACACAGTAGGCGTCAGTGACCCTGCTAAAGACTGGTGCTATTTTATGCCGATGATTAAGACACCTGGCTTTCCCGCTCAGCTTGGACTGGTCAATGTCACCCAAAATGCTCGTGCTACCAACTGGAAAGTCAGATTTAGCTATAACGGATCAACCCAAGGCAACGCCACATTAACCCTAGGTTTTGCTGCTAGAGTCAAAGCTGGTATTCGTGCGGTGATCAACGGTCAGGAGATTCTTAAATTAGACTATTTTGATGGACCACAAGCTGATTCTGCACTGTTTCGTCAAGCAGCTCATGCCATATTTCGTCAGCAAACTGTAACATTCAGTCAGTCACTGCTGAGAAACAACAATCTTCTAGAATTCACGCCTCCCGGCCCAGTAAATCAGAATCATTTGGACAGAATGGTAATGTGGGATTTCTTGAGAATGGAAGTCAGCAATTAATTGTGCTTTTATATAGAATAAAAAAGTTTTATTGCTAAAAAATTATTAATAAAGAAAAAATTGAAAATTGTTTGTTTTGATCAACACTATTAAAAACTGCTAGAATAATATTAGACATGCGTAGAGAGCTAGCCCATCAAGGCATATCACACTCATTATTCGTTAAGAGCAAAGCTGAGTGTCAACGTGGCAGTAATTTACTTGTAAAACTTTTAAATCGTATTTGAATTTATTTTTATTTAATTTAATTGCCACAAGAAAATGCAATAACTGTAAGGAGGTAGACGCAATTACCCGCACATCGTTGGCAATTAGTGTCTATCACACAGCACTTACAGAGTTTATGGAATTAGAAAGGAAATGGAAAATATAACAGTTGTTAGTACACTAAGAAATTTGTATGTTTATGCCCAAAAAAAATACCTGCCTTATAAATGTATCCGTACTTAAGTCGGTTACTAACTCGATATAAACGGCTTTCGTAGCAAAACATACAAATATACATTCATAAACCTTTAGTGTATTACGGTTTCTAATATACGATATATATTTTTTTTCTTAATGTTAAATGGGCCACAATAGTCAATTCCAACATTCAAAAATGGGCGCGATTGAATAACTCGTTTTTGTGGAAGATCATCCATAAAATAAAGAAATTTTATCGTTCGGTTTAGCTTTAAAACACGTCATACATTATCTAATTACTCCTTTAATCATATTTTTCAAATTAAGGGCCCAGTATTTCGATCGAATAGCATTGAGTGTCCCTTGAGTTCCACTATGTAGATTGTTTATATGCTCATCTCTTACAATTAATGTAGTTACGTAATGATCCTTTGGCAAAACAATTGGATATTTTTCAGCATGTGAGGGAATTGAGTGTTTTAGTCGTCCCCCTACTCGAATCAATCCGTCGTCATCGATGAATGGATTTAACGCGCGGAGTTTACTATTAGGAAGGACAGTATTTGACTGAGATAATCGTTTCAAGTCCGTTGGAAACATTTCTCTTTGAATAATCTTAAATGATCTTAATTTCGCTTAATGCTTGTTCATTCTCGCTTATTGTCAAATCTCCGGTTTGCTGTAATTTACCTTTAGTAATATTATTTTTAAATCGTAATACGTAAGCCACTTGGCCACTGTGCCTCATTATGTTTTAACCAATTAGGCCCCCTTCTCTACATATGATTATTAACAAAGTCTACCGGTAGCTGACCGCGAGAAAGGATATCAGCCATATTTTCTTTAGAAGGCACGTGCCTCTAACGCATTGTACTAGTAAAAACCCGATTGGCTACGAACGTTTTCAATAGATAAGGTTGTTTACTGATCCACTGTAGTGTGATAGATGAATCTGACCATAAGTATATTTCATCAATTTTCTTGCAAATTACACTATGAACTGATCTGATCAATTGTGAAAGAAGCAGTGTTGCGCAAAGTTCTAATTTGGGCAATGAAATCGTTTTCGAGGGAGCAACCCGATTTTTGGAACATAGAAGATTAGTCATAACATTATCATCCTTATCAATGGACTGAACATAGGTGCATGCTCCGTAAGCGTTTTCGCTCGCGTTGCAAAATCTATGAATTTCTGTTCGAATGTTGTTTTTAATTAGACTTTTACTCTCAAATTTGATTTGATTTAAAAATGGCATTTGTTCTCTAATATTAAACCAATAATGTGTGAATTTCTTGTGACAGGGATTCATCCCAATCTACGTTGAATTGCCACAGTTTCTGCATCAAGATTTTTGCGCATACAATAACGAGCCCTATTAGACCAATTGGGTCGAAAAGTCTAGCAATACTAGACAAAATACATTACGTTTTGTAGATTTAGCTTCCGGTTCCGTCTTAACATTATAAGTAATTTCATTGTTTAAAACGTTCCACTGAATATCTAACGCCTTCGTTTCATTATTGTTCTCGTTTAATAGATTGATGTTAGCTAAGCCTTTAGGCATAAAGTCTACTATCTCCGTACTATTTGATACCCATTTACGCAACGTGAAACCACCCGAATTAGTTATGCCTATCAACTGGTCGCGTATCCCTTTTGCCTCATCGACATAGTCTGCACCAGTTATTACATCATCTACGTAACAATCGCGTTTCAGAATTTTACTTGCAATAGGAAATCGAGATTTTTAGTCTTCGGCTAGTTGGTTTAATACCCGTGTTGCCGAATAAGGTGCCGACGCGTTTCCAAACATAACAACCGGAATCGTATACGATTTTAATTCGTCTGTTTCATTCTCACGCCATAAAATTAATTGATACTGCGCATGTTCTTCGTGGAGACGTATTTGTTTGTACATTTTTTCGATGTCAGATAATATAACAATTTGATGTGTGCGAAATCTAAGAATAATATCAAAACTTGGACTTTGCACAACCGCCCCAACCTTTAAACAATCATTCAAGGAAATATCTGTACTGGTTTTTGCGGATACATTATAAACGATTCGAACTTTCTTCGTGGAGCTTGACTCTTTTACTACCGGATGATGTGGCAATAAACAATATGGCCTTTTAATTTCATGTGCCTTAATTTCTTTCATGTGATTTAATGAAATAGCTTCACGCATACCTTCAGTGTAGTGAGCTTTTAATGTTGGATTTTTTGATAATTTACGCTCTTATAAATAAAATTGCTTTTCGGCTACTTTATGTGATTCTCCTAACTCTTTATTCCTTTGATTGAAATCGAACGCTATATCTCCCGGTGGTTGAATCGCGTCTCGTCGTATTATGAATGTGCTCCTCTACCTCGAATTCTTCGTTTGGTAAAAATGTGTTATTATCAATTTCATCGATTTCCCAGAATCGTTTCATGCTTTTTTGTAACGCGTTAAATGAAAGCATTCACATTGTCGATTTACGCGGTTTTGACTTATTCCCTATTCTTCCCAAAATTATCCAACCAAGTTTTGTCTTATGAAATTTCACCTGGTGACCTGGTATTTGGATTTAAGCAACGTATAAGAGATCATATAATATTTCTACGAATAGCAATGCATCTTCGCAGGTTAGTGGAATTTCGGATCCACAAGAGTTATATTACAAGTATTCGTTTATCAATATATTCATTTGGTAAACTGTTAAAAATTTCAGATGCAACTAAAATCTAAACTATCTTGGTAATTATTATTTCTAGAGAAAATATTTACCTGCGTCGAATACTTTACTTGACTTTCTTGATTGATATCTCCCTGTGGCAGGTTTATCATTCGCATCGGTAAATGATTAGCTAATCGTTTCGTAATGAGGTAAGAGGAGGGGAAATCTTCAGAAGACACCCCCTAAAATGCCAGGAGTCCGTATTTATACCCCTTGGGGTAGTGGGGTAGGGTGAAAAATAAAGGGGTTGTAGATGAGGTATGAGTTTGCATGATGGGAAAAATTACAGTCCAAAAAGTAGAAACGCGGAATTTGACTATTTGTAAAAAAAATGGATGTGGTGACGGTGGAAAAGGCTGTAGCATGCATGGAAACATAGGGTTACAAAAAGAAACGGGGTTCTAGGATAAAAACTAACAGAAATAGAAAAAATCAAAACGTAAAAAGAAAGAAACACAAAGAGAAAAAAGAAAAAACGGAAAAAGAAAAAGAAAGAAGCATCAGATTAGAAAATATGAAAGTGACATAAGAAATGATGAAACACGATTAAAAAATAAAAAATAAAATAAATAAATTGGTGAAAGTAAAAATAGATCTATGTGGCTACAACAAATCGCCCCTTTTTTGTGAGCGAAATTTATTCTAGAATTTGTGATGCAGGAAAGAGGTCGAGGTGGTGAACTTTGACTGCCTTGACCCCTTCTGGATCCAATAAGTGTTTCCACCTATATAGGATATTGCGGAGTGAGGCCCGGACCAACGGGAATCGAATGCGGCGTGATATTCTTCAGGAGCGTTGAACAGGTGATGCTTCTTACAGTACACAAACTGTTGAAGGTATTGCTGTTGATGGTGACGGATGCCAGCAATTCGGTCTTCGTATACTGCAGGCGGGGGAAATAGCTGTAAGTAAAAAAAAAGCGAAATATTGTGTAGTTCTCGTAGCCGCATTGGTTCGATCGCGCCGATCAAACAGAATTGTGGGTAGGAATTGGTCCCAAGCCCTATGGTTGCCTTGTTGTAGATAAGTACGAAGGCCGACCTTAAGTTCTTGATTCCGTCTTTCGGTTGGATTCGCCCTTGGATGGTAGACGGCAGTGGTCTAGTGTTATGTCTTCCATCGCGTTTAGGAAGAACCACAGAGTCTACTGTTGAATTGATTATCGTTATCCGTGAAGATGGGATGGGGAAACCCAAACCGGTAAAACTTCATATTCTAGGATACGAATGACAACAGGCTGAAGAAGTCCGTTACTACCAGAATGAATCTTTTTTCAAGGGCGGTCTTTGGATAAGTTCCCATCAAGTCCACGGCTACTGTGTCCTACGGCTTCTCGGGCTGTCGGGGACGTATGGAACCCGAAGGGACGCGGTGCTTTTTCGCACACAGGCATATATGGCACTGGCGCACATGGTTTGACACATCTCGATTCAGGGTCGGCCACGTGTAGTAGCGTCGAATGCGGCGGTTGGTTTGCTGAACACCTGGGTGTCCTGCCCTGTCGTGAAATTCGTGTAGAAGGAGTGCTTGTTCGAACTATTATTTTCCTCTTCTTTCCATATTCTTCCTTTTTGGTCCATAAGGTGTTGTCCATTACTCTATAGGTCGTCAGGGAGGTGGTCTTCGGGATGGTCTTGAAGAAATATGCAAAGTTCCTTGATTTGTTGTAGGTTAGGATCTGTAGACTGGGCTTTGCTGACACGTTCTTTCAAGGTGTTTACTTGGAATTGTGTCACGGTTGGAATAGCGTGGTCTGAACTCGGTCCGGGTTTTGGCGGGACACGTCGGTGACATCGAGGTCCCGGGAACTGGACTCGGGTTGCCGGGATAGTGCATCCGGGAGTTGGTTCGACATCCCTGGACAATGTTCGACGGTGAAGGTGAACTCGTGAAGTAGTAACGTCTAACGAGTTAACTTGGCACGGGCGTCCTTCATGGTTTGTAGCCACTGGATTGCTTGGTTGTCGGTCCTTAGTGTAAATCGTTTATCTTCTAAATATGGTCGATAACACTTGACAGCCCATATTACTGCAAAACACTTGCTCGTTACTGTGGTAGGCCTGCTCCGCCGGGTCAAACTTGGTGCTTGCGTATGCGATGATGTTTCGGTTTTTTCCGTCGACTTCTTGATACAATACGGCAGCAGCTCCTTTCTTGTTAGCGAAGGGTTTGCTGAAATCCGGGCGTTGGAGTTGGAGTGGCTGTTCAGTTTATTGCTTCATGCGGTCGAAGGTTCGCTGGACCACTGGGTCCCATTTCCATTTCCTTTTTGGGCTGAGTAGGTCTGTCCATGGCGCGGTTATTTCGGCGAATCGGGGTATATATTCACGTAACCAATTACATACTCCCAGAAATGCTTTTAGTTCCTTCCGGTTTCGGGGCGGCGGTGTCTCGTAAATGCGACCCAGTTGACTTGGTAACGGAAAGTTACCTTTATCGGTGATGAGATGCCCTAAATGTTCCAACTGTCGACTACCAAAGGTACACTTCTCCAAACCGCAGTATAGGCCGTGCTGTTGTAGTCGCTCGAAAACTTCGGAGGTGAAGGAGATGTTCTTCCCAGTACTTGGAACAGACAATAATGTCGTCTAGGTATACTAGACAGAATTTCCTGATGTAACCTGCGAGCACGTCTTGGCCTATGGCCCTCTGGAACGTAGCTGGTGCTCCCTTCAGGCCGAATGGCAACACACGAAACTGAAACATCCTCCATCCGGGGCCGTGAATGCAGTGAGAGGTTTTGAATCAGGGTGCATCGATATTTGCCAATATCCTGAATTAAGGTCTATTGTGGAAAAGATGCTCGCTTTCCCAAGTTCTTTTAGGGTTTCGTGAATGGCTGGCAGGGGCTGAATAATGAGTAATGGCGTTAAGGCGGCGGAAATCAACGTAGAATCGGGGCTGTCCGGTCTTCTTGGTAACTATTACCACAGGCGAGTTATACGGGGAGTTGCACGGTTCGACTATTCGAGCGAAAAGTGCTGCGTTAGCTGATCGAGGTTGATACTTTTCAATTTCAGGTAAGAATCACTGCTCTATATCCAGTAAATAGTTTGTCTGGTATCCTTTCCAAATTGCAAATATCCTCGTTCGAAGTTGAAAGTGGTGTGGTTATCGGTAAGCCACTGTGTTCCCAAAACAAAATCCTCTTTTATACTTGGGACGGGGAAAACTTCTTGCGTGATCCCGCCGATACGGATAGAAACGGTCGTAGGACCAGAAGTAGTCATATAGCTTCCGTCGGCGAGTTGCACAGTCGCGTTTTTGTTGTGTGGTTGGTGTCCTTCTTGTGATATGCTTGCTCTCATCAAAATTATGCGAAGCTCCTGTATCGATCAGGGCTTACACGGGACGGTTTTTACTTCTGATTATATTTGGTATTGTAGTATTACTTATTACTTAAGTGGGTAGCCTACGAGAAGTAGAGTGGCTAAAAGGGTAGCTGACTGAGACGTTGAGTGGCTAAAGCGGTAGCCGACTGAGCTTCTGTGGCCAGTCCCACTCAACCCTCTCCCCTTCCCCAAACTTCTCCCATCTTCTACCGGTAGTCATAACCACCAGGTTAATCTACCAACTCGAGGAGGGTTTTTAGTCGTTAGGCGCTCCCAGTGGATCCGACACTACTCCCCTTTTGGGGGGTGTCTTTAGAAGATTTCCCCTCGAGGTTAAAATAAACAAAAAAAAAAAGGGTAGGCTCGGTATCGGCGGTTGCCGGTCGACTGGTAAACATCGCTCTCGGCTTGGAAGGGACAAAGGCAGCGGCGGTAACAAGCTGTCGGAAAGGGCTTTGGACAAGTTAGAACTTCGCATTGCGTCGGTTTGGGATGAACTGGCGTCGGAAGGGGAAGCAGGGGATGAAGACTCCATGTCTTCGGTCATAGGCGTAGGCGCTCCTACGGATGAATGTAAACGTTTATTTTGGCGAGTTTGCCCTGAAGGTCACTCGCAAGGACAATGGCGTCCGCTAGGGAAAAAAGAAACACAAAAAAAGAAAAAACGAAAAAGGAAACAGAAAGAAGCATAAGATTAGAAAATAAGAAAGTGCCATAAGAAATGATGAAACAATAGTAAAAAATAAAAAATAAAATAAATAAATTGGTGAAAGTTAAAATAGATAGAAGAGAGTGTACAAGTTTGAGTTGTAGTCAGGGGTAAATCAGATAGGTGGAAAAGTAATTAGGGTGCGACGTCACGGGAAAAACCATTATCGAAGAGGCTGGTAGACGAATAATTCTAGGAATAGAACATTAAAAATTAACTATGTCGTTACAACACGGTATTAGGTAATGTAGGTTGGTATGGTATCCATAAAGTAGTTTTTATGGTGTGTAATCTATTGCTGTATGAGGAGTTGTATTATAGGTAAAAATTGCAAATGGTAACCACTGATCCCAATCTGATTGACCTATTTTTATAAAATTTCTAAGGTATTCGGCTAACGTTCTATGAAAACACTCGAGAGCACCGTTAAACTGTGGATGATACGCGGTTGTTCGAACTTTTTTATTCTCAATAAACAAGTCTTTTTGAAAATTTCGCTCAAGAAATTTGTACTTTGATCTGTTACAACTATGCTTCGAATTCCATGTCGACATACGATATTATCGACAAACTTTCGTGCCACGGTCTCAGCTTTTTGACTTTTTATTAGAATGGCTTCGACAAACAAAAGTCAGGTCATCTTGAAAAGTTAATATGTAGGGGAAGTCCGGGAGAGTTGAACCGCTTTTTGTTTTAAGTATCGTATTTTCTAATAAATAAGGCTTAGTGATTCGATTACAATAATAAACAGTAGCCTGTTTATTTAGCTTTACTTATGCACAGTTACTTTTTCGATATTATAGTACTGAAATATGTTGTATATATTTGAATGAAAAATGGGATATGAGTCAACTCTCCTCACCTTAGGGACACTTGAACCGGGGTCTGGGGAGAGTTGAACATTGCTTTTTAAAGGGGAAAATAAAAATATTTCATCACAAAATGAAATTAAATTATAAAGGAACATAGTTATTGTTCTTCTAATAAAGAAAAAAAAAACAAAACCTGAACATATTCTTTAACATTCCACAATCAACATAATTATTCAACATTTTGTTAACAAAATTAAACATTTAACGTTTCTTTAATCAAACTTATTGGTCTTTCTTAACGTTTTGTTTAAATTATATACTTATTCTAGTCATTTGGTATCATCAGTTAGCCTTAATAATTACTTTCCATCAGCTGGTAAACTAATTAAATCTAATTCTGGTCACATTCATGACAAATGAAATCATGAATATCTTTAGAAACTTAGTCAAAAAGTTTCTACATCTATAAAATAAAACTCCAAAAATCCTCATACAAACACTATAGAGGGAGACATGAACCACTGAGTATATCTCCCGCACCCGCCATGGTGCAAGTCTCCCGCATATACTACTTTGACATTAAATTTTACTCACAGGAAAAACAATCAATCTTAGCGAAAAAACACTTAGCTCAGTTCTGCTAGCATAAGCGATAGGTAATCTTTTCCAATTTCGCCCTGAGACAGTATAGCTCCCATGGCAAAGTTACTAGAGTCAGTTGTTAAAGGGTTTATTAAAATCAGGGTACTGTAATAATGAAGGTGACGTTATTTAATTCTTTAGAAGATTAAAGCCTACTTCACATTGAATTCGAATTAAACAAAACATTTTTTTTAAACGTTGTGTTAAAGGCTTGGCAGTTTATGAAAACTCTAATAAAACGGCGGTAGTAGCCTACTAAGCCTAAAAATGATTTTATATCCCGTTCTGATTTGGGAGTTGGAAAATTGACGACGCATTTCTTTTGCAAAGAGTTCTTAAGTTTGTTTAAACGTCTAACTATATCGAAATGAATTTTAGCAGTATTGATACAACTTTAAGCACTCGGTTATTGAATAGAGTTTATTTATACGCGGGCACAGGTTAATATTTACACAAAGACAAAAAGAAATATAACTAGACAAAAAATATATACAAAAAACCAAAATTATATACATGTACACGAAGATAAAATACATAAAAAAAACAAACGAATATACAAGGAACAAGGAATATATACAAAGACAAAGAAATAGATATGCACGAAGGACAAAATAGCATATATAAAACAAAAAACGACAGACAGAGTCAATGAAGGAAACGCACTTACTAGTTACTGGTGATCGGCACTAAGTCGCGGCACGGGGAACACGAAGAAAACTGGTGGTTCGGGGCCCTTCTCCCTTGCCGTGGGTCGGTGGGATATTGGGACTGTCGGTACTGAGGTGAGCACGATTATTTATACAAACCTCAGCTCCGAGCAAGGGTTAGGAAAAAGAGGGGTTGATAGTGGGGTGTGAAGAGTAGGGCGAAAAGAAATGAAAAAAACGAATTCGTTTTTAACATTACTTTCGCGGCGGAAAAATAAAAAATGGATAGCGAGAAGTGATTGAGCAGAGGGGAAAACATAGGGTTGAAAAAAAAGAACGCTGTTGTGAGATAAAAATTAAGAAAGATAGAAAAAGTAAACGTTACAGAAAGAAAGAAAGCCTGTAAAAGAAATAGTAAAAAACAAGTAAGGACATAAGATGGAAACTACAACCGAATAAGTGAAAAAAAGATTATTAAAGAAAACGAAAACATAATTATAAGTAAAATTAAAATATAAGTTAAAAGATGAGAAATGTAAAGTTCGGTTGTAGCATAGGGTGGTAGGCAGGTAATCGGGAGGCCCCATAGGGGTGCAGAAACCGGTCAACTCGGCCGGCGTTGTTGATTCGGAGAATAAATTTCTAAATAAAATTCACGTCCGTATCAATTCCCCCCTGGTTTGAAGAAATTTAGTCTCCTGTATTCGGAACTGGCCGAAGTTGATCGTGGTGGAGCTTTACCAACCGGTTATTCTTTTCGATCCAGTATGTATTTCCTCCCACGTAGCTGTGAACTGTATGTGGACCGGACCATCGTGGGGCAAATCCAGCATGGAAATTTTGCTCGGCACTGGATAGGGGATGCTCTCTGCTGTAGACCAGTTGGTGGGGTCTGTACCGATGTACTTCAGGTTCAGGCACGGCTCGTTGCTGTTGGTATTCCCGCTGATGTCTTCGGATGTCGTCGACTCGTTCCCGAAACGTAGGTGGTTCTATTACATTTTCATCTTCTGGAACGTTTTCCCATTCGCCCGGTCGTAGGAGAGGCCGTCCAAAGAGGGCGTAATAGGGAGTAGTGCCAGTTGCAGCGTTTCGCCGGCCACGTTGGTCGAAAAGTATTTTGGACAAATGAGTGTCCCAATTACGATGCTCTCCTGATTCCAGATACATGCGAAGGCCGGTCTTAATCTCCTGGTTGCGACGTTCAGTTGGGTTTGCTCTTGGATGATACACGGAGGTGGTCCAATGTCGCACTTTCCATTTTATACAAGCAGCCTTCCATCCTTGACTTGTAAACTGAGACCCGTTGTCGGAAAGAATTGCCCGAGGAAAACCGAAACGATGTAGGACTTCTTGTTCCAGTAGGCGCACGATGATAGCGGTGGTTGACGAGCTAATAGGGAAACATTCCACCCAACGGGAAAAAATATCGGTGACGACTAAAAGGAATTTCTTCCCTCTGGAGGTACGCGGATAAGGTCCCATCAAGTCGAGTGCTATAGTATCCCAAGGTTTGTCGGGTTGGCGGGGTCGTAGAGGAGCTGGAGTTACACGTTGCTTCTTGTAGCATTGACAAATGCGACATTGTCGAACGTGCCTTGCGACGTCTGACTTCATGCTAACCCATTTAAAAAATAGTGATAAGCGCCGAGTGGTTTCCTGGATGCCTGGGTGTCCTGCCTCGTCATGGTATTTATATACGAGTTGCGGTTGAAAGGATGTAGGTACAACCATAAGCCAATTGCCTGCCATCTTCTGCCAAAGAACGTCGTCAAAGATCCGGTAACTCTGAAGAAACGTCGCGTCATCATCAGTGTGACCCAGTGGATTTTCCGTCAGAAAATCATGACGCTGTCGAAGTTGAATTGTGTCTGGATCAATCTGTTGTTCCCTCCTGATTTCGTCGCGGAACGTTTCAACCTGAATTTGACATACGCCTGGTGCAGCGGCTTCGTTACGGGAAGGTGGGAGAAGACGAGTGACGTCATTACTGTCTGGAGAGAGCAAGTCGGTAGCTGGTAAACG
>NW_020442452.1:830878-852118 GCF_000699045.2 Agrilus planipennis | reverse complement strand
TTGTAAATAACATTTGAATATATATATATATATACGTACCTAACTACCTATACGACGCCCGCTACTTACTACAGGCTCTCAGACGCCCTGCTTTTCTAGGGGTTCTAAGGGCGTGTATTCTAGTCAGATACACTTAGTTTTTCTTAATTAGTGGGGGTAACCTGAGAGGGGTAACTTATTTTATCATACAATATTTTATATATTTATCAGTCTTGTTGACGCCCGCTTCATGAACGGTTTCATGCGACGCTCATTTGTATATAGTGTTTATTCTGTGGATCCTACGACGCCCGGCGACGTTGCCTTATTTAGCATCACCTAAGCAATTGATGCCGAATATTTAATATGGGAGACAGGACTAAATTTATCTTGGAATTAGTCAAACAAGAAAAAATAGGTAGGTTGATACACCTTCATGATTGTTCGAAATTTGTCAGCATTGATTTGACAAGCTTGGACTAATATGCGAATTTGTACAAATATCTTGTTAAATTAGCAGATGTTAATCCTTGGACGTTTCAAAGGATATCATCTCAGTCAATTTAAATTTACCTGAAGTTTAAATAAATTAAATTAGTTGATTGTGTACCATACTGTAGTTATGGGCCGTTTCGGGAATTTTGTCAATTTTGGTCATCTTCAGGCTATAAACAATATCATACACAGACTTTTAAATACCTAACACATTTTTTCACAAATCAGTAATAGATTACAAACCAAATTCTTCAAAATAATTAAAAGTATTATTAAACATAAAAGCTAATAGTCTAATCCTACACTGATCTTACAGAAAACAACATTGTTATGGTCTGATAGTAGTTAGTAGTATTAAGCAATTGACTGATATATATTTTTATACATTTAATTCTTTTAATTAATTTTGTTCATAGGATGACCGAAGTTTATGGCTGAAACACTAAATTATAAGTAAATAAAATTCTCTCATAATATACAACAAAATTAAAATTCTTGTCTCTCATTTTTCTTATCGATCATGCATATCTTTTTTGTATAGTTACTTCCTAACGATTTGATGAAAACACTAATTTTTAGCATTGGTTTCTGATGTTGGAGACCTAGAAGTTGCTTCTTTTAGTGACAGGCCTATAAGGGAATGTACGAAAAAAAAAATTTTTAATAGTTCACATGAAACTGAAGATGATTGCTCTGTTTTTGAAAGTTCCGGTAGCGAATACGTTCCATCGTCTGATTCACCTAATACGCCTCAATATTTCGATCTAAATAATCTGATTGACGACTTGTCAAGTGAAATCTCGCCTCAATCACTAGTAACAAAACAATCTTTCTAGTTTAAAATGTTTTGAGTTATTTAATATGTTTTGCAGATTACCGTGTCTGCGAGTGAAATAGAAGCGCTTTTAACTACAAACACTTCGCCCGAAATCGAACTAATGAACGATGTAGTTGATTGGGAAAAGGTAATATCACAACCAGATAAAATAGAATTTGGTTGAAAACACTAATCTCTGTATAGAACACAATTTCCAGCGTTTTTTCAAATGTTTTGCTTTTTAGGATCCTGTCATAAACCTTAAATCACAAAGTAGTTCTTCTGAAACAAATTTGGTATTTTTTTCATAGTCATGAAATGGTTTATTTTTAATTTTGATTTTTTAGCAAAGTGTTTATATGCCTTCCACTGATCGAGATTCTAACCGTCAAGAAAAATTAACACTTACATATTCTGAAGATGTACTGGTAAAAGTTTCTATTGCTACTTTATAGATAATCGATAAACAAACAACACTATTTTTGAATGAGCTCACTATTGTGCATTCGAGCTGGTAATTTAACTAAACCTTAGTCGAGTGCAGGACATTTCATTGAAATACGATCAATGATTTATGAGATAGGAGGATTATGTAACTAATTAAATTACCAAAACTTTTAAGAAAGTTTACTGTAGGAACACAATCATCACCTGAAACAATTATTACGTTCCTAAAACAAATTTTCATGAAATGGTATTTTATTCGTAATATTATGGATAAGTTTCAAAAATTGGTACCTTCTGTTCTCACCATTTTACAAGAATGTTTCCATTAAAGACATTTTATAGGGTATTCTGTGTTAACTTTTTAACTATTAGGTTTTATTAGAATTCATAGCGGCGATTCTAACATAACCTTTCATTTCGACCATGCTCCATAAAGCCGAACCTTTATTAACTCCATTTTGGGTCTTAGGTTTTGTTGAATTTTTTTTGTTGTTTAACTTGTGTAACTCTCGCCTTAATTTTTCAGACGGTGATTGTTAAACCGGTCGTTTGATATCATTAATATTAATTTTCTTTATGGGGTGCGGCGGAAAAGAAAAGGTTAGAAGCATTCGAAATCTGGTTTTACAGGCGAATGATGAGGATACCGTGGATAGAGAAGGTTAGAAATGAGGTATTAGAAAGAATAGGAAAGCAGAGGGCGATGCGGAAGTCAATAATAAATAGGCGAGATAGGTTTGTAGCACACCTTCTCAGGCATGTAGGTCTAGAATGAATCACGAAATTCTACCCACTGTTCAAATTGGCCACTAAAACTAGGTAATGATACACTTGGTAATATAATTGATGATTGACCGGTTTGTTGCATATTCTGAACGTTTGCTGTTGTTTGTTGTTTACAGTTGTTATCAACGTTGGCAAGAAAATTTTTAACAGCGGCAACTACCTCATAATAAGCACTTTCAAACGTTTCTATTTCGTCTTCACTAGTATGATCTGCTGCTATATTTATAATTTTGCTATGAATTAATTCAACTCTTGAAGGGAAAGTGTAAAATTTGTTAAACGTTCTTTTAACTGTATTATACTGTTATCAATTTCTGACTTCTGTTGAAGTGCGCTAAACTTATTTTTAAACCTGGTTAAACGTGATTTGATTTGAGTTCTTTGATTAACGAGACATTGAATATCTTCCATGATTGACTCAGATCGAAACAATTTTCAAAAAAGGTAAAATACAAAAAAGGAAAATAGGAAAGACTGGAAAAATGGAAGTCGCACTAACCTTGATGTTGTTCCCTGCTGTGCAGCTACGTTTTTGGACTTTATGTTGCTCCTTGCTATGCAGCTACGTTTTGGACTGGTAACTAACGTGTTGGTGTGATCCGGCTCGAAGGACCAATGTTGCGTGATGTGACGATGTAAAAAATACTACAATCGTCGGTGTACTGCTGTACCATATAGAAAAAACTTCTCGAAGGACCAGTGCACTCGATGGTAAAAAAAACACACACAAAACATAAAAATAACTATACATATTAAAAAAAATGTTTCAAGTGCACACTAAATTGGATGTTTATGAAGAACTCGCCTAAATATATGTTATGATGGTAAAATATGTTAAATAGATCTAAATGTTGGCGATGATTGCAATTGATTGATTACGTTCTATGATAATGTTCTGTATGTCGATTGATGATATTCTATTAATGATTATGATAATATGCTGTCGATTTACTAAAATTCTTAATATATAAATTGTCATCCCTACGTGTTGCTGAAGGCAGATTCTTGAAATTACAAATGATAATGTTAAACTGAACAAATGATACAAATAACCCAAGAAACAAATGTGCAAATGAACAAATATACCTACAACTAAGCAAAGATTAATATACAAATAAGCAAATATACCTACAACTAAGCAAAGATTAATAAATACAAATAAGCAAATATACCTACAACTAAGCAAAGATTAATATACAAATAAACAAATATACCTACATATCTACAAAAAAGCAAATATACAAATAAACATATATACCTACAAATAAAGAAATATACAATTATGATTAAAATATAAAAATATGTTTCAAACGTGTAAACATTCGCGATGACGGTAAAATATATTTTCTTTTTTGTTATAAATATTTTTCTTTAATATACTTTCTGCTAAGTAAATAAACGCGTACCAAGGCCATTTCGTTGGTATAATTGCCAAATATCAATTTTTTAAAAAATTTTACAATTCCGCGATGACGGTGATTTTAATGCAATCGGCTGCCGGACTATTATACACATGCTAAATCCATAATTTTGTATCATAAGAGATAGCTTCGCAAAATTGCATTACAAACCTACCTACCTACTAGTATATAGGCACAATAATTACATAACTTTCAGTCAAATAATTTAGTTTCAGGTAGTTTGTCAATAAAAATGTCAGAAAAAAGTTAAAAAAATCAACAAGAATCTAGATCAGTTTGTATCATTACTATTCAAGCTTTNATTTGGTAGTTGGCAGTTGATTGATATACTCGACGTTCCATCGCTTCCAAAAATGTTCCATAAGTCTCTGAATACGTTGAAACTTATTTAGTGTATTCTCTGGTACCTCCAGCAAATTTTCTTCCAGCAACGTAATGAGTCTTCTTCCAATTAAAAAGTGCGACAGTTATAGAGGTTCAAAATCGTTTGGATAGGTGGACAAAGGTCTTAAGGGTCGGGAGTTTAAAATAGACTTGATCTGAGTCGATAATGTGCAACATTTTTCGAAATCTAAATTTGATTTAGCTACGATTTTCTTGATATATGTTTTTTCAGATTTTACACCTGCCTCCCAAAGACTGCCGAAGTTTGATGAAATTAATTTAGTGAGACTGTAAGATGTAGGTAGTATTATAGGATGAACTTTATTATAATTAAACGTAGAATTCTGAATTCTATCAACTAGTATGATACCAAACTGGTCTATATAGGGATTTAAAAGTAATAGTTTGCTGTCATTCGGTAAGGGTTTTCCGTTTTTTACGTTAATAGTTCTATAGAAAACCACCCTGAGGTTTGTTGTTAGACTACTACCTTTTACAACTGCTTGATGAGGAACGTAGTAATTTGGAAATTCTAGTTCGTTATTGTTTGTGACTAATGACATATGATTAAGCTTAGTGTACTCGTTTAAGAATTCCTCGTATTCGTTTTTTAACTGTAGATTGTTATGCAATTTTCGTTCTAAAGAAAAAAATCGTTGCAAAGCTACGTCTCGTGAATGACCTAGGGTTGATTTGTCTTGTTTGAAAGGTAAACTAACAATAAAGTGACCATCATGAGCCCGTTCTGTTGTGATATTAAAATGATTATCGCCTATTTGTTGTTCCTTTGAATATAAAATTAATGGATTCTCATCGATTTGCTGTATGTTCGAAAACTGTTCTAATTGATTAGAAATATGTTTATTACTAATTGATGTATAACAACTAATGCTATTTTGTATTTCTGAACTAATTTCTTGCTTTTGATTATCGAATGTACTTCCAAGGATCCATCCTAACCTGGTTTTTTGAAGGATTGGTAAATTCTTCCCTAATCTATGTTGGCCTATGCACCGGAGTTCCCAAAATATTCCAGCGCCAAGCAATAAGTCTATTGGGCCGGGTTTGTTGCATTTGGGATCCGCTAACTGTATATTCTTCGGGATAGTGAAACTTGACAAGCTGAACGGCTTGCTAGGTAGGATGCCAGTTATTTCGTCTAATACAAAACATGATATTTTTGATGAAAAACCGTTTACGCGCGACTTGAATTCGATTTCTGTTTTGAAGTCTATGTTAGATGCATTATTGCTTATGTCACACACAGTTATATTATATCTAACCTTTTTAACGCCTAATCGATTGCAGAGTTGCTTTGTTAAGAAATTTGACTGTGATCCTGGATCTAGTAGTGCTCTACACAAATGAGGTTTACCATATGTATCGAAAACCTGAATAACAGCCGTTGATAGAATTGTCTGAGACATGGTTTTTCCTGCAGCAAGATTAACAAACGAAACATCATTTGACTGTGCTGCTGGACTAATTAACAAATTACTGTTAACTGAGTTGTGACTGTTGTCACGAAACTCCCTATTTGATTTTGGTTGCTTATGTTGAACTTCATTAGAATTGTCGCTTAGGTTGCTAGAGTTTGATGAATAATTTTGACTAATGCTTGGATTTGATTCAAGGTGTAATAGTGTATTATGTTTCTTTTTACAAATCTTGCACTTTTGAGCAGTGCAATCATTAATAAAATGGTTACCTCTAAGACAATTTAGACAAAGACGCAAACGCTTAATTGTATTAATTCGTTCGTTTACATTCAATTTACGAAAAGTTTGGCATTCAAAAACAGCGTGTTGTTCTTTACAAACTAAATAAGCTGGTTTGGTTGTGCTTATGTATGTTTTAATATTGGTTTTATTGCTCGGATTGGGGTGAAAGAGATCTGATTGGTGTTTATTGACTTCGATCGACCCTAGAAAATGGCATCGTTTCTCTAAAAACTCTATGAATTCGTCAAATGTTGGAAATTCATTCTTTACTGTATGCATTTCCCATTCATAACGTGTATTATGACTCAATTTTGCAGAAGCTATGTAAATAAGTAAAGTGTCTCGTGATGGTTGTTCAAAATTGCTAAGACATTGCATAATTTTTAATATATCGTCTAAATATCTTTGAAGAGTTAAATGTGACTCCTTTTTCATGATTTCTAAATTAAACAATGATTTGACATTATTTTGAATGATTAATTTCTTGTTTTCAAAACGTTTTTGTAAAATACTCCATGCAATGCTGTAATTTTCGCTGGACACTTTTAATTATTTTATAGCTTGTGCAGCATCACCCTTAAGGCATGAAATGAGATAATAAAATTTCTGGATATCTGCTAAATTATTGTTGTTCTGAATTAAAGAATTGAATGAATCACGAAATTCTACCCACTGTTCAAATTGGCCACTAAAACTAGGTAATGATACACTTGGTAATATAATTGATGATTGACCGGTTTGTTGCATATTCTGAACGTTTGCTGTTGTTTGTTGTTTACAGTTGTTATCAACGTTGGCAAGAAAATTTTTAACAGCGGCAACTACCTCATAATAAGCACTTTCAAACGTTTCTATTTCGTCTTCACTAGTATGATCTGCTGCTATATTTATAATTTTGCTATGAATTAATTCAACTCTTGAAGGGAAAGTGTAAAATTTGTTAAACGTTCTTTTAACTGTATTATACTGTTATCAATTTCTGACTTCTGTTGAAGTGCGCTAAACTTATTTTTAAACCTGGTTAAACGTGATTTGATTTGAGTTCTTTGATTAACGAGACATTGAATATCTTCCATGATTGACTCAGATCGAAACAATTTTCAAAAAAGGTAAAATACAAAAAAGGAAAATAGGAAAGACTGGAAAAATGGAAGTCGCACTAACCTTGATGTTGTTCCCTGCTGTGCAGCTACGTTTTTGGACTTTATGTTGCTCCTTGCTATGCAGCTACGTTTTGGACTGGTAACTAACGTGTTGGTGTGATCCGGCTCGAAGGACCAATGTTGCGTGATGTGACGATGTAAAAAATACTACAATCGTCGGTGTACTGCTGTACCATATAGAAAAAACTTCTCGAAGGACCAGTGCACTCGATGGTAAAAAAAACACACACAAAACATAAAAATAACTATACATATTAAAAAAAATGTTTCAAGTGCACACTAAATTGGATGTTTATGAAGAACTCGCCTAAATATATGTTATGATGGTAAAATATGTTAAATAGATCTAAATGTTGGCGATGATTGCAATTGATTGATTACGTTCTATGATAATGTTCTGTATGTCGATTGATGATATTCTATTAATGATTATGATAATATGCTGTCGATTTACTAAAATTCTTAATATATAAATTGTCATCCCTACTACGAAATGAGCCAGCCGAAACTGGTTCAAGCTGTACAGCTATTGTTAGGGTGGTGAACCTTACCAACCCTGGAAATACCGAATGGTTATGATTTCGGGACAGACAATACATAATGCACGTTTCTTTAGTACCTGCACAACAATAGAGCAGGAATTGAACATAATTTGGAAAAGTGTTGCTGAAGGCAGATTCTTGAAATTACAAATAATAATGTTAAACTGAACAAATGATACAAATAACCCAAGAAAAATATGTGCAAATGAACAAATATACCTACAACTAAGCAAAGATTAATATACAAATAAACAAATATATATACTACCTATACGACGCCCGCTACTTACTACAGGCTCTCAGACGCCCTGCTTTTCTAGGGGTTCTAAGGGCGTGTATTCTAGTCAGATACACTTAGTTTTTCTTAATTAGTGGGGGTAACCTGAGAGGGGTAACTTATTTTATCATACAATATTTTATATATTTATCAGTCTTGTTGACGCCCGCTTCATGAACGGTTTCATGCGACGCTCATTTGTATATAGTGTTTATTCTGTGGATCCTACGACGCCCGGCGACGTTGCCTTATTTAGCATCACCTAAGCAATTGATGCCGAATATTTAATATGGGAGACAGGACTAAATTTATCTTGGAATTAGTCAAACAAGAAAAAATAGGTAGGTTGATACACCTTCATGATTGTTCGAAATTTGTCAGCATTGATTTGACAAGCTTGGACTAATATGCGAATTTGTACAAATATCTTGTTAAATTAGCAGATGTTAATCCTTGGACGTTTCAAAGGATATCATCTCAGTCAATTTAAATTTACCTGAAGTTTAAATAAATTAAATTAGTTGATTGTGTACCATACTGTAGTTATGGGCCGTTTCGGGAATTTTGTCAATTTTGGTCATCTTTAGGCTATAAACAATATCATACACAGACTTTTAAATAACTCTAACACATTTTTTCACAAATCAGTAATAGATTACAAACCAAATTCTTCAAAATAATTAAAAGTATTATTAAACATAAAAGCTAATAGTCTAATTCTACACTGATCTTACAGAAAACAACATTGTTATGGTCTTATAGTAGTTAATAGTATTAAGCAATTGACTGATATATATTTTTATACATTTAATTCTTTTAATTAATTTTGTTCATAGGATGACCGAAGTTTATGGCTGAAACACTAAATTATAAGTAAATAAAATTCTCTCATAATATACAACAAAATTAAAATTCTTGTCTCTCATTTTTCTTATCGATCATGCATATCTTTTTTGTATAGTTACTTCCTAACGATTTGATGAAAACACTAATTTTTAGCATTGGTTTCTGATGTTGGAGACCTAGAAGTTGCTTCTTTTAGTGACAGGCCTATAAGGGAATGTACGAAAAAAAAAATTTTTAATAGTTCACATGAAACTGAAGATGATTGCTCTGTTTTTGAAAGTTCCGGTAGCGAATACGTTCCATCGTCTGATTCACCTAATACGCCTCAATATTTCGATCTAAATAATCTGATTGACGACTTGTCAAGTGAAATCTCGCCTCAATCACTAGTAACAAAACAATCTTTCTAGTTTAAAATGTTTTGAGTTATTTAATATGTTTTGCAGATTACCGTGTCTGCGAGTGAAATAGAAGCGCTTTTAACTACAAACACTTCGCCCGAAATCGAACTAATGAACGATGTAGTTGATTGGGAAAAGGTAATATCACANTATAAACCACGTTAGTGATATCTTTCTCATTATACCTATATTAAACGTTGTTGCCAAATTGTCGGGCGTCATATGAATTACAGTAAATAGAGGGCTTCTTAACATACAGAATATAATTACAGTGTATATGTGTATATGCAGCAGCGCCCACTACATGATATTTCTTTGAACTGCTGGGATAGGTCTGTAGAACAAAATATCAAAAATATACACGCAACTTTTTAGGACGCCCGAAGTTGGGCGTCCTAATTTTGTATGTGGCATCGTATCGTCTCGAAGGTGTACTCTATCGGGCGTCGTATCATCCGGTCGGTATGTGTATACCTACATAACCAAATATACAAATATGATTAAAATTTAAAAAATATGTTTCAAACGTGTAAACAGTTATGAATTATTCTATTTATCTACACTACTGTTGATATATCACTATTCACTGCGCTATTTATTTCACTGCTATCACTGTCAATTTATTTCTGGATTCACTTCTGCAACGTTCAATTTATTTCTCCCACTTTGGCGATCGTCTCTTCTTTTAAATACTCTTTTGTTTAATTTCGGGAACTTTCTTGAAACGTCCGGATAATTTATTTTTTCTTTGAACTGTTTAACTGCTTTCCCAGAACGCAGGAACGACTCATACATTTACGACGGCGAATCGATAAGCCGTTTACACACACGTGTGCCCGATCGCACACAAACACACTCGTGCACGCTACACTGCCCCCTCCTTAAGGATGTTTCGTCCAGAAACATTTTCACTTTCCGTTTCGCAGGATCATGTCGGAATCTGCAGTTCTCGCCTTCACGACATCCGCTCCGGGAATAGAAGTAACAGTCCACGGTCTTCTCAGTATTGGTCCGATTCGGGTTATTACTGCAAACCAAAACGTCCATTCCAGTACGGCGGAACAGGACTTCGATCATGTTCCGTACGGTCCTTCAATTGTCCAGTCCACAATCAAACTTCGGAATTCGCAGCTTCTGTAGGTTATTCTCCAGAAGATGTCCGCGGAGTTCCATTACTGCTTCCCAAAGGTCTCTATAAGTTAGTTTATCAGAGCATCTTCCTTTAGCTACTTGGTAATAGATATTGCGTCGTCCGTCATGCAGGCACAACAATCTTCTTCCCTTTTGTAATTGGTCTTCAAGATGTTCCAAACCGCCAAATCTGCGTTTGAACTCGGACGCGATACCACGGCTCATTCTGAAACTTTTACTGTTTTCTTCCAATTCACGTTTCAAACTTTTACTATTTTCTTCCAATTCATGTTTCAAACTTTTACTGTTTTCTTTCAATTCCCGTTTAAAACTTGTACAATTTTCTTCCAATTTATTTTCCAAACTTTTCATCATTTGCGACAATTCGACTTTTCAGGATCATGCCCATCCTTTTTCAACGCCTCCGCGAGCCGCCACGGAAACTCGGCTAATTTTAATTCGTACAACTTATTTGCCATTGCAATGTCTTTTACTCAACCCCACACCTGACACCAGTTGTAATGTTCGTGGGTTTAACAAAATTAACTTCTAATACTGATAACGACAAAAACTATTTATTTACACTAATTATTATTGAAGAACTTAAAAATGCTATTAAATTATTATTAAACTTAGGTTATGAAGTATTCTATTTATTTACACTACTGTTGAGATATCACTATTCACTGCGCTACTTATTTCACTGCTATCACTGTCAATTTAATTCTGGATTCACTTCTGTAACGGTCAATTTATTTCTACTCTCTTCGGCGATCGTCTCTTCTTTTTAATATCCTGTGTTTACTTTCGGGAGCCTTCTCAAAACATCCGGATTGTTTCTTTTTTCTTTGAACTGTTTAACTACTTTCCCAGAACACAGGTACGACACACACATTTACAAATACGGCGCACATGAAGAATGGCGCCTGCGGCTTGTCGGCGAATCGATAAGCCGTTTACACACACGTGTGCCCGATCGCACACAAACACACTCGTGATCGCTACAATACATTTTCATTAAATTTCTTTTGTGGTGATATATTACTTTTATCGCAAATGGCTTCAATTATCGTTTCTGAACGCGCGGGAAGTTTAATTTCAGTTACGGATGGTAGAATTATCCATTTGGTATCATCAAATAAAATTATTTCCAATTCATAATTAATTTTTGCGTTATACAACTGCATAAAATCGGGCCCTAAGATACCATTACTGATTGGAAAATCGTTAGAAACTACGCGAAGGAGTAGCATACCGGTATAAGTGTATCGTGGGTGCTCCGTACTTTTTTGAACACTTAGCAATATTAAAATTTCTGTTTTATTGGTGACGCCAATAAAGGTTTATAGTGTAGAATATATGGCGAACAATTTCTTCGTTAGTGCAAATAGTTACATTGTCCAGCATTTCCCCATTAAAAAATAATTTCCACGCAGTTATTTCTTTAAGCATTTCTTTTGCATCACCTTTAAGTCCAAGGTTCTTGTATTTTTATTGTGGTATGGGAATATATACTACTGATGTCTATTCTTTTCATATAGGAATATTACTTTCTTAGGTAAAACTTCCTCATGGTCAGAGTCACTTTCACTTCTCTTACTTTCTTAGACTGTTACACTTTATGTAACGTCTATACATCGGAATCCTCAATTTCAGATAAATCTTTGTCCAAACTATCTTCTCCAACTTCATACTGCTTTACTATTTCTTTGAGTTCTGCTTTATGGTTTAGCACTTCCAATATGGACGATTCCACAAGACAGTTAGCTAACGACTAAAAACGTAGAAGGTATGTGAACGCCCCTTGCTTTCATCGTCAATGCAGCGAAGTTATCCGCATGCACATATGTCCTGGTGTCACCAATGACACCACTCTAGTATTGTAGGTTCAAAATATATGTATATAAGAACATTTATGTTGTATAATGATGGCATTGTCGTCATTGTCAGTCCCTGAAGAAGGTAACTTTGTTACCGAAAAGTGCTTCGGACAACTACAGTGTCGTGTTTTGGCGTTGGGGTTTTGAGCTATTCTGTTTGTTCTACAACAACCGCCAAAGTTTTTCCAATCTTCATAATTGTTCGACAGATAAAGATAACTCGAAGATGGTTTGAACGATATTGATGCTGATTCGGTACTGGTCTTACAAGTTATACTTTCTAATCCTAGTTAAAATTCAGAAAAGTACTTTCGGTCGTGTCAAAGAAAAAGAAAGTGGAGGGTATGAGCTACTAATAATACACAAAGTCACGTAGTCTAGAGGGATGAATAGACCGACGTTCAGATAACAGAAACCGTAGGGGTTCTACTATTAGTACCTAGATATTATAACATGTTTAGAAATACATTAAAAAGGGCAATTAACTAATAAATCTAAGTTCTTCGAAAATTCAACAAAAGTGCACTACAACAGATTTTATGATGAACTACATCGACAAAAGAAATTTTAGAAAAATGCAATCAAATTGTAAAACTGAACACAAAAGCAATCTTGAATTGTATACATTTAAATCTCTAAGTAACCATTGAACTCACTCGAAAGTTGAAACACTCCCCCGATTGAGAGACGTGCGATGTCCACTAAATTAGTCCTTAAAATTTAAATTAAATTGTCTTTATTAACACACACTACTCGTTATCACTATTAAAATCTACTGGCAATGGTGCCAGTTTTTTAACGTTACGCGTAAGTTCACCACTCGCGGTTTTAACGCGCACATTTCTAATTACTCCATCAGGACCAGGATAAGTTTGCACAACCTTACCGAGTCGCCATTGAAGGGAAGAAATGTTGTCATCTCGGACGATGACAATTGAACCAATATTGATTGAGTGTTCTCCTTTTTTCCATTTGGATCTGACAGTTTAAAGATATTCTTTCTGCCAACGAACCCATAGGTCTTGTTTCATTTTCTGGATCGTTTGCCAAAAAGAGAGGCGATTTGTAGGCGTTTCCAGGTAATTCTCTTCTGGTAGGCTCATAACAGAATCACCAATTAAGAAATGGGCAGGAGTAATGACTATGGGATCATTTGGATCAGAGGAGAGGGTCGTTAATGGTCGGGAATTAAGTACAGATTCAATTTATATTACTAGGGTATTTAATTGTTCAAATGATAGGAGTTCAAAGTATATGACTCTGCATAGATGGTATTTGAAGGACTTTACAGCCGCTTTCCAAATACCGCCGACATGTGGTGACTGTGGAGGGATGAAGTTCCACTTGACTCCTTTGTGGGCCAGAAATTTGTTTACATTTTCGTAGTGCTTTTCAGAGTTGAACAGTTCGTCCAATTCCTTCAGTTCATTATGGGCACCAACGAAATTTGTTCCATGGTCGGGATATATAGATTGACATAATCCTGGTCTAGACACGAAACGTCGTAAAGCAGCCAAAAAACCGTCTGTGGTTAAGTCGCTGACAACTTCTATATGTACGGCCTTGGTCACAAGGCAAACGAAGATCGCCACGTAAACCTTTAATTTGTTTCTGTTACGAAATCTTTTTTCTTTAATAAAGAAAGGTCCGCAATAATCGATTCCAGTGTTAAGAAAAGGTCTTGCTTTCTTAACTCGTACTGAGGGTAGATCTCCCATGATGTAATCAACAGATGCAGGATTGACACGAGCGCAACGGACACATTTTCTGATAATGTGTCGTACTTGACTACTTCCGTTAATTGGCCAGTATTTTAGACGTAGATTAGCAAGAGTTGTCTTTATCGCAGAATGAAGTCCATTAATATGTTCCTGTTCAATAATTAATTTTGTAACATGATGTGACCTTGGTAAAAGTACTGGATGTCGTTGGTTGAATGACAGGTTAGCGTTTTTGAGTCTACCGCCAACTCTAAGTATACCATTTTCGTCTAAAAATGGTTGGAGACATTGTAAATGATTGTTGGTGCCAATTGGTCGATTGTTTTGAAGGTTTGCAATTTCGTTAGAAAATGTAGATCGCTGTAATAATCTTAGTATAACTGTGGATGCATCACGTAGTTCGGATATATTTAGGGATCCTTTGTTTTTATTAGGCTTTTTGAATCGCAAGCATAGGGCAATGACACGTTGTAATTTAATAAAAGATGAAAATAGATTGAGAATGCTTGTATCTGCAATCTGTATCTGTTGGTTGAATAGGCCAATTTTCCACTCCCCCGGCTAGCCACGTTGGTCCGTTTCTCCATATTTTTGTTTTTACAAATTCTTCTGGAGTTGCACTGCGAGATAGTAAATCGGCTGGATTGTCGTATGTACGAATATGCTTCCATTGTGTTGCATTTTTGATTGGATCTCTGAAATACGATTGGCTACGAAGTTTAGAAGAAGGTGTGGTGATTTGTTGATCAAATGCAACACAATCATTGAGTCTGTCCAAAAATTTACACTGTCGATATTGGGTATTGATGTTTTGACAGATTCATACAGGTTTACTAATAGTTTGGCTGCAGATAATTCTAGCCGTGGGATAGTTTGAATGTTCTTTAATGGAGCAACCTTGGATTTAGCACAAAGAAGTTTGATTTGCACATTTCCATGAGGATCAGTGAAACGCAGATAAATGCATGCACCGTAAGCTTTTTGACTTGCGTCGCAAAAGCCGTGCAGTTGAATATTTATCGGAACCATGTGTAACACGTGCCTCTCGAATTATATGGAATTCAATAACGGAAGTTGATTGACAACTGTTACCCACTTAGAAAATATGTCAAGTGGTAAGGATTCGTCCCAGTCTAAACGAAGTTTCCAAATTTATTGAATTAATAACTTTAGAGGAACGATCACTGGATTAAGAAGACCTAACGGGTCGAAAATATTCGAAATTTCGGAAAAAATTATTCGTTTAGTGGCAATAGATGGGACAGAAATAGGTTTGACGGTATAGATAATTTTATCTTCAGTAGAGTTCCAGTATAGACCTAATGTTTTTAATGTTGTATTGTTTTTATCTTGCAAGTGTTTGTTAATGCTGCAATCAGGAAGTCCTTCTAAAACTGCTGGCGAATTAGATGCGCATTGTCGTAAATTAAATTCGCCTAATTTTAGGATATTGATAACTTCATCGCGTAGTTGGATGGTTCCTTCTATTGTACTAGCTCCGTCCAAAAAGTCATTTACATATAGAGCTTTCTTTAAACTAGCTGCACCCTTAGGAAAATGGTTTTCTTCGTCGTCTGCTAATTGATGGATTGTACGAATAGCCAGGAAGGAAGCTGGTCCAAATCCAAATGTATTCCTTGTTAATTGGTAGGTAGATACGGAACCATCATCCTCTCGCCATAGAATTCTTAGATATTTTTGATCTTCCTCTCGAACGAATACCTGTCTAAAGATCTTTTCGATGTCACCTGTTATTATGAAATTTGGTATTCTAAAACGAATAACAGAAGTGAACAGATCGTCCTGAATGACAGGACCGTCCATAAGTGCATAATTGAGACATATGCCTGAACTAGAAGCAGCTGATCCATCAAAAACCACTCGAAGTTTCGTAGTAAGACTCGATTCTTTAATGACGGCGTGATGGGGAAGAAAAAATCCATCCTCAGGTTCTCCTGGAATCCTAATCATGTGACCTAATTGAATATAGTCTTCGATTACAGCTTTATATTGTAAGAAAAAATCGTCTCTCTTGAATTTTCGTTCAATACCTTGTAACCTCTTTAATGCCATGTGACGTGATGAACCTAACTGTTCCTCTTTGTTATTGAATGGAAGTGCAACCACGTATCTTCCTTCTTGATTACGAGTTACATATTTTTTGTAGTGGTCTTCGCATTGTGTTTCTTGTTCGGACAGGTATTTGACGGTGCCGCCTTCTTCCAGTTCCCAGAATCTGTTGATATCGTTATTGATGTTGGTTAAATTGCAAAGTGATTGAAGATTTTTATCGAATATGGATAGACTGCCACCAATTATCCAGCCTAATAAAGTTTTTTGAAGACATAAATCAGGATGTCCTTTATTTGAGAGTTTTTGTTGTCCGACACACAATAATGACAGAGAAACACCTGCGCCTAATAGTAATTGAACGGATGAGGGCTTATGAAATTCTGGATCGGCTAGTTTGATATTTTTCGGAATTTGTAGTTGATTAGAATTGATTAATTGATCAGGAGTTTTTTCAGTTATTTGAGGAACGATAAGAAAATTGATTGTTTTTTGATAATCGTTGGTACGAGATGCAATAGTTGCAGTCAGCCAATTGTTAGAGACAGTAGAAAGATCGTTTAATGCTCCGATTGGAATGCAGCAAGATTGTGTAGACAAGTTGATACGTGATGCAAGTTCTTTAGTAATAAAATTTGTGCTTGCACCTGTGTCGATTATAGCTCGACACAAAACCTTTGTTTGATTGTTGTCCAATATATGAAGTAATGCAGTAGGTATTATATCATTGCTTGGAGTTTCGACTGAAAGTGATCTGACTAGGCCCGATTGTAGTCATCTTGAATCGTCAGGTGGAGAAGGTGACGAATCTTTATGTAGATATGTGTGGTGTTTTTCCGTACACTTTCGACATGTCCCTGCCTTGCAGTCGATAAAGGAATGACCCTTTCCTAAACAATTGTAGCATAGTTCGGCATTCTTGGTTAATTGAATACGTTCTTCTACAGAAGACTTAACAAACCTTTGACACTTGTATACAGAGTGCGATCCTTGACAAATTGGACAAGTGCGTAGATTATGAAATGTAACGGAAGATTGAATTGATTTAATTGAATGGTTTGATGGTTGAGTGTGGTTGTTTTGATACACCGGATTCTTCCGCTTAGTCGCTAGAAACGATTGACTGATATTGGGAGGTTGTCGAAATTGGCGGGATCTATCTTCATATCGTGGTTTTTGATTTACTTCTCTACCAATAGGTTTAATTGGCGATTGTTCAGAGCAACTGCCTCGTTTCTCTAGAAAATCGATAAGCGAAGTGTGTTCAGGCATTTTATTGTCGTTTAACGTGGTTTCCCAATGATATTTCGTATTGTCGCTTATTTTTGATAGGATTAGATATATTAAGCAACTGTGCCATTGTTCAACTTGCTCACCTAAACCCTTTAAAGCTCGAACGTGTTGCCTAAATTTATCCGTTAGTTCATCTAGCGCTGCCGGTGTGTCTCTCTGTAGTTTTGGAAAATTATGTAAAATAGACCAGTGACGCAATATGGCCTTCCTGGTATTGTCGAATTTATTTGTTAAAATATTCCAAGCCTCTTTATAGTTTTCTTTCAGAATTTCCAGGGATTCTATAGCGCGTGCAGCCCTACCAGTTAGAGAAGCTTGAAGATATTGAAATTTATCAATGGGAGAAATATTGACGTTATTGCCGATTCTAGAGAGAAACTTATCTCGAAAAGGCTGCCAATTTTCGATGTTTCAGGCAGCCGTAATTGAGGAGCATTCATAGAAGGAGCATTATTTGTTTTAAGTTGAGCACAATTGTTGTTAGATTGATGTTGGTGGACTTTTTTTTCCTAATAACCGATAAGAATCAGCAATAGCCAAATAGTATTTTTCTTCTATTTCGGTTAGTTCTTTTTCATGGGCTTGTTCCCTTTCAGGATCTTCTTCAATTATTTGCGCATGAATGGAATCTAATATTGTCAGTCTGATTACTTAAATAAGTACGAAGACGGGTGGCCTTGCCTTTAATTTCACCTCGTCAACGTTTAAGTAATGTTAAAATATCTTCATTATTGATCGGAAGTTGAGTAGTCATGGCTTTTATTATATATTGAAACAAGGATAGGTAAAAGGATAAAAATAATTGGTGATAAACAATTGAGTCCTACCTTACTGAAGAAGCTGTAAATGTGGTTGATTATCCGAGTGGTTGGATCGATGTTGAGACGAGAATAAGTTCGTTTTCGTGAAGTTGATGATTGAATTTGATGATGGAGTTACAGATGAACGATGAAACGTAATCCTTATAACTGACGGTTGTTGGTACATTTTGAAGCACAGTAAGCGTAATGAATGCACACACAATCACAATTAGATATCCAAAATCGATAGTTCACCTTTCACTCTTTGATTATTGTTTTTCATTAATAGTTTTTTAGAGAAATCCGGATCGAAGGACCATGTTTGGAAGTGGGTTCCCAGGTCTGTCCAATCCAAGGGTCTCCATGTCAAACCAGGTAGTTGTCCCTAACTCGATTGTTCTTCCCCTACTCTGAACTTCCGCCATGACCTCAACCAGTATCTTTTCTAGGGCCTGATTGAGACTTGATATGGTCCTAGTGCTTGTCTGTGTTACCTGTCTTTTCGAAAGGGTTTGGAAAAAGTCTTCTGTAAAGGTTACTCTTCTCTTACCACTAAAACAGGGTATTGAGGAGAGCTGTGGATAGCTGGCTGAGAGAAGTCCAGATTGGTTAGCTGAAGACAACTTCGACTAGTACTTCAGGACTGGTGGTCGAAAATTAACCCGCCTTTGAACTGTAGTTAGCTTCTGAAACCTTGTTCCCATTTGGTCTCTGGTGTACTAAGTTGTGATGTTTATAATCTGTACAAGTATTCCTAAGTCCTCCTTGTAGGTGCCAAAGATGTGAAAATAAATCTGAGCTGCTTCTTCAGGAGTGTAATTTCCTTGGAACGAGTAAGTTAGTACTTGAGCTCTCTTATACGTATAGAATCCTCCTGCTCCTGATACGTTGAATAAGGCCAAAAACGTATCCTTTAAATGGGCTGCAGTTAGAGAATAAACGTGAGCAAGCACTGACAGCGGAAATGCCATCCTTGTTGCTTGTCTTGTGGTAGTGAGTAGAGCTATGTCTCCGAGTAGTGAAACAGCAGTGGATAGTTCAGCAGACTGTTTGTTTGTCCTGGTCAACTCAATCAAATCGTCGATGCAATAAATGTGATTGTAAGCTCGCTTTACTGCATTTTCCCATTTCCGCCTATATTGACCTTCTGTTCTGATCATGATAATAACAGTAGTCAAGGGCCCTAGAGATTGTGCCATTGAGGCCCTTTTCTCTGGTGGAAAAGTGCTGCCTTCCAATAGGATATAATGGTGTCCTCCAATTCCATATCTAGAGACTGCAATTTGTTTTTGTGTCTCTCCTACTTTCCCAACGGGCATGGATGTATGACCAATTCGTAATTCCTTCAACCTTAATCCAAAAGCCAAGAAGAAATCAAAATATGGACCTATTGTCCCATACCAATTGTCAGCATGATCTGGGGTAAAGTCTGCGTATGCCAGCCCTAATTCAGTTGCTTTTGCCAACCATACAGCATTAAGTTCAGCCCTCTTAAAGGTATGTTGTTGGCCCATTGAAGTGATTTTGAAATCAGATTGTTCTGATTTTATTCTGGCGAATTTGCAGTTTTAAACTGCTGCCGATTGATTGTATGTAGCGTGAATAATATACTAGTTATTTGGGTGGCAAGAGTGAGGTCGAATCTTATTGGTGAGTCATTAGGTAAATTCGGGAACATTTGACCAAAAATCCCGTAATACCCATTAATGAGCAATTTTAGCACATTGACTTTCCGATCTGTGTTAAGATCAATCCTTGGTCTTTTGGGATCTGGAAGTTCGTTTCCCGTATCAGGGTCGACCAGTATGTTTGTTGTCACAGGTTGTTCCGGAGTTGGTGCCTGCTCTGGAGCTGGATCTTGGTCCATTGCAGATCCAGTTTCTGTGATTTATGAGCCAAAATTTTAGCAGTTTCTAAAACTGTAGACACGCCAGACTCGTCAAAGTTAAATATCCTGTCCGCATCAAAATTATGTCGCTGTAACACATGAGCCAAATTATTATAGAACTCTTGGACTGCAGTCTTATTGAAGGCGAACGATCTAGCTGCGCTTATATTCGCAGACTGAGGTTTGGGTTTCTTTCTCTATACTTACGCATCCACTCTAAGCCGGCCATTTGGTTTTCATCCCATTTCGTAGGATATTTCAAATTTAACCCTTTCTCGTATTCGTAGGAAAGTTTGCGAATTTGTACCATTGTTAGCCCATAATACATTTTGCAGCAATTAATTTTGTGTGTGTCGGAGGGCATGTCCGCACAGAACAGGTTAGATAGAATAGGTGATAGTTTAGAGCCTTGTGGGACACTGACGGGTTTACTGGCAGAGAGAACAGAACCGACGCGGACCCTAAGGCTTCTGTATGTGAGAAAAAACCTGACAACTCCAACTAGGAAATGTGGAATGTTAAGGGCGATGAGTTTGAGATAAGGCCTTAGTGCCAGACTCGGTCGAACGCTTGTTGGACGCCAAGAAGAACATGGAGGTGTGACGCCGCTTGTTAAGGTTGTCGGAAATGTATTCAGATACGCGAAGAAGTTGGCGGCCGGTGCCGTGGTGCCTGCAGAAGCCGTGTTGATGATCGGGGAGGAGGTTGTTTTGCTCCGCGTGGTGTAAGAGCCGATCGAGAAGGATTGATTCAACTACTTTGTTTAACGAACTGAGCAGGCTGATGGGCCTGCAGCTTGAGGGAGATTGTGGAGATGTCTTCGCAAACTCCACGGAGGACAATATAGATATCGCTGTCTTGTTTTAGTTGGTTTGTACTAAACTCAACTTTGGATTCGTCGAGGAACGACGAGAGTCGACGAAAATCCTCAACGGAGTTTGGGTAGACTCTTACATAGTCTTTCGTGTTTATGGCCCGACGTGTGGCGATGCCGCGGTTGTCCATGACGCGAAAGAATTTTCGGACAAAGGGACTTTTGGCGGATTTTGATGGGGGGCGGGGTTTTGGAGTTTTGGCTAGTTTCTGGTATCTGTCTCAGAATTAGAGGACGTTGAGGATACCGAAGACAGAAAGGTAGCACGTCTTCGGCGTTTGTTACGCCTCTTCCCGGCTTCTGT
>NW_020442452.1:803378-828378 GCF_000699045.2 Agrilus planipennis | reverse complement strand
TGAGGAGTTGGGAAGGTTATCAAGGTAATTGAGGTATTCGTCAGGGAGGTCAGGAATGGTTGCTAATAATTTAGCAGGAGGGAAGGGGATTTTGTTTTTTGGTTTTTGTGTGATCCTTCGGGGTATGTGGGATAGGGTTTTTGTTGTGATGGGGTTGGTGTTTTCGATGGCTCTTTTAATGAAGCTTGTTTGTAGTGTGTTTATGCGTGTGGGGATTGGTGTTATGTCAATGTTTTTGTATAATGTGTCGGAAGGAAAGAATCTACTTAGTCTCGCGATTTTACGTAAAATACACCTCTCAGTTGTGAGTATTTTGTGTGTGTGCGATGGTGTGGCTGTGGTTAGTGATATTGCGCGATAATCTATAAGAGATCTTACAAATGTTTTGTATGTGTGTAGAAATGTTTTGGTATCACACGTCTTTATTCGACTGTTTATTAGAGAGATTAAGTTAGCGCGTTTCCGTACTCTCTCCAGTGTGTTTGTGATGTCTGTGTGTGGGTTCATTGTGTGTGTTAATGTGATTCCTAAGTATCGTATTTCTGTTTTTAGTGTTAGTCGGGTGTTAAGTAGTGTAACATTTATGTCGCGCGTTGAGAGGGATTTTTTGGTGACGAGATTAGGATGTCTTAAAAGAATGAGTTGGGTTTTGTTTAGGTTAGGTTTTATACGCCATTTACTGAACCATAGTTGACTTATTTGAAGATTAATTTTCGAGTTGCATGAATTGGTGTTTATACCGTATGCCCAATAGGCGGTGTCGTCTGCGTACTGAGCCAGACTTATTGAATTATCGAGGGGCTGTGGAATGTCGTGACAGTATATGTTATATAATAGTGGCGCAAGAACCGTGCGTTGGGGTACGCCTGCGGATAGCGTGAATGCGCGTGATAACGTGTTCCCTATTTTGATTTTTGACGGTCTATCCGTTAAGAAAGAGTGAATTAATTTTACGATGAAAGGGGAAAGGTTGATTTGTAATAGTTTGGATAGTAGCCCGTTATGCCAAACTGTGTCAAACGCTCTTTCGAAGTCGAGTGCTACTGCTAAGGTACAACCGCCCGAATTCATGGCTGATATTGCCTATGTTTGTAATTTGAGTACCGGGCCAAGGGAGTTTAGTCCCTTACGTAACCCGGCTTGACTGTCTGGGAAGATGTTGTTGTCCCTGCAGTAGTCTGAAAGGCGTGTCGCGAGTATTCTTTCGAAGATTTTGCCGGTGTTATTTACTAAAGAAATTGGTCGGTAGGATTTGGGATCCGTGTGATCTTTGTCTGGTTTCGGGATCATGACAATGTTCGCGGTTTTCCAGTTCGTCGGATAGTATCCCGTTTTGAGAATCGCGTTGAATATGGTGATAAGGTAGTCAATAGCGGTGGGAGGTAGGTTTCTAATGATACTGGTGGTGATTCCGTCTTCACCAGGTGAATTGTTTTTTACTTTGCTGACTCTAGTGTCTGTGACATCGTCTTGTGTTATTTCGCGTAAAATGTGATTTTCATCGTGTTGTGCGGTTTGTAATACGTTTGTGATGTCATAATCTATTCTCGCGGCGTGTATCGCGTCGTGGTGTGGGCCCGTGTAGGTAACGTGCAAATTTGGCAAAGTATCGGCGAATGCATTTGATTTTTCTTCCGCTGTATTGTAGATCTGATTGTTTATGACTAAATGGGTAATTGTAGGTTGTTTTTGGCCGGTGATTGTTTTGAATTTATTCCAAAATTTAGAGCCGTCGTGAAAATTAAGTTTAGAACAGACTTCGTGCCATCGTTTTTCCTGATGTTTATTTTTGAGTCGAACTAACGCATTTAATCTGTTCCATTCTGTTTTAACGAGTGGATCGCGGGTTCTAGTAAATTGTCTATACAGTGCGCGTTTACTTTTAATTAATTCAATTATCTCACGCGGGAGCGGTTTTCGGCCTATACAGATTACTTTGACTGGCGCAGTTTCGTGTATTGCGTTTTGTACACAAGTGTTGTACGTTTCTATCGCGGTGTCGATTTCTTCATGAGTGTTTAGTGTCGGCGTGCGGAGGTTAGATTTGCTGATGTGTTCGCGAAGGTTGTCGAAATTAATGTTCTTGTAGTCGTGTATTTCTTTAAACGAGTTCGGTGTAATTTTACATGATCGGATATTAGGTGTGGCGGATAGTGGTATGTGGTCGCTAGTTATTGGAGTACCTATCCACATTCGTCGGAGAAAAGTGGCGCGACTCTGTCCGTACAGAGTATATGGTCTGGAATGGACGAGCCTTGATGGCTTAAAAAGGTTAAGTTTGTGTTTCTTATGCGGAATAAATTGTATGTGAGAAGCGCGTTTGCGAGTATACGCCCGTTGGCGTTTGTACTGGTATCTCCGAATGTAGTGTGTCGCCCGTTAAAATCTCCTAGAACTTTGGCTCTAGGAATGGTTGATACGTAGGATAAGAACTCGACTGGTAACCTGGTAGAAGATTTGTTATATAACGAAAAGATAATAATATCTCCGGAGTGAAGGTGCAGCGTGGCTGCGCAGCAGTCGAGCTCTTGGAATTGTGGTGGTAGGAAAAATCGTTTAGCTGCGATGGAATTGTGTATGATTAGGGCCGTCTCTTTTGTGTGGAGTAGTTTGTCGTTTCGGTAGATGTTGTACTGTGCTATGTATTGCCGTTCTTTGCGTGTATTGAATCATTATTTACTGTGATTATTATGTTATTCTTTTTTCTCTTCCATCCGTTTGTGTTAATTGTACAAATTTTAAGGTCCGCGAATGTAAATTAACGGGGAAAATGAGCCATCGATTGGTTTGGGTTAGGATTTAGGCGTGGGAGTATCTTGGAAGTGAGGTGATTGGTGTTATGGATAAACGTACGAAACTTTGCGCCTGAAGAACTGGGCGGCTTGGCGGGCGACTACGCTTTCGACGAAGCGTTGGTTTGGGTGTAGTGAGGTCATGCAAAGGTATGTGAATCTGATCGTGTCGTCGATCCTATTGAAGCGTCTGGGATCTGGAGTGGTATCAGTGGTTTCTGACGAGTCGTCTTCAGACATTTCGTCAGCTGGTGGATCGACACACTTGATAGGTGCGGTTTTCGTCAGTGTTAGAGATTTAGGAGAGGGTCTGTTGGGACATTTGGAATCAAAGGCAAGGTGCTTGTCTTTGCAGTTGGAGCAGGATGGGGACGAGGTGCAGGAAGAAGAGGGATGGTTGCCACCGCAGCGGTAGCAGGAAGGTTGTTTTTGGGAGCAGGAAGCTGTGTTGTGGCCAAAGGTGAAGCATTTGCCACATTGTAGGGGTTGGGGGCCTGGGGATTGGGAAGGTTCGTACCTGTAAATCTTAGAGAACATGGTGAAGCCTTTGGACAGAAGGACGTCTATAGATTTAGGACAGTTTGAGATTACCCTAAAGAGGAAGGTGTCTTTGCCTGTTTGCCTGGACGATCTAGAGATCGAATAACGCAGGAGAAGGTAGGTCTGAACGTTGTCGGCTTTGAAGTGGTAGGGGATTTGGACGTTCGGTACGGCTGTATCTTCATCTTTTCAGACAAAAGAGCCCTGAGGGGAGAAAGTTTTTTCACGATGTCGGGATCTTTGGATGTGACTATCGCTTTATTACCGCGGAAAATGGTAAGGGTAAGGAAAATTAAGGAAGGTAAGCTGCGGATGGTGTTGTATAAGGATTTTTGATTCGAGAATTTGTCCGGTATGTCGGAAATTAGAGCTTCGAAAATTGTGGTTAAGGAGGTTTGGGAGGTAATAGAGGAATACGTCGGGGAAGATGGTGATGAATGCGAGGACTCGGAGTGTCTTCGCCTGTGAATCACGTTCTCGTGAGAATGTTCATCGCTTGGCGAGACGGCCCTAGTCCTCTTACCGGGAGTGCGAAAGATGGTGGTCGTCGTAATCGCTAAATGTAGTGTGTATAAGTGTAGGTGTGTATGTGTGTGAATATGTAATTTAGGGAGGGAAGCGTATATGTGTGTGCAACGTGTGTTTTTGTTTGTTAGTTTATTAGCTTTCTAACAGGGTGAGTGTTAAATTCAAAGGGACGTTGCGTACTCGGTCCCAGTGAACGTTGGTTAGTTAAAAAAATATTAAATGACTTACCGTTTTGTCGACTGGGCAGTGATGGTCTATTGTTTGATAGCTTTAAGCGTTAAGCGTTGGCTATCGAACGTGCTGATGGCTATTGGCGGTCGGCGTTGTCGGCTAATCCGTCCGTAGAAGGCTGCTACTGGTCTGCTCTGCTCGAGGATCAGCTGGAGAGTAGTCGAAGGTAGTAGACTGGTAGGCTGCTGCTGTCTGCTAAGAAGATTCGCTCGCTGTGAAGGTCGATCGAAGGATGGGTGGAGAGCTGGCTGATCACTAATTTTTATAGTGGCGTGGTGAGGAGGGGACAGGAACTAATCCGATGAATGCTCGGTGTGTTCGAATGACTTGTCAGTGTGTTCGGCGCTTTCTGCGTAGTTTTCTTTAGGACTGGGTACCATACTTTATTCAAACGAAGCCCTTCTTCTTTTCTGTTAAAATTAATCGGATGTTTATAAATATCAATAGGTTCTCTATGCAAACGAGCGTATTATTGCGAAGTTGTAGATAAAACCGTAGTTCCGTCAGGTTGATAACATGGTTTGGGTCTTCTATTGAATGCTCAGCTAGGGCCGATTTCTCAGATTGTAGAAGTCGACAGCGGCGTTCATGTTCGGCTATTCTTGTTTTGATGCTGCGTTTTGTGGTACCAATGTAGATTCCTCCGCAGGAACAAGGGATTCCATAAACACCGGCGGATGTTAAAGGGTCTCTAGGATCTTTAACTGATCTTATTAAGGTTGGTAGCTGTTGTATGGGTTTGAAGAAGATTCTGATGTTATGACGCTTCAATAACTTCCGGATGCGATCCGTGACCGTTTTAGTATATGGTAGGGAGGCGAAACCTGCGGGAGGTGGTTGAGATGTCTCCGGGTGCAGTTCTTCTGGGATAAAGGGCACGTTTGATCTCCTGTGACGTATAGCCATTGGATTGAAGGGCTTGATCTAGATGGCGGAGTTCTTGATCTAAAAGAGAAGCTTCACAAATGCGTATAGCCATTGGATTGAAGGGCTTGATCTAGATGGCGAAGTTCATCATCTAATAGAGAAGCTTCACAAATACGATTAGCTCGATGAATAAGGGTTTCAACATGGCTCGCATCTGCGCTGGCTGATGATTGGAGTCTTTATTTAGGTAACGATCGGTGTGTGTAGGCTTGCGATACACAGTATGGCCCAGGTATCTATCGGATTTTCTGTTGACAAGTACGTCTAGAAAGGCCAGTTTCCCGTTGTTTTCTTTCAACATAGTGAACTGAATACGGGGGTGAATAGCATTGATGTGCAGTAAAAAACTGGCAAGGGCTTCTTCTCCATGACTCCATGACTCCAGACTTCCGTGATTCTGGTATAATTATTTACTATTTGTACTAATCCTATATCATTAGTAATTTGTTTAAGACTTTTAACGAAACTGTTAACATTATTGGCCCAATTTAGATTAAAATCGCCTATTATGACAATATTATTTTCATTTTGTGTCACTATTTCTACGATATCCCCAAAAAAATTTAAAAATTCTGTATGATTTACGTTTGAAGAGTGGTACAACCCACTAATTATATGATTTACTCCATCTATTCTTACTTCTAAAGTTAATAACCAATAATTTAATTCTTGTTGAAAAGTATTTTTAACATTAAACTCAATTTCTTTCTTGACATACATAATAACTCCGCCTGTATCTCTGCTAGATGAATCTACTCACACTAATGTAAAGTTTTCTATATTTAACCTACAATCGTCAATTTCGGTAGTTACATGGGTTTCTGTCAGACATACTATTGCAGGTTTTATATCACTTAAACAACAAACCAGGAAACTCACACCACTTAATTGATATTTATCGTTCTCTAGTGACCATTTATTGCTTTCTTTTTGTATCTGCCTTTTAAATACTGCACACTTTTTGTCAAATGTAGAGTGATTAACATCCAATTCCAAGTTAAATTTTCTGTTAGTACTTAGACAATTTGCACATTTTATATCCCTATTGCAAGTACCTTCATGTCTTCTCTACATTTATTACAAATTTCTTTGTTTTTGCACACTGCTGCTTTATGATTGAATCCATAATATCTGTAGCATCGAAAAACATTAACATGGGGATATATCCTAATACAAATACTCCACTGTATTTTTAAGCGACCTTCTTGTATTATCTTGTCCACTGTTTGTATATCGTCACATTCAACAATTGCCATGAAGTCCTTATTTCTTATCTTCTTTATTACTTCTACAGTTATTCGTATATATTAACATTATTTAAGAAGTTATTTTGTTTTTTAAGGCATTCCACCAGATTTTCTTCATCTGTTTCCTCTTGTAATCCCGCTATTTTTATTTTTGGTTTATTTACACTAGATCGTTTGGTGCTGATTTGGTTACCTAACTTCGACTGAATCTGTGTAATTAATTTTTCTTTGTGTTCTCAACTACTACACACCATGGCCACCTTATAATCTTTAATATTTTTAATACTCTCTATACCAATTTGTAGGTTTAGGGGAGACCGGGGATGGTTGACCAAAATTCAGCTTAAGCATTTGTATTTTTATTTCTTTAGAGTATATATATTTGATACCGATTTCAGTTAATAGATGTACTATTAAGCTCTAGAAAAAAGTGGCCAAAAGCACGATATTCATTACGATATAGTGTACAGGCCGGATCTCGTATAATAAGGAAAACTAGTCATCCTACCCCATCTCTCTGTTTTGATTTAAGTTGCAAAATATTTTCTTTTTCTGGTGAGTCTGTGTAAATAGTGCTTTTTCGTTTTTTCGTTTTTTCGTTATTTCTTTTATTTTCTAAACGTGGTCCAGCTTTTGGTTCACATTTATTACATCGGTTACTGAACCTCTTTTAGGAGTTTTCAATCCATAATCTGCTTTAGTTTTTACGAGTGCATTAGAAGTAGAAGGCAGTTCCCAAAACGCATTTGAAGTCGATGGTGTGACAGTCTCAAAAAAAGGGCATCATCAGTTACATATGATCCGCCAAACTCTGAGTCAGGAAAAATGTTTTCGTTGAGTGGTGATATCCCAGTAACACGGAATCCTGATTGTATATTATCAATTGTAGCTGCTAATGGCAATGATGTTTTCACCAACTCAGGGATGTCATAAATCGTTATAGTCTTTCCCAGGTGACTTGCTAACCAGTTATCGCTTGCTTGGTTGAAATACTTCTTTAGTGGACCATAAACTGTCCTGTCTAGAGGCTGCAGCTTATGGCTGCAGTGGGGTGGAAATGATAGAACCGTAATCCCGTGTTCTTTANTTAGTTCTCATTTAGGTTTAGTTTACTTCAGTCCCTGAAGAAGGTAACTTTGTTACCGAAAAGTGCTTCGGACAACTACAGTGTCGTGTTTTGGCGTTGGGGTTTTGAACTATTCTGTTTGTTCTACAACAACCGCCAAAGTTTTTCCAATCTTCATATTTACTGTGAATTTAGGTGCAAATGAGTGAGAATCGATGTTACCACACAACAAAAGTATTTCTATCCCGAGAAAATTGGTTATTTATCAATAACTTGAGTTGTCCCTTTCAATACGTGTCCCTTTCATGCCACCTCTCCCATATGAATGTAAAAAAGGTATGTATTACACTTTAAGGACATTAAGTATGATAACACGAATATACACATCTCAGAATAAAGATAAAACAAGTACTCAGAAATAGAATTGTTTAGACAACACGATTATAAAGATAATTGTAATTAATATAAAATTAAAAGAGCACGTAGAAACTCAGTGAACATAATATATGTATTGTAAGTTCGTGGGTTTAACAAAATTAACTTCTAATACTGATAACGACAAAACTATTATTTACACTAATTATTGAAGAACTTAAAAACACTATTAAATTATTACTAAACTTAGGTTATAAATTATTCTATTTATTTCTACTCTCTCTCAGCGATAGTCTCTTCCTTTAAATACTCTTTTGTTTCCTTTAGGGAAACTTCTCGAAACGTCCGGAAAAGTTTCTTTTACTTTTAACTGTTAACTGCTTACCCAGAACGCAGATACGACACACATTTACAAATACGGCGACTAGTCTGCGAATCGATAAAAGCCACTCACACACACTTGTGCCTGATCGCACACAAACACGCTCGTGCTTGCTACAGTATGATAAGAGAGCACGTGGCAAACAGTCAGACATAAAAATTAAATTGTCGTCGAGTATAATTTGATAAAGAATAAAATTTAATAAAAACTATTATAACTATAATTTTTTATTTTGTTTCAAAAATCAAAAGTGTTATAACATTTTATGTTCCAAATATCCGTAGGGATCTGTGAAATAAATATTGGTTATTATAAATGAAACACCCTATATATTCAAACAAACAACAAATCATTAGTCTAATTAGTAGTAGAAATTCTGTTAAACGGTCGTACCTTTATTCTTCCTTGATTTCCGGGAGGAAACTATTCCCCTGTACCCAACACCAGTCTATGATGTACCAAACGATTCCCGAACTATATGGACCAAACGTTTAAAAAATGAATACGCGTTTCGGAACTCAAGGTGTTCTCCTTAGTTATAAATAAATTAATATTCAATCTAAACCTAATGATATTATTTTAATCCCTTTCTAAGAATTTTAACCGAAACCAATAAAAACGTGCAAAATTAAATTTATTAGATAGGGGTCCGTATTAAAGGTGGGTTTTGTGAGACGTCCGTTGGTGAAACTAATTGATGTTAGAATAGTAAAGCGTAAACGTTCAATATTCTACTCCCGAGTTCAATTCCTCGGCCCTTGGTTTTACGCACCAGTACTCTATTTCTAGGTTCGATTTCCGACAGGAGAGTGACGACAGCAACAATTTTTCCTTTGTCGAAGACCCGAAGGCTTCTATCTGTGAGAAAGGACCTGATAACCCCAACTAGAAAATGTGGAATGTTAAGGGCGATGAGTTTTGAGATAAGGCGTTCGTCCCAGACTCGGCCGCACGCTTGATAGACGTCAAAAAGAAGCATGGAGGTGTGACGCCGCTTATTAAGATTGTCGGAAATGTATTCGGATACGAGAAGAAGTTGGTGGCCGGTGCCATGTTGATGATCGGGGAGAAGGTTGTTTTGCCCCACGTGGTCTAAGAGCCGATCGAGAAGGATTGATTCAATTACTTTGCTCAACGAACTGAGCAGGCTGATGGGCCTATAGATTGAGGGAGAGCTGAGGGGCTTCCCTTTTTGGGGAGACAGATGACCGTGGGTTCTTTTCATACCAAAGGGAAGTGGTGGAGCCGCATGATGGCGTTTTATATGTTGCACAGAGCGGCTATGTGCTTTGACGGCAGGACTGTAAGGAATTCCGTCAGCGCCAGGGGCATTTCTGTATTTTAGAGATCGGATGGTGAGGAATATTTCGCGTGGGGACGTGTGTTTGAAGTTGGAATACAGGGGAACGAAGTTGTGGGAGACTACTTTGGTACGCTCGTGAAATTCGGCAAGGTCCACTGGAATTTGAAGCGGTCTTATCAAGTCAGACGGTGACAAAGGGCTACATTTTGTTATCTTTGCACATCCGATGGATGCCTTTGATAATAAAGCCTTTGTCGTTGAGTTGTAGATGGTTTGTAGAGAATTGGACTTTGGATTCGTCCAGGAAAGAGGATAGACGACGAAAATTGTCGATGGAGCTGGGGTAGACACGAATTGAGTCTTGAGTATTAATTGACCTACGGGCGCTAATGTCCATGGCACGAAGAATTTTCAGCCAAAGGGACTTTTGACGTATGACGTATGACGATTTGAGGGGGGAGATTTTTGACTTAGATTGGAAGGTTCTAAGTCCGATTCGTTTTCAGAGGAGGAGGGTTCGGACGACGACAGGAACGGTTGCTGCCGTTTAACGGAGCTGTCGGAAATGGCCTTGGACAAGTTAGGATTTGACATTGGGTCGGTTTGGTAGGAACTGGCGTCGGAAGGGGAAGCAGCGGATGAAAATCGAAAATCCCTCCAAGAGTGCGGAGCTGCTGAAAATGGCTGGCTAGGTAGAACTGTGACTTTGCAGAATCAGGAATAAAAATTATGAATAAGGAAAATGTATTTAAATTGGTTAAAACAGTTTGTTTAAGTTAGTTGTGGTACGTTGAAGTTTCAAGATCGGTGTGCCTGATAAAAATTCGGATTTCAAAAAGTGATATTGCATACACATATCAAAATGTTTCATTAATACAAAGAATACAAATTTTATGTTATACAGATTATAGTAGACCTCTGGAAGGAGGTGATACATTTTGGACGAGTAACTGCATGTTCATCACAAAGTGGTCGTCTGCAGTTGGTGCAGATTTTTCACGTTTTCTTTTACTTTCGTTTGAATTCCCTTTAGATGAATACGATACCAACGATTGCAAGTGCCATCTTGGCACATCTCATCTACGAACTGTAGAATCTCGTCTACGAATTGTAGAAGTCGTAAATCCAGAAGAAATGGAAAGCCTTACTTCACTAACAAGCACGTTTTGCATTGCAGATGTAATAATTAATTTTGATGGCAGCATAGAATTGTTTGATCTCTGTTCTATATTTTTACGGCACAATTGAAAACTTAAGGGTTTTGGAAACTTTCTACACAAGTCTGTCATTTGAGACCAATTGTGAAATATGCTCCATGTAAATAATAAGAACATCAAAAAATAGATCCAATTCTTGTTGTATAAATGGTTTGAATAATTTTTCTTTCGGTCGCTCGTTGTCATCTGTATAATTTTCCGTCAGACTTCTATTGTATGCCTGAGTAATGCGGACCCACTTTCGATTAGTGTCCCGTAAGTTTACTGAAAAAGAGCAACTCCATATTAGATCTAGATCCACAACAGACATTTTTTAAAATGTGAAGTCATTAATAAAACCGGCAATATTTGTCAAATATTCACAAGAATATTGTGTTATGACCAAAGTTAATTTTTTCTCATAATTTCAATAGCTAATTTTTGAATACATTGATATAATATATAATGCATTTTTTAATTACACTGGTTTTCACTACTTTGGCCATTATAAAATAAATACATTTTGTAAAAGTACGATGAATCTCGCAGGCCGGAAAACTGGTGAGCCGCGAGTAGGCCACCCCTAGTCTAGAATGCCTACTTTCACTAAACAAAGTTCGTTAAAATCGGAAAGGCGCTTTTAATGTAATAAAATAAAAGATTCATTTACACTAGTATTCATTCCTATAATCTGATGTGGAAAAGGTTTTTGACAATGTTAAATGCGACAAGATGTTAAATATACTTAAAAATGTAGGGATGAGTTATACTTAGTTTGTTTAAAGAGCAACAGGTAGTTATAGAGCTGGGGCTGCAACGTAGAGAAGTAGATATTAGAATGAGGGGTCAGGCAGGGATGCACACTGGCACCGGTACTTTTTAATCTATACATCGAAGACGCGATCAACATCATTAAAGACTGTCCAACTGTGTAGATATACCGGAGCAAAAGATTAGTATGCTTAGATTTGTAGATGATATAGCAGTATTATCATCTAGCAAGGAGGACTTAGAGATAGCTTTAAATAAAATGGAAGCGGTGTTGACAAAACAGTATTGTATGAGAAAAAATAAAAGTAAAACAAAAATACTGGCATGCAAGGGAAGAAAAAGTAGATAAAGAGCGAATGTAAAGATAGGAGACAGATTAGAAAGAATAGGAGAACAGAAGACTCTTTGGAAGTCAATAAGAAATAGACGAGATAGGTTGGTAGGACATCTTCTCAGGTATTAAGGGCTAGTCAGACACATAATAGAGGCAGAAACAGGAGTTAGGAGGAGTAGAGGTAGACCTAGATTAGATTACTGTTCAAAAATAGTTATGTGGAATGTTCCAGTTTTAAGGAAATGCGAAGATTACCTCAGGATAGGAAAAAGTGGAGGTGCGTGTCCAACCACTCTGAGGACTGACGACCTTATGATGATGATTCCTATAATAATCGGTCGTTTGACAACACATTTTCTGCTTTTTGCCACGTGTGCGATACGTAAAGATAATGTCAAATAATTTATAAAAAGTAATGATTAATTAATATTTAAAAATACTTCACTGCACGTAGATATCAAAACAAATCATGCGTGACACTGAGTACTTTTTCTTAGTGTAAACAATTAATTTGGAACGTATCTATTGTTGACAAGGTGAAAAAAACAATTGTAGAAAGTTAAAACACTGAACACGCGTATATCTATATTAATATTTATCATATTTCGAGATTATATTTTAATGTTATGTTTACGTATCGCACACGTAGCAGAAATCGGAAATGTACGTTTCCTCAAATGCGTCGATTATTATAGGAATGAGTGCTAGTTAAAATAGAGATCTAATTTTAATTCTTTAATGCAGATTTCCAACTTTAATAACCTCTGTTATAGCAAAAGTACATATTCTATAGAATATGAAATCCTACAAATGACGCAGTAAACGCCATTTGTAGTACAATGCTATATTTTGTGGAATTCAATATGCTCAAGAAGGTTCATTTAAATAGATGGGTATCTATCTACTTGCTGAACAAAGAAATTGGAAGTATTCAGTATTCTGTCGAAACTGCCGGACGCAGATCGCGATTTCGATCTTGTCAGCGCATCGCAGACTGTTTCGACAAAGCACAGACCAGATCCAACAAGATTGAAATCGCGATCCGCGTGTGGCAGAATACTTACCACTCCGAATTTCTTTGTTATATAGAATAAGTAGCAAGCTTACTGGAGGTGATAGGATACTATAAAACAAGTAAATTTATGGTGGTTCGAAAGTCCTCCATTTTCGAACAAAACGTATTTGTAAATCTGTAAATCTAGATGAGTTATTTTAATTCACTTAGGTGCGTTATTTCGATGTAGTCACTTTATACGCATTTTTATGTGAATATTTTTAAAATGTACTTCATCCGCGTTAAAATTACCCGTGCAAGTGCGTTATTTAAACACGTTATCGGTGCATTAACATAACAATATAACGCATTATTAATGTGTAAATTTTAGAGAAACTGCATGAAATATAACCTCAAAAAAGCATTGGTTTCTTTCAATTTTACATATAAGGTTTCAATTAGAACTGAATACATGAAAATATGAAATTGACTGAACATAAATTATGAAATCAGAAAATGAATAATTAACGTTATTCATTCTTCATAATATAAAATTAGTAGTACTTAAAAAAAATTGAAATTGTAGATTTGTATAAAAATCAATTCATTAACCTTGGTATTTCTTTAGTTTTCTTCACGTTTAACTGACGATGTTGGGGTTGTAATGAAGCCTTCGTGAGTGAACTTCTACATCCAGGAATTGCAAGAGTATCCACTTTATTGTTTTCGTCTTTCTTAGTCTGTAAGCAAATTTCCAATAAAATAATAAAATATCATGCGGTTGTTACAATTTACTATGTTTTAATCAAAGTTTGTAAATGAACTACTAAATAACTTACATTTATATCAGCTTCACATTCCATATATTCTTGTATTTTGAAATTTTCGTTGGATACAACCGTCTCTGGTTCACTATAAAGAACATTTAAATTCAATTCAACTGTTTCTCCATCACTTAAATCATTTTGACTGAAATCATTCCGGTTGCACAGAACAATTGAAGTATTTGACGGATATGAAACGCGGATCATATGCGTTCAATAACCCACATAATGTGTATAAATTAAATACAATTCGTATGAGTTGGTTTGACACCTATGTTGTGCGTCAAGAAAATTACATATTTTTTACAGGTAAAATTAACTTACGATTCGTGTGTTATTAAAAATTGCGCTTTTATTATGGGTTGAAATAACGCAGACCAGTCCGGCCTTGGCAGGATCACACAAAATAGTAGGGTATTGCAATGCCGCATTCACTCAACTGCTACATAGCAGCATCAGTGTTGTTTAGACTAGATTAAGTGTGATTAATAATGTTTATGTTTACAGCCAGCCTAGAGTAGTTCTTTTAACGTTTCTGGGCTTGTATTGCGTATGTTTGTAGACTGTCAGTCATTCGAAGAAGTAGGTCAGTGTGTCAGTGTCATAGGTTAGTGCAGACTAGTATTATTGCACTGACCAATGCGTATGTTTCTAGGCGAACATTTTCCTAAAATGAACGGGTCCTGTATCATGACCAGCGCTTAGTGCTGATGTAAATCCATTTGATTTATTTGTGTGGGGTTGTATGAAACAACGCGTGTATTCAAGGCCAGTGCAGAACGTATGTACATCATAACATAACGTACCCACGGTTTTAGGAACAAATTAGATTCGTCTTTAGTTCTCTTTCAAAGTAGACATCACTTAAATGACGGGAGAGAGTATTGTCCGTTGCTGTACCGTTTATTTGTTTGTGTGTTTTATGTCTGAATTAAGAAGCACTTTATGGCAAGCATAGTTAAATTTATTCATTAAATGAATGAATGATTAATATCGAATGTCAGTCTTCCAAAAGTGATAAAGTATCTTTAACCCTTTAACAATCCGTTAATGGTGTATAGAATAGAAAATTTTCAAATAGGTTTATTCAATATGAAAAGTGAAGTTATAGATGAGGTATACAAATATTAGCATCACATTTAGAACAAATTGTTCAAATATTTGAGTAACAACCATTACCACTTTCTGTTTTGTCTATAGTTGATACCAACATATAACCAACCTGATAATATTCAATGTCATTAGACACCCAATTCAGAATTAGGTTGCTTCTAGAGATCGGTGGTTTCCCAGGCAGTTTCGGAATTGTTTTGTATTGTTCAAGATAATGTCTTCTGTAAGTAGTAATGAGCAAAGCAAGACCAAGACCAAGACTAATTTTGCTCATCACGATCTGTAAGTCAACTGACTTCGGAAATTATTCTTTATGAATTGGACTTAAACTGAAGAGCTGATAACTCTAGCAGACTGTCTTATAACTCCACGTCTAGCCGGTTGAACTGCAGCATGACGATAGGATCAACATTATCGTTTTTCAGATAATATCAAGTGTTTTTTATTTGAATGAATTACTATCAGATTAATTGATCTTTACATTCAAGACATAAATATATTGATTTTTTTTTTCAATTCTCAATTGTCATTTCGTCGAAAATGTCAACTAAATTACTAATAGCGACTTTAGCTCTGCTACTTGTTCATGGTTCGTCAGGTAAGCTATTTAAATGCTATTAACGTGATAATATGAATCTTTTAAGGTCAGAATTTCAGCAAATAAATTGTGTGCATAGTTGGCGTGTAGTCAAGTGATTCTTTGATCAATTAATATTAACGCATGTAAGTTTGCTGTACATAACAAAATGTATCTTATTTTCGAAATAAGCTTATAGTATTTAAGCTTTACTGCTTGAAAACATCACTCGTGTATTTACTCATTTATTATTTTACAATTTATGAAACCCACTTGACCAGACAGTCACTTACGATTGCATTACTGTTGTAAATATCAGATGAGAGGAAGGTATTTCAAATTATAAAACGTTTCAGTTTAAAGGTATATAGGTACGAAAATATTTTCTAAATCTTATAAAATATAAGATGCTTCAACAAATAAATTATACTCCATAAGTAAATTAAATGATTTTCATTACGAGGGTCACAACTAAACAAACCGGCTGTGATATCCATTCGGTAGTTTATGAATACATTTAAAGTAAAACACTGGTGTATGAATTTTTAATTTTTCCTATTGTTCAATAATATTACATTTCATGAAATCAGTCCGTTGTTAAGGTCAACAATGTAACACACGATCGTTCCAACGCCTTTGTGTCACCGACGGCGATAATGTGGTACTCGAAAACGAAAGGCTATCAATGACTATTAACAAAGCAAAGGGACAGATCACTGCACTTTATTATAATTCGCATGTTGATACTAATATCAAATGGACCAACCTGCTGAGAGGCGGCTCTGCCTATTACATTGCCGTTATTAGTGTCGACGGCAAGGAATTGACGACCGGACCTGATGTAGGAGAAATGAAGATTACACAGAATGTGAGTGTGGCCAAACGTTAAATACTTCAAAATACCTTTTTCTAACAATCTTTTCATTTACTTATACTAACTTTCTGAAGTAGAGAAATTAGAGTTTGTAGTTTTTTAATTTGGTGATTTGACTTTATATAAAATTAGGTTTTACAAGATGTGTACTATTAAAACTTAGAGTGTTTTTACCGTAATCTCACATTAAACATAAAGGACGATAAGAGAACAATAGAAATGGATCAGACATTTTAGCTAGATAATATGAAACACACTAATATTCAAAACGATAAATAATGAATTCATTTCATTTAAATAAAATATTTAGAATCAATATCATCAAATATTTGCGACTTTTCAATTAAACAATTGTACTTAACAAGTTTCTTAAACTAGTGGGTAAAGTTAATTCAAAAAATTAATTCACTAAAGCACTAAACTTAACCATAAAAAAATTCAAAGTGTATAAGTGTAGTTTATAAGAAGTTGATAATCTAAACGAACGGCAATTAACCGTGTTTATATACTTTCTATTTGACTGTTATTAATAATAATAACTGGAATTTTTTAAATTAACTAGACTAACCTTATCGACTTGGGATTCATCAACAAGAACACAAGCAATTGGCCAATTCACTTTGAGTTTCATTTGACCCTCGAAAAGAATTCATCCATGTTTTACTACTATTCCATTCACAAGTACCAAAGAGATGGTTATACTGCCGGTCAGCTAAGATGGGCAATAAGAGCTAACGAGGACCTATTCAAGTACTACAGCGTAGATGGAAAAAGGGCAGGACCTATGCCTACCCAGCAGGCCATTAACTCTGCTCAGTCTGTACAGAACTCGACCTATATGTTCCCAGACGGATCAGTTTACTCGAAATATCAGCAAATATCGGCTAATGAAGACATAAACACTGTGTTCGGTATTTATGGCGATCGCATCGGACTATCTTTATTGCAGACACACAAAGAGTGGGTCAGCGGTGGACCATTCAAACAGGTTGGTTATTATTAAATTGGAAATTATAATAAATATCTGTTCTTAAATTTATTTAAGCACCTTGATACTCATGAGTAATTCATCTAATTCGAATTTTGCAATTGATAACCTTTTTCTAAATGTATATTAACCCGTAACCACCGACGTGGCAGTACAGTCACACTTTACCAAATGTGACATCTCCTGGACTGCAATTTTACTTTATGAAAAATTAGCACAATATTTATTTATTATATATTTATTGTTTTTATGTCTACTTATGGGATTATTTTATTTGTTAAATAATAAAAAGTATGTTTAAAGGAAAATTAATTGCTGAAACGACAATCTTTGGATTTTGATACATAATACATTTTATCTCAAAATATCCTAAACAATTAAAAAAACGACATTAATTTTGTTTGACTTATAGATCATAGGTATAACATAATCAAAAAAATCCTAACAATAGGGTAAACGTTGGTATAATAAGAATTGCAGGGCGTCGGTTTACTTTTTTTTTATGCAGTACAATCTTTACACAATTTCCTTGTAGATTTTGGACACATTTACACCATTAACTTCTCCTCCTCGTCAATCTCTTTTTCTATTTTATTTTTTATATGTAGAATGCGCTGTATAGATATTCATGGGTATTTTTCGAGAAATTATAAGTAACACACAAATACTGTTCGTTTCATGAAGTTAGAGATATGCCCCTTGCTTTTATTAGGATGCGCCGTAGCATAATTCCAAATTCAATCATATTTGTCCGCGAAGCTCATTTCTTTACCGATCATAAAGCGAGAACTAGGCAAAAGTGTACAGTACCATTTGCAAAAGTATTTAAAATGCCTCGTTAAAATTTATTTAAAAGCATATTTAGCCTAAAACAAAGCATATTTAGCCTAAAATAATAAGTGAATTAACTTAACGTTCTACACACCTATAAAACTTTTGCTTTGTTTTCTATTGTTAATATTGATATATACATTTTTGTTTTAAGAAATTGCTCAACATTTTCGTCTAGTACTGTACAGTTCTAGCCGATCTCCTAAGACCGCCCATCGAGAGCTCTTCTCGTTCAAGCTTGTTCCAACTATTTCTGTATTGCTCACGCCTAGTGTGTATTCTTTCTATCTTAGCGCAGATTTCTTCAAGGTCACAATTCTAACAAATTGAAATGGACTGTTTATATTAATATTTTTTCAAAGCAACTTTCACGGAATCACTGCTTTAGAGCCTGACAACGCACGCCGGTCAAATGCTGCTCTTCTGCGAACATACAGGAGATTACGGCACACCAGAACTGGCGCCCACCAGGGGATGGAGCAAAGTGTACGGTCCGATCGGCTTATATCTCAATGATGGTCAAAGTCTTTCGCAAATGTATTCCGACGCTCAGAGACAACTCAGTGATGAGGAGAAGAAGTGGCCGTACCAGTTTGTCACCGCACCAGAGTACAATGCGCAAGGGAGGGGCAGTGTGGAGGGGACAATAAGTATACATGGGACGCCGACTTATGAATGGGAATACTTTATTCTGACCGAACCTCACGTTGATGACCCACAGTTAGAGACGGCCACTTACATGTATTCTGCAATTGCTGATCAAAATGGTAGTTTTCAAATTATTGCTAGTATTATTAGAATTAAGATTTTGACCATTAACATTTGATTATAAATTATATCGATATTCACAACTTGACAATTTTGCTAATTTTTACAATGGGTCATTCAGAACCCCATTTATTTTAAAATGTTGAACTTCGAATTGGTTGTAAATGCTCATCAAAAAGAATTTCTTATGTTAGACCAAACAAATTTTGAACTGATTATTTTTAAGATATATTAAGGATAATAAAAGCTGTGGTTATCATTAGGTACATTTACAATACCAGCTGTAAGACCAGGCACGTATAAGCTGCAAGTAATAGCAAAGGGTGTGATTGGAAAATACATTCAAAACAACATTAATGTGCAAGGGTATAGGAAAAGCAATCTTGGAATAATCAATTGGAGTCAAGAAAGCCATGGCAAACTACTCTGGCAGATCGGTGTACCCGATAGAACTTCGGCAGAGTTTAAATCTCCAAGAGGATTTCCATCACCTATCCCTAATTTAGAAGGTACTCTATTATTTAATAAAATCATTGACTAGTCAAGTGAGACTTGCAACTGTAAAGTAAAAATAGATGATAAACGCGTAGAGTTCTCATGTACAATGATTGGTGTATGAATCCCTTTTCGACAGTAGTTTATAATATTTTGGTCTTGATCCTTCGATAATTACTGTTATCTTATAAAGAGCAACAGGCAGTTATAGAGGTAGGGCTGCAACGTAGAGAAGTAAATATTAGGAAGGGAGTCAGGCAGGGATGCACACTGTCGCCGCTACTTTTTAATCTATACATCGAAGACGCGATCAGCATCATTAAAGACAGTACAACTGTAGGGATAGATATACAGGGGCAAACATGCTTAGATTTGCAGATGATATAGCAGCATTAGCATCTATCAAGGAGGACCTAGAGACAGCTTTAAATAAAATGGAAGCGGTACTGATAGATTAGTACTGTATGAAAATAAATAATAGTAAAACTAAAATACTGGTATGCAAGGGAAGAAAAAGTAGGGAAAGAGCGAATATAAAGATAGGATACGAAAAATTAGAAGAGGTGGCTGATTTTAGATATCTAGGAAATCAGATAAGTCAGGACGGAAGGAGTAGTAGGGATATAAAGCAGAGGATAACGCAGGGTCTTGTCGCCTTTAATAAAAAGAAGTCACTTCTATGCTTACGAACGGTTAATTTAGAAATTCGAAAAAGGTTGTTAAAGGTGTATGTTTGGAGAGCGGCGGAGTACGGGTGCAAAACATGGACATGAAATGTGGTGTTATATGCGAATGATGAGGATAACGTGGGTAAAAAAGGTTGGAAATGAAGACGTATTAGAAAGAATGGGAGAACAGAGGACTCTACGGAAGTCAATAAAAAATAGGCGAGATAGGTTGGTAGGACACCTTTCAAGGCATGAAGGTGTAGTCAGAGACATATTAGAGGCAGAAACAGGAGTTAGGAGGGGTAGAGGTAGACCTAGGTCCGCAAATGTTAAAGATGTGGGTTGTTCTAGTTTTAGGGAAATGCGAAGTTTAGCTCAGGATAGAAAAGAGTGGAGGTACGTGTCCAACCAGTCTTCGGACTGACGACCTTATGATGATGATGATTACCAATTTGACGGCATCCAATGATCACTTGGTAAAGTACTCATTGATTAGTTATATCAACCACTATGTGACAGTGACACAAAACATACTCAATTCAAGAATCCGGTATTTAAGTATTACATGGTTAAGTATTAAGTAATACTAAAATTTTCGAGTACCAAATAATTCAATTTTAAAACTGTCAAATGCGATAATTTTCTTAGAATACCGCAAGTTTGGCACGTGGTTGAGATATTCCATAGAATTTCCTAATGATCCGGACTACACAGTAGGCGTTAGTGACCCTGCCAAAGACTGGTGCTATTTTATGCCGATGATTAAGACACCTGGCTTCCCCGCTCAACTCGGACTGGTCAATGTCACCCAAAATGCGCTTCCTACCAACTGGAAGGTCAGATTCAACTATACCGGATCAACCCAAGGCAACGCCACATTAACACTAGGTTTTGCTGCTAGCGTCAGAGGTGGTATTCGTGCGGTGGTCAACGGTCAGGAGATTTTTAAGTTGGACTCTTTTGACGGGCCACAAGTTGATTCTGCGCTGTTTCGTCACTCTTGTCATGGCATATTCCGTCAGCAAACTGTAACATTTAGTCAGTCACTACTGAAGGACAACAATCTTCTAGAATTCACGCCTCCTGGCCCAGTAAGTCAGAATCATTTCGACAGAATGATAATGTGGGATTTCTTGAGAATGGAAGTCAGCAATTAATTGTGCTTTTATGTACTGTAAGAAAGTTTTATTGTACAAAAATTATTAATAAAGAAAAAATTGAAAATTGTTTGTTTTGATCAACATTATTAAAAACTGCTAGAATAGTATTAGGCATGCGAAGGAAGTTACTTACCTACAAAACTTTTAAATTGCATTTATTGGAGTTATATTTCTCTATTACTTATATATGAAAAAATCGCTGAAGGTATTCCTACGAATTATCCTACACAAATGATAATGCACCCTTTGATGATTGCATGTAATAGAAACTTCATATGATCGGTTATGCTAATAATTTAAAACGAATCTGTAAACGTCGACTATAGAGTACTGTGGCTGAGTTATCACTGCTTAAATTTATACTCGAATTATTCGCCAATAATCCAGTTGCCTGGGTATCCCTTTATGTTGTGCATCACAATTTAAAAATGTTTCTTGTTTAGTACTTGAAATACAGAAAGTGACATTATATACACTGGTCCGTCGCTAATTGTATTTTTTATCATTTATGTAATTAAGTTTAGTTGTTAGTTATTATTCATGCTTTTATTTAATCTATTAGACTAATTTTATATACATTTTTAGTATGCTCTTTCAAATAATCTTTATTCTCAAAGTTGTTAATATTCAAGTTCCAGGTATAGTTTGCAATAATGTCATTTAAAACCATTTAGGCTGGACTTTCCAAATTTCAGTTAAGATACGTATAGTTCAATATTTGCTATTGTCATACATCTCAGAAATTCATCTATTGCTGTTACTACCCGCATTCCAATCTTATAATAAGTTGTTGTAAGGTTTCTTGTTTGTATGCAATTTATTTGAACAGCAATTTAAAATATCCAGGTGGCAGTTCTGTCAGTTGACAACGAGAGCTCAATTCAAAAACATTAAGATTCAAAAATAATTCCTTTTACTTTCAATTTGTGGTTCTTAAATTTAAGCTGGTTAATTTCATTATAGTTAAGGGTACATATTTATCTTGTGGACTCCATTTGGTCGATCCTTTATATATTAAAGTTTTCAACAAAAAGCGGACTTTAATTATTTTAAAGGAAACAGCACAAATTAGCTGTACAATATTAATTTGGAGTACAGCAGAAGTTAGGATTATCCGTCCTACTTATAAAGTATAAAGCAACCAATGAGAAAAATACATTAAGATATTGATATTCTATTTTAATACTAATTTCAGTGACTTCTAAAAATACATATACCTACATGTTTTATAGACGTCCTTCGTATGGAGGATTAATGCATCCAATAGCAAAATAAACAGCACCTGTTTTAATTTTTCAAACATGACTGCCTAAAGGATTAGATGTTTCAAAATCATCAAAATAAATTAATAAGGGAAGTACTTCTGCATTACTTGAATGAAATGTTTCCGTTGACATATTTCCGGTCTGATCATTATAGGGAGTGGTTATTAACTTATTGTTATTTTTCTCCAAACATATGAATGCATAAGGTAACTGCAAAAGGTTTTGCGACATTTTAAACCTTTGAATAAACAGCCAACACTTCGTTCGTTTGAGTCACCAATTCTTGCAGCAGCTGGAGGAATAAAACACTGGGCTCTTTCTAGAAATTACATCCTTTTATGTATACTCCCTCGTAAAGAGCAAAGGAACATTTTGTTATATTACAAACATGGTCCTCACTTTTTCTAAATTTTGAAAAATTTTTAGAATAACATCTAATAAAAGTTGTGATATGGTTTAATATAAAACTCAATAAATGTTCTGTGAACACAAACATCTAAGTAAGTACAAATGAGATAAAAACTTTATAACACATGAATTAAGATATTTAGATAGTTGACAGAGCCTAAAAATAGAGATTGCTTCATTTTTTTGGTATCAGGCGTCTTCATCCTCCGACAAAATATCTCCGGATAAAATATACCCGGAGAAAATATCCTCCGACAAAATATTCCCAGGGCAAAAAATTCCGGACAATTAATCCTTCAAATCGCTTTATGTTGACCGAAATTGTGTACTTTTATTATATTTGTTTTTTGCCGACTAAAATGAATGTTTGTGTGACGCCAATCGTTTTTTATATAATGTAATGTGTAGGTAGAATTATTACAGACTGGAGCTAGTGACGTTATTGTATGCTTATTAGGTAGATTTATGACAGACTGGAGTTTCATTAATGCCCCTGCCCGCCGCGGGCTGATAGATCCAATATATGAAATAGGCAATAATACAGCAAACTGTTTGGAGATGTGCCTTTATACATTGGTGACGTCATTATTTGTTTAGGTCGATTTATGATAGACTGGAGCCTAAAATGAATGTTTGTGTGACATCTGTTAGTAGAATAATAAATTCCATATTTATTATCAGTCTTAGGTTAGGTTAGGTTAGATTTTTTGTTAGTGGGTAAAGTTAATTCAAAAAATTAATTCACTAATGCANATGTATGTATGTATGTATGTATGTATGTATGTATGTATGTATGTATGTATGTATGTATGTATGTATGTATGTATGTATGTATGTATGTATGTATGTATGTATGTATGTATGTATGTATGTATGTATGTATGTATGTATGTATGTATGTATGTATGTATGTATGTATGTATGTATGTATGTATGTATGTATGTATGTATGTATGTATGTATGTATGTATGTATGTATGTATGTATGTATGTATGTATGTATGTATGTATGTATGTATGTATGTATGTATGTATGTATGTATGTATGTATGTATGTATGTATGTATGTATGTATGTATGTATGTATGTATGTATGTATGTATGTATGTATGTATGTATGTATGTATGTATGTATGTATGTATGTATGTATGTATGTATGTATGTATGTATGTATGTATGTATGTATGTATGTATGTATGTATGTATGTATGTATGTATGTATGTATGTATGTATGTATGTATGTATGTATGTATGTATGTATGTATGTATGTATGTATGTATGTATGTATGTATGTATGTATGTATGTATGTATGTATGTATGTATGTATGTATGTATGTATGTATGTATGTATGTATGTATGTATGTATGTATGTATGTATGTATGTATGTATGTATGTATGTATGTATGTATGTATGTATGTATGTATGTATGTATGTATGTATGTATGTATGTATGTATGTATGTATGTATGTATGTATGTATGTATGTATGTATGTATGTATGTATGTATGTATGTATGTATGTATGTATGTATGTATCCATAGATATATGTATGTATGTATGTATAATAGATATATGTATGTATGTATGTATGCATGTATGTATGTATGTATGTATGACTGTATGTGTTTGTGTGCGTCCGTTTTGTTTGTAATGCATCCTAAGCGATAGAATTATAAGTATAATTGGCGGTTATCTGCTGTGTATGTATGTACGTGTATCTGTATGCATGTGTACAATTAGAGTAATTATAATGAAAGTCATACAGTACAGTTTTCNGTTGTGAAAGTTAATTACCCTTAATAGCCTTTTACACCTTACACCTTGTATATTTTATATATCATAGTTATATATTTTACACTATATATTACACCTCCTCCCTTAGTTTAGACGTCCTCGTCTCACACTATTTTCGGGTATGTTAGGGTAACGGGTTGTAAATTGTCCATCTCATATTCTTTAACATCTTCTTGTAAACTACTTGATCTCTTCTTCCATCGTTGAAATATAGCTAGGATTTTTTTCTTGAAACATAAAATAGTGATTAGTACAATGATTGTAATATATGTAATTACGGAAACGGAAATGTGCCCAATAAAAGTTAATCGTTGAAGATGGATTGGGGTTTCTTCAATTTCTTGTAGGATATGCTTGATTTCATTAGAATCATTAGGATATTGTTGTAGTTGAGCAATCTTCCGTACAGGTTGAGGTAATTGAATCCGGTACTCTTTGAGTTTCCAATCACTAACGGTCGTCGGTACTTTGATCAAGATATCTTCGTCAATAATGACTCTTCTATCATAATTAATTAGAAAACTCCCTTTTGTTTCTTCTT
>NW_020442452.1:793008-803097 GCF_000699045.2 Agrilus planipennis | reverse complement strand
TTTTTTCCATATCTTTCATATTTCGCGAGATAATCGAATTTGCAATAATGCCATTCCATTATCGCGGGTGCAACGTTTAGACGCCTGTTTTAGTTTATCTTTATTAAATAAAAAACATTTTAAATAAAATTAGTCTTTGAAAGACTACATTTTAATATGTTCTCTTTATATAAACTAACAAATTTTTTTAAAAGCCAGGGGAAATGTTCAAAGTGCCTTCGCGGGTGCAACAGATTTGGCCCAACCTTCCCAGATCACAAACAAAAAACATATAAATCTGTTAATTCTGATACAATTAATATTTTATGCCTTAATATTTTGAAACTTAATGAAATAACAAAGAACATAAAATGAAAACTCTAATCAAAATAAAAATAAAAACAATTATTTATTAATTTTTCATCAATCGCGGGTGCAACACCGAATTATCGCGGGTGCAACCCGTCTAATTTAAGTGAACATAAACATGAATTTTACTTATATAGGAACTAAATTTGAGATCAAACTATACTTATTAGGTACAATTATACTTTTGTTGTTGATTATATTAATTATTTCTTTTGAAACACGTCAATATCTGAAGAAAATTCTGAAAATATATTATTTCCATCAGTCTTTTTCTTTGGCGCTTCCAATATTGCAATAATGTCTTCAAATTGCACATCTGCTATGTCATTGAAGATTTCTGAGAATCGTTTACCATCAACCGTCGTCATAAATTGAACTCTGACTTCTCCATCTTCATCCATACCACTTAAACACAACCCCACATAACGATATTGAGTTATTTTCTTGCCGGTTCTGCTGAGCAATTGTACGAGGATATACACACCAGCGCAAATATTTTTCGGTAAGAAAATAGCTTGGTCATTTTCATTTTCAGGACATGCTTCTGGTAATAAATTTGAAACTTGAAGAGACGTTGATGGTGTTTCGTCATTTAGACATTCATTGTCTGAATCAGTGTCTGAATCACTGTACACATCAGAAACGCGCAATTTCTTTTTAAGTGGCAACAAAGATTTGCTCTGATAAGAAACTGAAGGATCAGGACTCGGAATTATGTTTCGAGAATTTTTCTGATTCGTAAGAGGTTCCAAATCGTCATCGTCCCAATCATTATCTGCATTAGAGGTGGGTTTTGGCGACAGTTTCAAAACTAGTGTGCATTTCAATTGAGACAGTGATGTGCGCGCCACAGAAATGTTATGAGCGTCTCCAAACTGGAAGAAATGTTTAGATTGAATACCTGGTATATTTTTCAGCCCTTCCCATTGATTATCCAGTATGGCTATCTTTTGTTTAACTTCTTCCTTCGCTACAAATTTAAAGATGATGTTCTTAGAGAGGCTGCGTGCTAAATCATAGAATTCGAAGGGGCTGTTAACAATAGCTTTCCGAGACTTAACCGCGATCCACACTGATCTTTTGACACTTCCACCTAATCCATCAACTGCACCTTTTCCGTGTGAGGCAGCAAAACAGTTCCATTCGAGGTGATCGAATCCATATTCTGCTTTGAGTGAATTCATACTTGCCATTACATATCGATTCTTAAATTGTGCCGCGCAATTGTCGCTGAAGATATACAAATATGTAATGTTATCAGAGAAAGACTTGATGTACTCAAATATCTTTTGCAGGAAGAGATGCACAGTATATTTATTGTGACTAAGTTCATCACTTACTATGACCAATGAATGAAGCTTATCGGTAGTCCAAATACAACACGTGAAAAGCGTAACTTGTGCATGAGACCAATGTGCTGATTGTATTTCGTATTGACTAATTAACGCGTAATTCTCGGCAAAATCTATCTGTATGACAGCTTTCTCACTGGTCAGGCCTTCTTTTGTGTTTTGGAAGTAATCCGATTGTATATTCTTAACAAAAGAATGGAGCTTAAATTTACCAGTGCTGTCATGTAATTCTTCTAGTGCTTCATTGAAAGGTTTGCTAATTACGATCTGTTTTGGTCTCTGATTCTGAAAGATCCAGGCCTTCCAATCAACACATGGATTTGAATCTAGAGTAAAATCCCAAATGTTGGATTCTTTACATGCATCGCAACTGCTGGACATGCATTCTTCATTGTTGACACTACATGATACCTGTTTCAGAAGCTCTTGGTGAGTTTTGGGAAAGTCCGTCGCATGTTTCGAAATGGCCAGTAGAAGATTAATATAATTTGAGTGCGTTGTACATACGCAAACATTATGAGGAGTATCATTAATTGGCAGAACGTGAGCTGGTCTCTCATTATAAAAGGCAGTCTTGCCTACAGATATTTCAGGATGAGCTTCTTTAAAAATTTCGTAGGCTTCTCCAATGTTCATAATCATTGTTCTTTTTTGGATTCGCATCTTCACTCCTGTATTAGACTTGACTGTTTTCGCATCTTTTATGCCAGGCATTTATCTGCTTATGTCATCCCTATTATAAAAATCACAAATAAGTTTTTTTACTTCATCCGTTAGCTTTCTAGGCGTTCCTTTAGGGGCGTTATTTTCGTCAAAAGCTGCAATATTGAATTCAGAAGCTATTTTTTTTACAACTGCCACTGCTTTGGTGGGACTGGCTGGTAGATTACGTTTTATTTTTGCCACCGCCTTTCCTAGTGTGCGAGGACTTCTGTAGCTAGTAGATGATTGTTTTAATTGTTCTTCCTTACGTCGCTTTCTAGTTGCCTGCATTCGTTCTTTGGATCTGATTCTAGCCAATATTTTCAAATCTACATCTGCCTCCATCTNGGATGCAAATAAGTTAAAAGACCCATTAAAATTATCTTGTATAGTTTTTAGATTTTGATCGTATGAGTTAGTAATGTGATGAGCAAGAGATAGATATTGGTTTTGCTTTTCTATTGTCTTTTTCTGATTATCAAATAATGTTAACATATTACTTTTCATTTCATCATATTGATCGCTATCGACAGTACCAAATAAATAATGAAAAGCGTTCCCTATACCATTGATCAAACCTCGTTTTTGTCTGAATGGTCTTAATTTGTTTATTGAGTCCTCAATTTCAAGTAAAGTATTATCTAATAGATGGAACAATAAATTATCCTGTTGGTATTTAAGTATGCTACTTTTAGTTAAGAGGTCCAGATAGGTTAATTTAATAGAGGTGAGATTGATACTATATACAAAATTATGATAGTGAGAGAAGCTGTATGCATTTCCTAGCGTTTCTTCTAGGTAAGTGATCTCGTTATCAAGTTTAATTATTTCTATTCCTATTGTTAAGGGAAGGACCAGCAGGAACACCCACATCTGTAACAACGGAAACATTTCTTTTAATTCTTTTTATTTTACGCTTCGGGTATTTCTTTAAGGTAGTATGATTTGGTCCTATACCTACAATATGGGTGTCTTTCTGTTCTACAACATTTACCTTTTGATATCTTGGTAATACTTTATTGCGTTTTTCATTTTCTACATATATATTAGCAGGTAAATTTTCACTTGGTAGATCCCTAACGTTTTGATTTAATTTATTTAACGCCTTTAATTGTTTTTCTTGGCAGGGACTTGTTATTTGATCATATAGTAACTTTAATTCTTTCATTCGTTTTTCAATATATTCGGTAGGTGTATTGATTTGAATTACTTCCATTTCACCAATGTCTTTGTAGGGTCCATATATTATTTCAAACGGTCGTAGCTTAGTAGTGCCCTGATAAGAATTATTATATATAAATATTGCCTGTATCATTAAATCGGGAATGCTTTCGGTTGGGTTGATTTCCTTAAGTGCCGTAACTTTTTCTTTTAATGTGGAATGTAACCTTTCTAATGAAGCAATAGTGGTCGGATTTTTAATTGAACCTAAGTGTAGATCTATATGATACAGTTTGCAAAAATTCCTAAAATGAGTATTATTAAATTCAACTCCTGGGTCGGTAATGATTTTACCAGGTATGTTGTGATGATTAATAAAGTGTCTCAATTTCCGTAAGACTGTGGTAAAGTTTGAATCACTAATGTAGTATGCCTGAGCATATTTGCTGAAATGATCAAAGAAAGTAATAAATTTGTGACTATCTAAAGTGAATAAATCCATTAAAATATTTTCGAATGGTCTAGTTGAAATCATTGGTCCTTTATATGGTGGTCGATAGGGATTTCTGTCATATTTAGTTTTATTGCATGTATCGCACTTATTTATGACAGATGTGATTAATTTTTTAAGATTAGGAAAATAAAATTCTTTTGAAAAGTGTTGATAAGTTTCTTCGATACCATTGTGGTTTACTTCATGGTAATTAATAATTTTTTCGAGAGCTTTATCTTTGGTAAGCGGGGATAGATTCAAGTTAGTTTTTAAAATTTTAACGTCATTACGCTTGCGTTGAAATTCGTTAAATAGAATTAAAAATATTTCATATTGAAAATGTTCATCAAACTGTTTATCAAAGAAAATTCTAACTTGTTTTGGTACTTTCAATTGATTGTCTTCTAATACGTGTTGTAACCAGGGAAGGGCATTTTGGTCCTCTAAAGTCAGCGTACATATGATTCTACTTAAGTTCGCATTTTTTGTTGTGAACTTCCTTTTTCCTTGTTTAATTATAAATTGTAATTGAAAAGTTTGTAATGGACGTTCAGTTATAGTCAAACTAGGTATGGGGTTTTCTTATGCTGAATGAATAGTCACCATGTCGTCATCTTTGTCGTTGGGACTGTTAAAATTTCCTTGTTCGTCTATGTCAGTAATTAGTCGTTCAAATTCTTGTGGATCTGCATTATTGCACATGGATTCGAGATCTAAGTTTCCAATTTCATCGTCTTCGAGCGCATTAATCTCTATACGAGATAATACATCCGCGACATGATTTTCCTTACCTTTTATGTGCCTGATTTCAAAGTCATATTCCGATAGCTTTATTTTCCATCTGGCTAAACGACTCTGGGGTTCATTAAGAGAGTTTAACCAGACTAACGGTTGATGATCAGTCTGTAATAGAAACTTGCGGCCGAATATATATGGTCGAAAATTTTTGCATCCTTCTATGATTGACAGCAGTTCTGTTTCTATCGTACTATAGTTTCTCTCGGCGTTATTGAGGGTTCTCGAGTAAAAAGCTATGGAATGGTGATCTTGAGAAATAACGGAACCAATGGCCTTATCCGACGCGTCAGTTGTAATGAGGAATTGTTTATTGAAATCAGGATAGGCTAGTATAGGTGGGTTTTTAATTAGCTCTTTTATCTGATTGATAGCATTAACATATTCTTTATAGTTTACATCTATTTTTGAGTTTTTCTTAAGACACCTAGTTAGGGGTAACACAATTTTAGCGTAATTACGTATAAATTTCCGGTAATAACCAGAAAGTCCCAGAAATGATTTTAACTCTTTGGTTGTTTTAGGTATTGGGAAATTGTTAATTGACTTAATCTTATCGGGATTCGGTTTTATTCCTGAAATGGTAATTACATGTCCGAGGAAAGGGACTTCCTTTCTCAGAAACTCTGACTTATCTAACGAAACCTTGAGATTATCCTGCTGTAACTTGGAAAAAACTAGTTTTAGATGCAAAAGATGGTCGTGTAGGCTTTTAGAAAATATGGCTATATCGTCCATATAGACGAAATAAAACTTATATAGGAATTCTTTTAACACCTCGTCCATCATTCTTTGGAAGGTAGCGGGCGCGTTTTTTAACCCGAATGGCATTCTTACATACTCANAAATAAAACATTATTGTTAGTAAAATTATAAATAATAAACTTTTACAAACAAAAGTAGTAATTAATGTGTTTGTAATTACGTAGAATATTTAAAACATCTAACGATTATAAATAACATCTTAAATAATATATAAAATACTTAAAACTATGCTAATTTCTTTTAAAAATAAAACATTATTGTTAGTAAAATTATAAATAATAAACTTTTACAAACAAAAGTAGTAATTAATGTGTTTGTAATTACGTAGAATATTTAAAACATCTAACGATTATAAATAACATCTTAAATAATATATAAAATACTTAAAACTATGCTAATTTCTTTTAAAAATAAAACATTATTGTTAGTAAAATTATAAATAATAAACTTTTACAAACAAAAGTAGTAATTAATGTGTTTGTAATTACGTAGAATATTTAAAACATCTAACGATTATAAATAACATCTTAAATAATATATAAAATACTTAAAACTATGCTAATTTCTTTTAAAAATAAAACATTATTGTTAGTAAAATTATAAATAATAAACTTTTACAAACAAAAGTAGTAATTAATGTGTTTGTAATTACGTAGAATATTTAAAACATCTAACGATTATAAATAACATCTTAAATAATATATAAAATACTTAAAACTATGCTAATTTCTTTTAAAAATAAAACATTATTGTTAGTAAAATTATAAATAATAAACTTTTACAAACAAAAGTAGTAATTAATGTGTTTGTAATTACGTAGAATATTTAAAACATCTAACGATTATAAATAACATCTTAAATAATATATAAAATACTTAAAACTATGCTAATTTCTTTTAAAAATAAAACATTATTGTTAGTAAAATTATAAATAATAAACTTTTACAAACAAAAGTAGTAATTAATGTGTTTGTAATTACGTAGAATATTTAAAACATCTAACGATTATAAATAACATCTTAAATAATATATAAAATACTTAAAACTATGCTAATTTCTTTTAAAAATAAAACATTATTGTTAGTAAAATTATAAATAATAAACTTTTACAAACAAAAGTAGTAATTAATGTGTTTGTAATTACGTAGAATATTTAAAACATCTAACGATTATAAATAACATCTTAAATAATATATAAAATACTTAAAACTATGCTAATTTCTTTTAAAAATAAAACATTATTGTTAGTAAAATTATAAATAATAAACTTTTACAAACAAAAGTAGTAATTAATGTGTTTGTAATTACGTAGAATATTTAAAACATCTAACGATTATAAATAACATCTTAAATAATATATAAAATACTTAAAACTATGCTAATTTCTTTTAAAAATAAAACATTATTGTTAGTAAAATTATAAATAATAAACTTTTACAAACAAAAGTAGTAATTAATGTGTTTGTAATTACGTAGAATATTTAAAACATCTAACGATTATAAATAACATCTTAAATAATATATAAAATACTTAAAACTATGCTAATTTCTTTTAAAAATAAAACATTATTGTTAGTAAAATTATAAATAATAAACTTTTACAAACAAAAGTAGTAATTAATGTGTTTGTAATTACGTAGAATATTTAAAACATCTAACGATTATAAATAACATCTTAAATAATATATAAAATACTTAAAACTATGCTAATTTCTTTTAAAAATAAAACATTATTGTTAGTAAAATTATAAATAATAAACTTTTACAAACAAAAGTAGTAATTAATGTGTTTGTAATTACGTAGAATATTTAAAACATCTAACGATTATAAATAACATCTTAAATAATATATAAAATACTTAAAACTATGCTAATTTCTTTTAAAAATAAAACATTATTGTTAGTAAAATTATAAATAATAAACTTTTACAAACAAAAGTAGTAATTAATGTGTTTGTAATTACGTAGAATATTTAAAACATCTAACGATTATAAATAACATCTTAAATAATATATAAAATACTTAAAACTATGCTAATTTCTTTTAAAAATAAAACATTATTGTTAGTAAAATTATAAATAATAAACTTTTACAAACAAAAGTAGTAATTAATGTGTTTGTAATTACGTAGAATATTTAAAACATCTAACGATTATAAATAACATCTTAAATAATATATAAAATACTTAAAACTATGCTAATTTCTTTTAAAAATAAAACATTATTGTTAGTAAAATTATAAATAATAAACTTTTACAAACAAAAGTAGTAATTAATGTGTTTGTAATTACGTAGAATATTTAAAACATCTAACGATTATAAATAACATCTTAAATAATATATAAAATACTTAAAACTATGCTAATTTCTTTTAAAAATAAAACATTATTGTTAGTAAAATTATAAATAATAAACTTTTACAAACAAAAGTAGTAATTAATGTGTTTGTAATTACGTAGAATATTTAAAACAGTCTATTTTAAACGTTATTTATATCCCCATGGATACGTATCCGTTGTTAAAGTATTTATTATTCTCTTGTCATCATATGGGCTAAGTGCGACCTTTCTTTGTTTGACTGTATAGACGTTATGTTTTTTAGAAATAATTAAATTTTGATTGGCCTCTATGATTTGATTATAGAATAAACATTTATAATAATCATCAAAAGTGATTCCTCTAATTGTTGCCTTTGTTATTCCTTTAATTTTCTTCGTAATATCTGTATTATTATTTTCTTTGTTAAAAAGTCTGATTGCATACATTTTCGATCTGAGTCCAATGAATTCAGAAAAGATTTTACCATTGTTTTCATCTTTCATTAAACCCATTACTTTTTTATTCGTTAAAGGTATATTGTATTCATTATCTTGTGAAAAGTCTGATGTATCAAATTTATGTAAATCACATTTTATGTGATGGTATATATCATCGACAAAGAATTGATATATGAGTGAATCTGTATCAGTATAGAGAAGTTTAGCAGAATTAGAAAATTTATTTTGAATGTAATTATAATGAAAGTCATACAGTACAGTTTTCGAAATGTCAAGAATACAAAATCCTACGTAAATTGGTTTATTAAATTTAATATTTAATCGTTCCATCTCTATTATAATAAATTATCTGGTCGCTCGTAGAGGCTTGTACTTCAAAATTTTCGTTTTCAGTCATTTGCTCAGTTATTATCAATGTTATTAACTGGTATATATGCGTTTCCGAATTCGTCATAAACGTATCCGGCTTGTTCTTCGTCATTGTCGAATTGTCGTTCGGATTCTAAATTTGTCAATTCTTGAGATACAAAGGTGGGTTTTTGTCCTGGTCTAAATTGAAAGTAATTTTGTCCTACTAGTTGTTTATCAAATCGAGAAACGGTCCTCATAGAAACGTCGCCGCTCAGGACGTTGTTTCGTGGGTAATTTTGATGATTAAAATTTTGGAAATTATGTGTAGGTCTCACTGCTATTAGGGGTTGTTGTCTTTGTTGTTGAACGAACACAGGATGAGTTTGGGGTTTTATAAACGGTTGGATTACTTGTCCAGGTATAGTAGGAAATGCATTCATTCTATTTGCATTATTAAAATTAGAAAAATTAAGTTGTGGTCTTAAACTACTTGTTTTAATCTGCTGTGTGGGTGTTATTTGTTTAACAGGCTTGTAATTTTGAATTTTGCACATCTTACATACTCAAAGTGTCCGTTTTCAACTGAAAAGGCTGTTTTTTCAATGCTTTTTTCGTCTAGTGCGATCTGATGAAACCCCGAGGCTAAATCAAGAGTGGTATAGTATTGACATTTGCCTAATGAATCTAATACACCGTCAAGGGATTGGGTACTTGTCCTCGATTGTTTTTTTATTAAGGTCTCTAAAATCAATGACCAATCGCCATTTCTTGTTTCCGGAAGCGTCCGTTTTTTTGGGAACAATCCAGACCGGTGAACTGTATGGGGAAATTGACGGTTTAATGATATTATCGTTTAAAAGATTTTTAATTTGTTTTTGTATTTCAATCTTTTAGTTTTTGAGGGTATCTGAACGATTTTTTATAAACTGGGTCATCGTCGGTCGTCCTAATATTGTGCTTGACATTAGTTACTGCAGTTAATCTCGATTGATCCTTATGAAAGATAGATTTAAATTGCTTACATAATTGAATAATTTTGTTTTTCTTTTCGTAATTCATATGTTCAGTTCGAAGGTCTGTTAGAGGGTCAAATTGACTGTTGTCATCTAGTAATAATGGGTTATCGGTAGTATATACCATTTTTGTAGTACGATTTGTCCTTTGCTTCAAAATAGGCCTCAGTTTCGGCGATCACCTCTTCATTCGACGAAAATTTTTTCCCAACGAGCATTCTTTTGAGATCTGAGAACAGGAAGTAGTCGCTGGGGGCCAGATCTGGAGAATACGGTGGATGCGGAAGCAATTCGAAGCCCAATTCATGAATTTTTGCCATCGTTTTCACTG
>NW_020442452.1:780694-790638 GCF_000699045.2 Agrilus planipennis | reverse complement strand
GGGGTTGTTGTCTTTGTTGTTGAAGGAACACAGGATGAGTTTGGGGTTTTATAAACGGTTTGATTACTTGTCCAGGTATAGTAGGAAATGCATTCATTCTATTTGCATTATTAAAATTAGAAAAATTAAGTTGTGGTCTTAAACTACTTGTTTTAATCTGCTGCGTGGGTGTTATTTGTTTAACAGGCTTGTAATTTTGAATTTTGCGCATCTGTTCATACATAGATGCATTTAAATTTAAATTGTCTAACTCTTTGCAACCTTTACGAGCATCTAATAATGTACTAGGCCTAATATATAAAAGATGTTGTCTGTATGGCTGTTGGATTGCCGCACAGAACACTTTAACCGCTTCTCTCTTATAATGATTCCTACGATAAATCTGATCTGTTTCGTTTTCTAATGCTTCGGACAATTCAGACAAAACTGAGTTTATTCGTAAATAAAATTGCTCATAATGTTCGTTTTGTAACATATAGCTAGAAATTAGTTTATTCTAAAGTAAATCTACAGATTAAATATTACCAAAATGTTCCTTAAGCAGTTGCTTAAGGGATTCCCATGTAACTGGTCTCTCGACTGAATATAAAACAGCCGCATCGTCTTTTAACTTATTTACAATTGAATGAAATTTTAGATTAATATATTCGATAGAAGAAGTAGCAGCATTAGTATAAAAATTATCAAATGCTGCTATAAACTGGCTTAATTCGCTCTTGTTCCCACTAAAATTTGGAATTGCGGAATAGAACAGGTCGAATTTTACCTTAAAATCTCCGGTGGAGATTGCAACCAGGGGTGCAATTCCCTGAGAGGTCTGTACTTCTCGCGGTTGAGATTGTTGAGGTTGTTGGGTATTCATTGTGAAGGGATTCAGAATATTTACTAGTACAAACAATATAACTGTAAAGGTACTGACCTTAAATCCACGACAATGTCCTTCTATATAGGTACCCTTCGATGTAAAGTTGTGTTCCTCAATTAGATCCTCAGATTTGCAGTAGACAATCTTCCAAGTCGATCCACAGGGGATGATTTCCAGAGAGCCTGTCGATTCTTCGTATNTATGTATGTATGTATGTATGTGTTTTTATGCGTCCGTGTTGTTCGAAAACAGGACTGAACCTGCATAGATTTACTGAGAATTTGTTGTTTGTAATGCATCCTAAGCGACCTTGATCGAATTATAAGTATAATTGGCGGCTATCTGTTGTGTGTATGTATGTACGTGTATGTGTATGCATGTGTACAATGAGTGTAATTATAATGAAAGAGGCTTTTGTTTTTCGTTTTCCTCATCGCTTGTGAATGTTATTAATAATATTTATTGACCATGAATGTTACATAATAAACATAAGAGAAAACGTCGCAAAACAGGACTGAACCTGCATAGATTTACGTTGAATACTTTATGACGTAATTGAACTTTGGTCTTTCGAATGTTTGAGTAGACAAGAGGAATCGACACAAAACAGGACGGAACCTGCATAGATTTACTGAGAGTTTAAGTTTTATTGGTAAATAATGTATTGGCGAGGTTAAAAGACAGTGGAAACACAGAATTAATTTGAAAAGAAACTTTATTAATTATGAACCGATCTGGACGAACGTTACAAAAGAACTAAACAAAAAACGCTCTGCTACCACTTCCCCTCAATTTGAAGACTATTTTTGACTTTATATAAAAAGAAGAATTTAGCAAGATTGAAGTCCCAAACCGCGAATACAATTTTCGAGTTTAACTCCCGACAATGATTTGGTGAGGATATCGGCGGTCATTTCTTCGGTTGGTAGAAACTGGATCTGCAGAGGGTAGACCTGGATCGCCTGCCGGATGAAATGACGTTTTATGTCCACGTGTTTCGTTCGAGCGTGGAAGATTGGATTGTGGACCAACTTCCCCGCAGACTGATTGTCGTTGAAAATCGTGATTCTCGACAATTTTTCGATGCCAAGTTCCTTGACGAAGCTGGGCAGGTGAATTGCCTCTCTGGTCGCTTCTGATAGGCTTACATACTCGGCTTCTGTCGAGGATATAGCCACGATTCGCTGCTTTCGCGAACTCCAGGAAATAGCAGCACCTGACAGGGTGAATGTGTACCCTGTGTAGGACTTTCTGTCGATGACGCAGTTGCCCCAGTCCGCGTCGGCGTATCCCAGGATGCCCTTGTCGTCACGTGCATAGCTCAACTTCATGTTGATGGTGCCCTGGAGATATCGCAGGACTTTCTTGGCGGCTAGCCAATGGGCCTGGTCATGCTTGGTGTTGAATTGACTCAACATGTAAACGGCGAACGATATGTCCGGGCGAGTGCCAATGGCGATGTACATTAGAGCTCCGATCAGTTCCCTGTAGGGAACTTGTGCGTTGCCTTCAGCGCTGGTGGGAAGATCCAATTGAGTGCCGGGTGCCAAGGGCGACTTGACGGCCTTGCAATCACCCATCCCGAACTTCTGGAGCACTTTTCGGATGTATCCTCGCTGGCACAAAGTGATTCGGTCCTTGGTCTGCTCGACTTCGATTCCGAGGCAAAATCGGATGTTCCCCAGGTCCTTGATTTGAAAATCGGTCGCAAGCTTTTGCTTGATTTCTTCGACGCGCCTTGGATTCCGGGAAAGAAGGAGGATGTCATCGACGTATATAAGTGCGTGGACGTAGACGCAGGGGTCTGAGGTCGTTGGAAACACGCCGTACGATTTCATCTTGTTGCCCAGTTTGACGTACCATTGTCGGCCGGCCTGTTTCAGTCCATATAGAGCCCTGGAGAGTTTGCAGACCTGGTCGCCAGATTTGAAATCTCGTAACATCTTTTTGGCTTTGGCGACCAAGGTCTTGTCCTCTTCTACTCGGATCATCTTCTTCAAGGTTTCGGCTAACAGGATTGGCGGCTCCATGTAGACCAAGGTATCGATGTCCCCGTTGAGATAGGCAGTTGTCACGTTCAGCTGATGAACTTCGAGTCCGTACTTCACTGCCAGTGCCATCAGGAGGCGGAACGAGTCGAGACGTGCCACGGATGCGAAAGTTTCCGTGAAGTCGATGCCTGAGCGTTGAGCGAAACCGCGAGCGACAACACGGGCCTTGCGTCGATCCAAGGTTCCGTCCGAGTTGAACTTGTTCCGAAGGACGGTGCGGCAGCCGATTACCTTGTGATCTTTGGGCCTGGCGAGTAACTCCCACGTGTTGTTCGCGACCAAGCATTTGGCTTCGGAGTATATGGCGTCGAACCACTCCTCCTTGTCTTCGCTCTCCAATGCATCGCTGATTGGCACTTCAACGACGCTCATTACGACGCACTGGTCATCGGCGAGACTCTCCGTAATGTCATCTTCCACTGGAACTAAGTCGCACTCGCGTCCGTTGTCTGGTCTCTCGTCAGGAACGGGATCCGCAACCGATGCAGATAGCTCCTGCTCCTCGTTGTCGTCCGATTCGTCCGATGGGACCTCGCTGTACTGCTTTTTCGGTCGACCTCTTCTACCTGTCCTCAGGATTTGAGGTCTACCTCGACCTCTTTTCGTTTGCCCTATAGCTCTGACTGCCTCATCTCCGTCGATTCCGTCCGCACCAGGTTGCTCTGGTACCTCAAATCCGTGAAAAGGTTGAAACTCGTCGTTCTCGTTCTCGTCCACAGGATCTTCAACGGGGTTTTCTGGAACTTCGGGCGCAATCGGAAGAAGTGTGACGCTTGCGTCCAACACGATTTCGAGATAAGTGCGCTCGTCCTTTTCGATGGCGTCTTCTGGTCGGCGTGATGTCTCGGGTTGAGCAGGGCTAAACTCGTTCAGGAATTTGACGTCTCTGGAGATGCGAATCTGGCGCTCGCCTGGTACCCAGACGCTGTAGGCCTTGGATTCTACCGAGTAACCGACAAATATTCCTGTAATGGCCTTCGGGTCGAACTTCCCCTTTCCCGGCGTCTTGTCCAAGAGGAAGATCTTCTCGCCGAACGAGCGCAGGTGAGAAAGGTTTGGCTTCTTTCCTGTCCACCTCTCGTGAGGAGTCATCCCGTTCAGTAGCGCTTTTGTCGGGCAGCAGCTCCGCACATAATTTGCCGCGCATATGGCTTCGGCCCAGAGCGACGGTGGTAGATTTGCATCGAGCTGCATGCAGCGAGCGGCTTCTACCAGCGTTCGGTTTTTGCGCTCTGCAACGCCGTTCTGTTCGGGAGTGTGCGGGACTGTCAGGCGATGCTGGATGCCTGAGGCCTTCAGCACACTTGCCATTCTCCCGTTCACATACTCTCGGCCGTTGACCGATTGGATCCGCTTTATTTTGCGCCCTAGCTGGTTCTCGACGAGGTTTTTGAATTCCTTGAATTTATCGACGACTTCGGCCTTACTTTACAAAAAGTAAACGTAACAAACTCGGCTGTAGTCGTCGATAAATGTGACGAAATAGCGCGCGCCCGTAATTGACGCTGTACGCATCGGCCCGCGACGTCGGTGTGGATCAGCTCGAGAAGCTCGGAGGAGAAGTCTTCGCGCGTTCCGAAGGGACTGCTGGACATCTTCCCGGAGATACAGGACTCGCAGGTGATGCTGTCGATTGCGGCTCCTAGCTTCAAGCCGGTCGCGTTTCCCTTCAGGAGTAGCTTCGACATGTCTCGAGCATTCAGGTGTCCCAGACGAGTGTGCAGTTCCTGAATCTCGGACTTCGTCGGCCTCACTTCCGCGGCGACGAAGAACAAGTCTTCGATGCGTTTCGCGACCATTTTTACGTCACCGTTCTCGTCCGTCACAACCGCGTTCGATTTGCTAAAAGTGACCTCGCAGTCGCGGTCAACAATTTTTGCGATCGAAAGAAGATTCGATCTGAGGTCGAGGACGTACAGCGTGTTTTCCAGCGTAACAACATTGTCCGGGCTGTCCGCGATCGCGACGACCCTTCCCTCCACTCGCGTTTCCGTGTTGTTAGCGAGTTTTAGTTTACCGCACTTGTCACTCGCGCTCACGAATGCGTCTTTGTCGCCACACAAATGTGAAGTGCATCCCGAATCCAAACACTAAAGATTGTCCGCGTTGGTCAATTCGCGCGTGTTATCGACAGAACAACACCAGCCACTGATTTCCGATTTGTCCCAGTCTGCGTTCGCTTTTTGCTTTTCCCAACACTCGCTTTTTTTATGTCCGCTTTTGTGACAATACCCGCACTTGTATTTACGTCGCGCTTCATTTCGCTTGTCTTTGTTTTGTCCGGAGTTGTCACTTGCGCTGCCATTGTTTTTCGAACCACTAGCGCCAGCTCTGGACTTTGGCGGGAACTTCTTTGGTTTGTTTGAAGATGGCCGACCTCTCGCAAACATGCCGGCGCCGGCGTCTTCTTTTCCGGTCTGGATTCGCGCATTGTGTTCTTCGATGATCTTCACTTTCAGGGATTCGGCTTCCGGTAGATTTTCCCGGGACTCGATGGCGCACCGGAAATTGTCGTAGCTGGCGGGCAGGCTGTAAAGTAGCATGATAGCGAGCAGTTCGTCGGGAATGTCGATGTTCATTGCTTTCAGCTTGTCCGCGGCGTCGAAGAATTCGGCGAGGTGCTTGATCACGTCTTCGCCTTCCTGCATTTTGGCATGGGCGAGGCGTTTGAGCAGGGTGGCCTTCCTGGCCGGTCCCTTCGATGCGTACACCGATTCCAGCTTTAGCCAGATTTCTCTTAAGGTGTTGCAACCTCGAATTTGGGCGAGCTCTGACGGGTTGATCGCTAGGATCAAGTCCGCTTTCGCCTTGCAATCGTTCGTTAGCCATGCCTTGGCTCCAGCTTGCGCGGCTGCAAGTGCGTTGCCTGCACCTTCCACGACTGGTTGCACGATTTCGCCGGAGACGTATCCCTACGTATCGTTTCGTATGAGGATAGCTTCGGCTTGGATGCGCCACGTGTCGTAATTGTCTTGCAATAATGTCTCAAGTCGCGTGGTCATTGTCGCGTGCGCCATTTTGTTTGGCTGGCTACGACTCTTCACGTTACGTTTTTCGACTTTTTCACTTCGCGTTGATACAATTTTCGTTACACGATTATCTGTGTTTCGTACTGTCTGGACCCATAACCTATTGGCGAGGTTAAAAGACACAGTGGAAACACAGAATTAATTTGAAAAGAAACTTTATTAATTATGAACCGATCTGGACGAACGTTACAAAAGAACTAAACAAAAAACGATTTGTTTAGAAATCACTATGGTGAAATAAAAGGCGGTGCCAACATAATAAAATGAAATAACCAAAATAGGCACGATAATTGAAAAACTCCAACAGTGTATAACTAATAATAGATGTTGCAGAGATGCAAACTGTGCAATATCTGGTGTTATCGGTGAAATTAGGTATTCCAAATTTTTTTGTTCTTATTTCATTGTTGCTTTTTTGCATTATTTTCTGGATAATATAACCGTATCTGGCAGTTTCGAGAAAATATTGTCCACTACTGACCATTGTTGATTTGGTGCTATGTGTCTACCATTTACGATGAATTACGCCCTGGATTCAGTTCAGCAACTAGGTATGCATTAACATAAATGGACCTTGTTCGACATATTGAATTCCATACCATGCCGTTTTTGGAACTTCATTTCAAGAAGTATTTGTATCACACAAAATACATATGTACCTAGCTTCTATTAGTTTTAGTGTCCGACCGAAAGTTCGGTTTCGGTTTCGTTCGAGTTTCGGCAAAAAACGAGTTTCGGTTTCGGCGGCAAACCTGCCGAAACTACAACCGGAACCGAAACTGCGCTCGGGAGTTCTCGCGCTCTGCTCGGTCATTCATGTTCGGCGCGTTAAATTCCATCCAAGCGAAGTATTTTAAGTATTTTTAAGGCGCAATTAAAGTATTTCCTTAAATGAGGGGTTGTTATGTTGATTTTGATTTGATTATCAATAAGTGAAAATGTCAAAGACTGCAGAGCTATGTGATTTAAAGATAAAAAAATAAAACTGACTGATTATAATAACGTTTNGTTTATTAAATTTAATATTTAATCGTTCCATCTCTATTATAATCATATTTTCATTGAATATAGTACAACTATGGAAATTTGGTTTGGAAATGTAAAAATTAGCACCATATCTTCCTATCCATTTCGTTACTAATTTAACGTCTCTATATTTTCGTATGTTTTCCATTGTTTTACCAAATACTGAGTTATTCATAAGCTTGTAAAAGTTTTTTTCGAATTCATTTTTACTAGCTTTCCGTAAATTCGTATTTAAATCATTCCATCTCTATTATAATCATATTTTCATTGAATATAGTACAACTATGGAAATTTGGTTTAGAAATGTAAAAATTAGCACCATATCTTCCTGTCCATTTCGTTACTAATTTAACGTCTCTATATTTTCGTACGTTTTCCATTGTTTTACCAAATACTGAGTTATTCATAAGTTTGTAAAAGTTTTTTTCGAATTCATTTTTACTAGCTTTCCGTAAATTCGTATTTAAATCAACAAATTTTTTTAACCACGGAGATTGTTTAAATTTCAGTACTGTATGAATTTTTTCAAGTTTAATACCTAAGCTTAATGCTTGTGTTAAATTTTTATACTGAATGATATATTTTTTCATATCAAAAATTGTTGTTAACAGTTTTGGTGTCTTTGAGCTAGATGTAGTTGGGACTAAATGTTAAGGAAGTAACGGTAAATCTTTGTGTGTTTCGTGTAATGCATCTGGATAATGTATATCGACTTCAAATATGTATCCGTATTCATTATTATCATTAATGTCATCAATATTAATTGAGTAAATGTCATGGACCCATTCAAATTTTCCTTCAGGTAGTGGAAAACTCATTGCATAACCATACAAATTGTTTACGTCGTAATACATTAAATATGATGTAGGTTCGTTAGGATTAAATTCATCTACCATATATTTATTGTTTGCTTTTCCGTAGCGATTACAACATTGTGATATTCCCCCTCTTATACCTCGTTCTATAAACATTATCATATCTATATCGGTTAATAGTTCTAATTCAATTTCTGTTATTTTTAACATACTATCAAAAGCAAGACCTGGTGCAGTATAATAATGTAAACTATCTAATTTATATGTTGTCCAACATGTTGATCTAAAATTTTCAAATATATCAGCAAGCAATAGCACATCTGTTTTTAGATATAATTCTGCATACTCTTGCAAATTATTAATTTTGAATGTCTTCCACACATTACATGCATGATCGTATTCCGTTTGAGAAATGTTACAATCATAAATTGAACTATAAAAACATTCTCGAGGTGGTAATTTAATATCTTGTAATTTTTCCCAACAGTCTAGATATTCATACGGAAAAACTCCCTTACGCTGAACTAATTCAAATTCTTCATCATTTTGGTAATACTTCCTTGTGATAATTTTTTGTTTCTTTTCTAAATAAGATGATAATTTATCTAAGCTGCTAGCCATAAAACGAAAAGAATCTAAAAATCTAAAACTTACATTAGTTTTTTCTATATATTTTGTGAATGAAATATACTTCTCTTTATTAACCGGCAATAAAGAAATATTACCTTTTATTTCTACGCTTAAAGCTTTAATTATGAAATGACTGTCATATCCGGATAAATTGTGAAAAATTACAGGTATTGTATGACTATTCTTATAATTCAAGTTACAATTTGAATGCGCTGGACCTCTATAATTTCCTGTTAAATGACAGTGATCCTTCACTTTAACATTTTCACTACTAAATGGTTTACAACAAATATGACAATATGTAGCAGTAAGATGTTGATTTTCTTGTTCATATGATAATTTTTTAATTGGAATAATGTTTAAAAAAATATTTTTAAATTCGAAAGCTAAAGTTTCAAGTTCCTTAACGAACCATGTAATACAATCCTTCCCTGTGTATAACTTAAATTTAGAAAGAGAATCATCATAATAACACTTTAGATAATATGCAATACTGAAAGGCTCGTGTTTCTGATACTTTTGCATTTTACTTGTACATTTTAAGTCATTGTGTTTAACTAGTATACTTTCCAAATCAGCATAAATTACAAACGGTACAAATTCCTTATTTTTAAAATTTTTAAATTTTAAAAACTTTTCGTTATCTTTTGGCAAAGTGATTTTTGTCCTGTTTAAATTTTTACAATCAATTAAATGCGTTTCTAAAGTCTGCTTTGATGTAAAGTTGTTGAGACAACGGTTACATATCCATTTTCTAATTTTATTGTTTTTCATTTGTTTGTGTAACAGTCGCGAAAGGTCATTAATTAATGCAAAATGAAATGTTCTGTTTAATTCAACATTTGTTTCATTAAACTCAGTAGAGGAATCTGAAAAATTATTTTTATCATCAATATCGCAATTTAAATTATCACACGGAATCATTAATAAGTTAATATGAGGTGTAAAATCGGTTTTACTCAAACAAATGGGTACAATACTACTTTTATCAAGTGTGAAAACATTAATGGATAAATTGTTAATTTTTTCAAATTTATTTATATCCTTCAATTGAATTGGAAAATTAATTCCTTCATACTTAAGGATTCTACTAAAGTGTGGATATGATGTTGTTCTATTTGGATTTTTATTGAACGGTGAAGGATGTAGTGCAGCTACAACTGACCATAGAAAACAAAATTTATCGTTATTTTGAATATTGATAACTGATTTTGAATTTTTAATAAATGAAGGCATTTCTACATATGTTGAAATACCTACGTTAATTGGAGCATAATTATTAATATTTATTTTAAGTTGTATTATTTCGTAAAGGGCCCATCCTGACTCCCGTTCTTGAAATCCTTCTAGTTTTGTTAATATTTTGTTTTTAATGTTTTCATTGTACCAATCTTTTAAATTTGAATTGTGATCTATAACGCTATTTCTAGTTGTAAAGTGTTTAATTTCAGTCTCACCATTTTGAGGTTTTATAAAATTGCCATAAAAGATTGCATTTACCTTTAAAATAGACTGTCTTAAAGAATTT
>NW_020442452.1:775194-777190 GCF_000699045.2 Agrilus planipennis | reverse complement strand
ACACACACACACACACACACACACACACACACACACGCACGCACACACGCACACACATACATACAGGCTTTCCGCTAACTATGAGGACAATCCAGAGGCTCTTAAGAACGTCTTCAGCTGAAGAATGACCTCCAAGATGTCTTAGAGGTCATTCTTCAGGCTCCGCCCACTATGAGGACAATCCAGAGGCTCTTAAGAACTTCTTCAGCTGAAGAATGACCTTCAAGGTGTCTTAGAGGCCATGGTAAGGGACTGAGGATGGACAGGCCATCGAAGTGTCACAGTATCCCTATAGCTATACTACTGGGATATTTTGTCGGAGGATCAAGAATTATAAAACCCGTTTTTTTTACTGACATTTTCCTGGGTGATATTTTGAATACGATGTGATATTTGTTATGCTGCAATATTTTCAGATTCAAGAGCATCCTTATGTTTCCTTGGAGGTGTATCAACAGTCTTTTCTTGTTAATACCCTTATGTTCTACTATTGCTAATTTAGTACTGATTCATTTGAATTGTGAAGGCTTTGTGAATCATACTGTTGAAAGCCGCCGATGACGTGAGTTGTATGTGATTATTATGTCGGTAAATGTTGGTTTTTCATAATTATTAAAGTATATATTTTGTCATTTAAACGTTCTAATGTTAGACAGTACTTTACTAGCAATAGTAAAAAATAAGGGGTTTGACAAGAATATAATTCAAAAGTTAATAATAATAATAAAAAGTAATTTAAAATAGTCTGAGACAGCATAGATTTATCCGTACATCCGGCGATCTTTGCTCCTATCTATGGATCACATCACCGGTCATAACACTTCTAATTAGTATATAAGTTCATGCATTTCCTATCTCATTAACAGTCTACTCTATAGGTCAAAACTATATTAGTTGTTCATTTGTCATCCTTGTGTGTAATGAGTAAAATAAATAAAGTGTAATAAAAGTTGCTGAAAACCGAACCAAATAAATGTGTTAAAACAGTGTTTTTAAAAACCACTCGAACATCGTACGTTTTGACTGGCGCTGTCCGGAACAGGAAAGAGAAGGTGGCAATTACGAATTTCATTCCAAATACCTCACAGTTCAACTTCTGCGACCTCTCTATCCACTCAGGAACCCCCTGGAAAAGACTTCCGCCCCTGGAACACCATTTCACTCATCTGAAGAGTCCTTCACCTTCGACTGGACAATTCCTGACGAAACGTTCCACTAAAGGACCAAGAGTGTCTTGTCCATATTGTTAAAATAGTCGTAGTCTAAAAGTAAACACAAATTATGTTCAATACAGTTATTACATTTATTAGGTATATTAGTTAACCATTTTAAAAATGCTAACATTGTAATAAAACGCGTGCCTTATCAGTAGTAGACGGCTGGCAAACCCACGCCATCCGTTCCTTTTTAATTAATCAGCAGTGATGCAAGTTTTCTTTAAACAATCAATAACTTCGATCGTGGAGTTACAAAAAGTCTTTCAAACGACTAGGTCGGTCTCTTATCGTGTTAATAGTTAACGCACATGGTGTATCGCTATTTTCCGTAAGGCGTAACTCCTATTCCTTTAAGCAACAAAACCCTCCAAATTTAAGAACAAATTAAACACATTAATAATTAATCAATAATAAAGAAAGTAAGTGTTCAAAAGTGTTTTTTTTAAAAAGCTTAAGGAATAGCACCGGCCTTTAACTGGCGCAGTCGTGACGGATTTTTGGACATCTTAATCTTAAAGTGCACACACAAAAGGAAGAAAGAATCCGCGTGAGGGTGTACAAGTGTCTGTTGGCGCAACTAAGAGCAAGATTTCCCAAAAATCAAAGAACCATCGCTTCTGAAAGGAAATTCGTGGTATCCCGACCAGACTGGCAACGAGGACAGCACCACAACCCCTTCAGAAACAACTGCATTGGAGCAACTTCAAGGAGCAACCACACAGAGGTGAGGTCTCCCATTCAACTTCAAGGAGCAACCCCACAGAGGTGAGGTCTCCCAT
>NW_020442452.1:761724-771678 GCF_000699045.2 Agrilus planipennis | reverse complement strand
ATGTTATATTCCAAAATTGGAACAAAGACTTTTTAAAAAAGTTTATTAATACAAAGTACAAACTATACTAGGTCTAGTCTTAAGCTAGAATAACTACTCTATTTTATGAACGGCTTTTATAAACTATATCCTGTAAATGCAATGTCAGCAAAAGATGTCTTTATGAATCACACTATATCTTGCCTTAACACCTCCCCCATTAAGAGAAAAATTTATTATTTATTTTTTTTGAAAATAAATTTTTCCATCACTTTATATTTGGAATGGCCGGTGACACAAATTTTCGTAATAATTTTGGTTTTATTTTTTCGTTGGCTGTTGTTAAACTTTCCATGGAGATCGTTTCCAATTTAGGAGTATCTTTCTTCTCAAAAGTCGGTAAAGTTCGTTCTTCTTTTCTCGATTGACGGTTTATTATGGACCATACGAATTTAAAGGATTTTGGATAGCAATAGCGAATAAGGCAAATAGTTACTGTAATCCCAAGTAAAGTTGTTGGCAGTAAGAAATACCATTGGGAATGGATATTGGTGAAGACTCTAGCTGATTCATCCTTAATTTTTTGTTGGAGATTAGATAGTTTTGTTTGTAGAAGCGGAAGGTTCTCTCTTTTCAGATAGTTGAGATCGATGGGATCATCTTCAAGCTGGTTTAGAGTTCGCATTACTTGTTTACAGCAATTTTGAGGTATTTCCGGAGTAACTACCGGAACATTAACAATTTTATTTTGCTTGTTGTTCGTCGTTATTCTGAGTCCGTTATCGAAATAACACATATGTCTTGTCCATATTGTTAAAATAGTCGTAGTCTAAAAGTAAACACAAATTATGTTCAATACAGTTATTACATTTATTAGGTATATTTAAGTTATAAAATTCTTTAGAAATATTTCTCTATTGTTAGAGCACGTTCAATTTGGAAATACCATCATAAACACAAATAGCATTGCAATAAAATTGTACCCTCTGGGTCAACAACATCAACAGCAAGTTTACAAGCGAGGGGTTAGTTTTCACCCCCGTATTTCTAGATAAATAAGTAGGTACCGCCTACCTATTGTCAGTAAATAGATAAATATAGTAGTTTTTAAGATTTGTACATTTAGAATTCATATAACATCCATCAAACATTCATAACATTATTCTTCAAACATTTTATTCGTTCAGCTTTTCATATTACATTTCAATCATTTTTTATATTAACATATTACAGTAACTCCTGCATTTATTTATATTTAGTTAGTTTGTTATGAAATAATTAAAAAGTAACAAACAGTTTTGTTAACTCACATCACTTCGAACTACTCTAGTGTTAGTGATAACATTAGAAGTGTAAACAGCTGGTTTGCACGATTTTACAAAGAGTATTGGGAGGATTTTAAAAAACGAGTACAAATTCCCCTTTTCCGTTTTAATTATTACACGGCATGGCATCTCTCGACGAATTTGTAAAATTAATGAAAGGTTTCGATGAAGTCATAGATTGTGATAATTTTGACGCAAATGTCTACCACACATCCGACCTATAGAAATTAGAAATTTCGACACATTCGGCAGAGCGGAATCTGTATATTTAGTAGAAAGGCCAAGTGATTGGTCTACTTTAAAAGTCTTAATAACAACCTAATTCAAATCTCCAGAAAATGAAGATTTGTTATTTAACCAATTAATTTCATTCGTTAGAAAATCTAACGAATCTGTAGAGGATTTTACGACAAACTTCAAGTCATTTTAACAAGACCAGCATGTGTTTTTGAAGGTGACACAATTCAAGACGCACTAATGAATCACCATAAGAAAGAGGCACAGTATTTTTAAATTATCTGTAGGTGAAGCCTATTATTCGGATTTAAAAATAAGACGACTACTTTCACTATCTCAGGCTCTTAATTATTGTAAAGAATTAGATAATGAAAATAAGAAATTAGAGATTTATAGGCAAATTGCAAAAAGCCACATCCACACAACACTCCTACACAAAACCAACATCCACAGACGAATTACTTTGCACCTCGACAAAATCCTAGTCCAATGCAGAAACATTCCTTTAGCAACTCCCAAACCTTTCAACAGATTCCTAGACAACAGTTTTCTTTATTAAACAGGAATACATTGACTACTGAACAAACACAACTCCATTTTCATGAGACACGAAATAAAATTCTAACAAATTTCAGTTGTAAGATCCCAGTCAATTTACACAAAGGATCTTGTGTTATACTTGACCATGAACAAATTGTACCAGATATTTACAATGTAGATAACTGTTTTGCTGATGTACAATGTCTCAATAACATTCACATCAATGAGCCTGTGGATGTAGATACCTTTGACAAATATGTTTAGTCAGACAAAGCCCCAACTGATGACAATTTAAATTGCGACTGAAGCGTAATGGTAAAATGACTCAACTACAAAGAACACTTTAACTAAGCTTTATTGGTATAGTCAATATTTTTTGGTGTTTTTAATTTTTAACGTGAGTTCGCATGAGACTTGGTAACTTATTGGTATGCAAATAACAATGAAAATCTAAATCTCTAACAAATAAACGTGCAGCAAATGAATAGACCAACTTGACCCAAAAGCGACAGGTATCATACAAACTAAATCAGAAGAACCGTTATGGAAGGAATAATCCAAAACCTATAAAAGGGTCCATCCCTAACTAACGTTACTCAATGTTTTTGATCTTCACAAGTTTGTCACTAAGTCCTATGAATCGCACTGATTACTACCGCTGTTATCTTTTCTTAAAGCACTGGCCAAGGGTTCCGATCACAGAAAGCTCTTGGAAGAAGAGTTCTTTCTCAATTTTTCCCGCTCTAGTGTTCCAACAACTGGAAAACTGCTAGAGGAGCTGGAGGTAGAGTTCTTTCCGGTTATTTTAAGAGCAGGAAGTTCCTAGGTAGGGGTAGCTCAGCGCGGTACTGGCAGGGATAGTGGTGCTGAGAGAGGGTAGCCTTTTGTGGTAGGGTAGCGTTGGTGAGTCGTACGACGGATTCCACGTGACGTCCTCCTGAGCGGCATTACGACGAGTTACGGAACTAACCGGGATTGAATGTTGGTGGTGCGGATTAAAAAGCGGTTACAGACTCCTCCTTAAGTCGTTGCGGTCGTCTCGGGGCAAAGATCATCTTTGGGCGGCCTCTATTCCTCTTTAGAAGCTGTGGGACTGCAGGAAATTCACATTCGTTAAAAGGAGTGAGGGTTTAAGTGTGGTACACCCCAACGATCTTGGTGGGCACCTCCTTGAAAGCTACCTTGAAGATAGTGGGTCCGCGTTGATTTAGGATCACATAGGGGCTATCCCTACTAGGGGCCAATTTAGCGGAGAAATGTTTTCTTGCTTGACTCCGGTGGTGGCTGGTGACTAGAACCAGATCTTCGGTCTGGTAAGCAGGTACAGCTCGGCGATCTCCTTGTGACTGTTCTATTGCGACTCGTGACGATCTCGAGCTTGGCGCAGAAGATCAACCAAGGTCAACAATCGTGGGGTTACTTCTGTTAAGAAAGTATCGGATTAAAGATTACTCGAAGGTCTTGGTGGGCTTTGTTCGCGGCTCTTTTCCGAACGTCAGGTGAGCCGTCATGAAACCATTAGCGCATCTGTAGGCAGTATTTAGGGAAAACCGGATGCTTGACAACATGTCGTCCCAACGAGTCTGATCTTCGGAAGTCGCAATAGTTAACTGGGATTTCAGGTCCCTATTCCTTTCGTTCCACCGGATTGGTGGCCGGGTAGTATAATGGCATCAGATCTTTGACTATTCCCAAAAAGTGAGCTAGCTGCTGCATTACTCCGCTGTTAAACTAGGTGTCGTTATCACTAATCATCTTCCGCGAGGTACCATAGCGTAAGATTATCTCATCTAAGAGGATGGTGGCGCAGGCTTCGGCGGTGGCCGCAGCCAAAGGGAATACTTCTGTTCATCGACTTGCGGTGTCCTCTACAATAAAGATCCATCGATTCTCGCGAAGAGACAGGCCAAAGAGATCCACGGCGATGATATCAAGACGTTGTTTCAGCACTGGTGTCTGGAGTAGTCCGGCGAGTTTGAGATCCAAACCTTTGAATCTCTGACATTGGATGCAGTCTTTAAGGTGGTTGACAATATCCCTCCTCATCACTATCCAAAAGTATCTGGAAGCAATACGGTGCCAGGTCCGCTCCACACCATAATGTCCAGCGGTGGGGACATCGTGATATTGCTTCAGAATTTTTTTTCAGCTCTGGATCGGAACAACCAACTGAGTTTCCTCAGCGTCTAAATCTTGGGCGTTGCGATACAAAACACTCTGGGATAGGTGGTATCCGCGGGCGAGGTATCGACTTATTTCGGTCTCATCTCTACGATAGAAAGCATCAAGTATCTTCTTGAGGTCGGGATCTAACATCTGCTCGGTCCTGACGGTCGATGGAGTGCGTGCTGGAAAATCTACACTGATTGTGCTCACAGGGATACTCTTCTCGTCCTGACCCGCCGACGATGACGTTTGCTATCCCCGGTACGTAATTCATTTTCAGATTGTAAGGTTGTAGTTGAAGAGCCCACCGGGCTAATCTTCCGGAAGGAGTCCTCAGGCTCATCAGTCATTTCAATGGTTGCTGATCGGTCACAACGACTACTGATGACTCTTCAATATATCCACGGAACTTCGACATGGCCCATACTATTGCCAAGGCTTCGCGTTCCGTGGTGGAGTAGTTCCTTTCCGCGGGCGTTAGTAAGCAACTTGCGTATTCGATTGGACGCTCTCCAGGTCTCTATCTCTGCAACAAGACTGCTCTTAGGGCGCCGTGGCTGGCGTCGGTTCGCAGTGTGAACGGCTGAGAAACATCAACCTGCCGTAATATCGGAGATGTTGTCAGGCGTGTTTTGAGAATCGTGAAAGCGGTCTTTTGCTCGTCTGCCCTATTCCATGTGGCGTCCTTCTTGCTTAATCGAGAAAGAGGCTGGAAGTTGGAAGCGACAATACCAGGAACAGGTCTGCATAAAACTTTGGAGCTGCTTTAGAATTCCTGGAGGCGGTCGGTTTCGGATGGCTAAACCTTTTCTGGGTCGGTTTGGATGCCCTGGGGTGTAAGGATATGCCGCTGGTATTTGATTTCCGGACAGCAAAATCGGCATTTTGGCCTATTCATCTGAATGTTGAATCTGCGCATTCTGTGAAAACATGCGCAAAGTCCTTCAGAAGACGACGGTACGTCGGGAACACTACTAAACATATTGTAGCGAGCACGAGTGTGTTTGTGTGCGATCGGGCACGCGTGTGCGTGAACGGCTTATCGATTCGCCGACTAGCCGCGGGCGCCTTTCTTCATGTGCGNCAAGTTCACATAAATGCACTAAAGGCACTTAAACAGCCTATCGAACATTGGGATACCTTGTTGGCTTATATAATTATTTCAAAATTAGATAAGGGGACACGTAGGGCCTGGGAAAGAACATTAGAGAATGAAGAAATGCCTACTTTCAAACAACTTTTAACATTTCTAAGTAAACAAGCAAGAGGCGATGAAATCGATTCCAATTCATATGAATCAGTTAATAAATTTAGTAATACACAATTTAATAATTCAAAGGGTCACTATAAAAAACACATAAAAAATAATCAATCATACTTAGGGACTCAATTAAGTCGTCAATGTGTCATTTGTTCTAAAGATCACGCAATATATTCATGTGAAAAGTTTTTAAGTTTAAATGAACATAAACGTGCTGAAGCAGCTCGTAATGCAAACCTTTGCTTAAACTGCTTAAAGTCAAATCATCAAACAATAAAATGCCTCCAAGGTGGTTGCAAAAAATGCAATCGTAAACATAACACCCTGTTACACTTTAATAATACAATTAATACACGTAAAACAAACATTAAAAATAATCATGAGGAGAATCAAGACCAAACACTATCTGATCAAATTAGTGGGAACAATGTAAATTTAACAGTTGTGTCAAGTTCAGAAATATTATTAGGTACTGCTTCTGTTTTAATGCTTGACAAAGATAGAAATGAAATCCCATGTAGAATACTGCTTGATAGTGGTTCTCAAAATCATTTTATAACAGAGAAATTTGCTGAACGACTACAATTAACAAAAACTAAAATTGAGTTACCATTTTTAGGTTTAGGTCAGTCTTTAACTAAGTCAAAATATTATGTTAAGACTACTTTAAAATCACGCACAACTTCCTATTCTTCTGAAGTTCAACTTGTAGCTTTACCTACTATAACCGGTCTCCTACCAGCCAAAACAATTAACAAAAACAACTTATCTATTCCAAAAAATATCATTCTAGCTGACTCTGAATTTCATAAGTCGTCAGAAATAGATGCCCTCATAGGAAATACATTATTTTATCAATTATTAAGTATAGGCCAAATTAAATTATGCAATAATTCAATTACATTACAAAAAACATTACTTGGTTGGATTGTAACAGGACAATTAAATATTCAAAATAATCAATTAGTTAAAACAAATTCGTGTTTTTTAACAACCTCGTTTTTAGATAATCAGTTAACTAAATTTTGGGAGTTAGAGGAATTACCACATAAGAAACATTTTTCAAAGGAAGAAGAAGCATGCGAAAAACATTATATTCTAAATCTAAATAAAAGTCCTGAAGGTAGATACATAGTTAGGTTACCATTTAACGAAAGAAAAGTAGAACTTGGAAATTCATATCAGACAGCATTAAAACGATTATATACTTTGGATAAAAAATTAGAATCAAATCCAGATTTACGAAAACAATACAATGCATTTTTAGATGAATATTTACAATTAAAACACATGACAGATATAACAGATACCGACGATAAAAATACAGGTTTTTATTTGCCATATCACGCCGTATTTAAGGAATCTAGCGCAACGACCAAAATACGTGTAGTTTTTGATGGATCTGCCAAAACAGACACTGGTGTTTCTCTCAACGAAGTATTAATGCAGGGCCCTACAATACAGGACGATTTATTTTCCATATTAACTCGTTTTCGAACACATAACATTGTGGCAATAGCGGACGTAGAAAAAATGTTTCGCCAGGTTTTAGTAGATTTAAATGATGCGGTTTACCAAAAAATCCTAGTTATGGACAAACACACAAAATCAATCAAAGTTTTTATGTTAAATACAGTCACGTACGGAACAAAATCAGCACCATTTCTCGCCATTCGTTCACTCAAACAATTGATAACAGATCATGGACATAAATTTCCGTTAGCATCAAAAATACTTGATCGCGACTTTTATGTAGATGACGTAATTACCGGTGCTAATAATATTAAAGAAGCCCAAATATTAGTATATCAATTAATCGAATTATTAAAATTAGGTGGTTTTAATTTACGACAGTGGATATCTAATGAGCCTTCTCTTTTAAAGGATTTAAAACAATCATCAACACCACAACGTGTTTGTTTAGATACCGATGATACTAAAAAGGTTCTCGGGGTACATTGGGATCCTTATCTAGACACAATAAATTATAAGGTTAATTCTTTAAGTGAAAACAAAATGGTATCCAAACGAACAATTTTATCTGAGATATCTCAACTTTTTGATCCCATGGGTATATTAGGCCCAGTTATAATCAAAGCAAAACTTGTGATGCAAGAACTATGGAAGGCAAAATTAACCTGGGACGAATCCATCCCGCAATACATTTATACAGAATGGTCAAACATTAAAAAGCAGTTACCTTTATTAAATAATTTTTATGTTAGTCGTCAGATAATCCTTAAAAACTCAGTTGATTTACAATTGCACGGGTTTTGCGATGCCAGTGAAAAGGGGTATGGCGCGTGTTTTTATGTCAGATCGACTGACAATTTTAATAACCACAAAGTTCAATTAATATGTGCTAAGTCGCGAGTTGCACCAATAAAATCAGTTTCGTTGCCCAGGCTAGAGCTTTGCGCGGCTAAATTACTAGCAAATTTATATACCAACGTGTTGCAATCATTATGTAACTTGAAATTCATAAAAACAAATTTTTATTCTGATTCCACGATTGCATTAAGTTGGATAAGAACTCCTCCTCATTTACTCAAAACTTTTGTTGCAAACAGGGTTTCTGAGATACAAGAATTAACCAACAAAAACAATTGGTACCACGTATCAACCACTGATAACACCGCTGATTATATATCGCGAGGACAGTTTCCCTCAGACTTTATAAAAAATAAATTGTGGGTTAATGGACCTATTTGGCTTTCAAAACATGAACAGTATTGGAAAATCACCAAAATATTAAACAACGAAATTCCAGAATTAAAATTAAACACCAATTTACTTACAACAAAACAAAACAAACATAATGATACATTTGAACGTTTTTCCTCAATCGTTGCATTAAATCGCTTTGTTGCTCTTTGTCACAGATTAGTAATAAATCAAAATTTAAACGATAAAATCAGAGGCGATATCTCAGCCAAAGAAATACATGACGCACATTTGCAGATAATAAAGGTAGTTCAACATCAGGAATTTTCTGATGAAATACAATGTTTAACAAAAGGAAGAGAATTAAACAGTGCTAGCAAGCTTTTACGTTTAAATCCGTTTTTAGATGAACTTTGGATTCTACGAGTAGGAAGTAGATTAGCAAACGCACCTATCAGTTATTCACAAAAATTTCCAATTCTATTACCTCGAAGCAATCATATCACAGATTTAATTATTCGTAATGAACACATAAAACATTATCATACAGGAATACAAAATACGTTAAGTCTTGTTAGAGAAAATTATTGGCCTATTGATGGTAAAACCAGAACGAGATATATTATACATAAATGCATCCCTTGTTATAAACAGAATCCTAAGCAAGCGAATTATTTAATGGGAGTTCTACCAAAAGATAGATTAACTCAATCTCGCCCATTTGAAAATGTGGGGCTGGACTACTGTGGTCCTTTTTTAATTAAAGAGAAAAGGTTTAGAAATACTACTAAACTAAAATCATATGTTGTTGTTTTTGTATGTTTTTCGACAAAAGCTGTGCATCTTGAACTTGTTACGGACCTTACAACCGAATCATGTCTAGCTGCAATCAAACGCTTTTTTAGCAGACGCGGAATGGCCAAAAATCTCTATTCAGATAATGCAACTAATTTCATTGGGTCAAAAAATGATATTTTAAAAACTAAGGCATTACTATTATCAGATATACACAATAACAAAATGATGCATGATTTATCTAACGAAGGTGTAAATTGGCATTTTATACCACCGCGATCTCCCCATTTTGGAGGCTTATGGGAGGCTGGGGTAAAACAATTTAAATATCATTTATATAGGACTGTTGGAGACTCGCTGTTTACTTATGAACAATTTAATACCTTTATAATTGAAATTGAAGCAATATTGAACTCCCGTCCTCTAACCCCGCTTTCCTCTGATCCAAATGATTTTTCCGTGCTCACTCCTGCACATTTCCTAATTGGAGATTCTCTTATGAGCATCCCACAAGGTGATTTTCGAGACACACCAACAAACAAATTATCACTCTGGCAACATATACAGAAGGTCAAGCAGCATTTTTGGACTAGGTGGCACAAGGAATATTTCAACCAATTGGTCCTACGAAGCAAATGGCATAAAGGAAGTACCGACCAAATAAAAATTGGAACCCTTGTCACTATAAAGGAGGATAACCAACCACCAATGTATTGGAAAATGGGTCGAATTATCGCTGTTCATCCTGGACAAGACAACGTGATTCGTGTTGTTACAGTGAAAACAAATAGTGGAACATACAAAAGGTGTTTAAAAAAAGTGTGTCCTTTACCAATAGACGTTAATAGTGAAACCCTATAATCATTCTATTTTAATACATATAATTTAAATTTTTAGGCAATGTTAGTTATTTCTTTTTTCAATTCGTAATTAAGTTATTTTAGTTCTATTAAATCTGTGTATTCATTTTTGAACGTGACCGTTCAA
>NW_020442452.1:751384-760026 GCF_000699045.2 Agrilus planipennis | reverse complement strand
GTCGTAGTCTAAAAGTAAACACAAATTATGTTCAATACAGTTATTACATTTATTAGGTATACTTAAGTTATAAAATTCCTTAGAAATATTTCTCTATTGTTAGAGCACGTTCAATTTGGAAATACCATCATAAACACAAATAGCATTGCAATAAAATTGTACCCTCTGGGTCAACAACATCAACAGCAAGTTTACAAGCGAGGGGCTAGTTTTCACCCCCGTATTTCTAGATAAATAAGTAGGTACCGCCTACCTATTGTCAGTAAATAGATAAATATAGTAGTTTTTAAGATTTGTACATTTAGAATTCATATAACATCCATCAAACATTCATAACATTATTCTTCAAACATTTTATTCGTTCAGCTTTTCATATTACATTTCAATCATTTTTTATATTAACGTATTACAGTAACTCCTGCATTTATTTATATTTAGTTAGTTTGTTATTAAATAATTAAAAAGTAACAAACAGTTTTTTTAACTCACATCACTTCGAACTACTCTAGTGTTAGTGATAACATTAGAAGTGTAAACAGCTGGTTTGCACGATTTTACAAAGAGTATTGGGAGGATTTTAAAAAACGAGTACAAATTCCCCTTTTCCGTTTTAATTATTACACGGCATGGCATCTCTCGACGAATTTGTAAAATTAATGAAAGGTTTCGATGAAGTCATAGATTGTGATAATTTTGACGCAAATGTCTACCACACATCCGACCTATAGAAATTAGAAATTTCGACACATTCGGCAGAGCGGAATCTGTATATTTAGTAGAAAGGCCAAGTGATTGGTCTACTTTAAAAGTCTTAATAACAACCTAATTCAAATCTCCAGAAAATGAAGATTTGTTATTTAACCAATTAATTTCATTCGTTAGAAAATCTAACGAATCTGTAGAGGATTTTACGACAAACTTCAAGTCATTTTAACAAGACCAGCATGTGTTTTTGAAGGTGACACAATTCAAGACGCACTAATGAATCACCATAAGAAAGAGGCACAGTATTTTTAAATTATCTGTAGGTGAAGCCTATTATTCGGATTTAAAAATAAGACGACTACTTTCACTATCTCAGGCTCTTAATTATTGTAAAGAATTAGATAATGAAAATAAGAAATTAGAGATTTATAGGCAAATTGCAAAAAGCCACATCCACACAACACTCCTACACAAAACCAACATCCACAGACGAATTACTTTGCACCTCGACAAAATCCTAGTCCAATGCAGAAACATTCCTTTAGCAACTCCCAAACCTTTCAACAGATTCCTAGACAACAGTTTTCTTTATTAAACAGGAATACATTGACTACTGAACAAACACAACTCCATTTTCATGAGACACGAAATAAAATTCTAACAAATTTCAGTTGTAAGATCCCAGTCAATTTACACAAAGGATCTTGTGTTATACTTGACCATGAACAAATTGTACCAGATATTTACAATGTAGATAACTGTTTTGCTGATGTACAATGTCTCAATAACATTCACATCAATGAGCCTGTGGATGTAGATACCTTTGACAAATATGTTTAGTCAGACAAAGCCCCAACTGATGACAATTTAAATTGCGACTGAAGCGTAATGGTAAAATGACTCAACTACAAAGAACACTTTAACTAAGCTTTATTGGTATAGTCAATATTTTTTGGTGTTTTTAATTTTTAACGTGAGTTCGCATGAGACTTGGTAACTTATTGGTATGCAAATAACAATGAAAATCTAAATCTCTAACAAATAAACGTGCAGCAAATGAATAGACCAACTTGACCCAAAAGCGACAGGTATCATACAAACTAAATCAGAAGAACCGTTATGGAAGGAATAATCCAAAACCTATAAAAGGGTCCATCCCTAACTAACGTTACTCAATGTTTTTGATCTTCACAAGTTTGTCACTAAGTCCTATGAATCGCACTGATTACTACCGCTGTTATCTTTTCTTAAAGCACTGGCCAAGGGTTCCGATCACAGAAAGCTCTTGGAAGAAGAGTTCTTTCTCAATTTTTCCCGCTCTAGTGTTCCAACAACTGGAAAACTGCTAGAGGAGCTGGAGGTAGAGTTCTTTCCGGTTATTTTAAGAGCAGGAAGTTCCTAGGTAGGGGTAGCTCAGCGCGGTACTGGCAGGGATAGTGGTGCTGAGAGAGGGTAGCCTTTTGTGGTAGGGTAGCGTTGGTGAGTCGTACGACGGATTCCACGTGACGTCCTCCTGAGCGGCATTACGACGAGTTACGGAACTAACCGGGATTGAATGTTGGTGGTGCGGATTAAAAAGCGGTTACAGACTCCTCCTTAAGTCGTTGCGGTCGTCTCGGGGCAAAGATCATCTTTGGGCGGCCTCTATTCCTCTTTAGAAGCTGTGGGACTGCAGGAAATTCACATTCGTTAAAAGGAGTGAGGGTTTAAGTGTGGTACACCCCAACGATCTTGGTGGGCACCTCCTTGAAAGCTACCTTGAAGATAGTGGGTCCGCGTTGATTTAGGATCACATAGGGGCTATCCCTACTAGGGGCCAATTTAGCGGAGAAATGTTTTCTTGCTTGACTCCGGTGGTGGCTGGTGACTAGAACCAGATCTTCGGTCTGGTAAGCAGGTACAGCTCGGCGATCTCCTTGTGACTGTTCTATTGCGACTCGTGACGATCTCGAGCTTGGCGCAGAAGATCAACCAAGGTCAACAATCGTGGGGTTACTTCTGTTAAGAAAGTATCGGATTAAAGATTACTCGAAGGTCTTGGTGGGCTTTGTTCGCGGCTCTTTTCCGAACGTCAGGTGAGCCGTCATGAAACCATTAGCGCATCTGTAGGCAGTATTTAGGGAAAACCGGATGCTTGACAACATGTCGTCCCAACGAGTCTGATCTTCGGAAGTCGCAATAGTTAACTGGGATTTCAGGTCCCTATTCCTTTCGTTCCACCGGATTGGTGGCCGGGTAGTATAATGGCATCAGATCTTTGACTATTCCCAAAAAGTGAGCTAGCTGCTGCATTACTCCGCTGTTAAACTAGGTGTCGTTATCACTAATCATCTTCCGCGAGGTACCATAGCGTAAGATTATCTCATCTAAGAGGATGGTGGCGCAGGCTTCGGCGGTGGCCGCAGCCAAAGGGAATACTTCTGTTCATCGACTTGCGGTGTCCTCTACAATAAAGATCCATCGATTCTCGCGAAGAGACAGGCCAAAGAGATCCACGGCGATGATATCAAGACGTTGTTTCAGCACTGGTGTCTGGAGTAGTCCGGCGAGTTTGAGATCCAAACCTTTGAATCTCTGACATTGGATGCAGTCTTTAAGGTGGTTGACAATATCCCTCCTCATCACTATCCAAAAGTATCTGGAAGCAATACGGTGCCAGGTCCGCTCCACACCATAATGTCCAGCGGTGGGGACATCGTGATATTGCTTCAGAATTTTTTTTCAGCTCTGGATCGGAACAACCAACTGAGTTTCCTCAGCGTCTAAATCTTGGGCGTTGCGATACAAAACACTCTGGGATAGGTGGTATCCGCGGGCGAGGTATCGACTTATTTCGGTCTCATCTCTACGATAGAAAGCATCAAGTATCTTCTTGAGGTCGGGATCTAACATCTGCTCGGTCCTGACGGTCGATGGAGTGCGTGCTGGAAAATCTACACTGATTGTGCTCACAGGGATACTCTTCTCGTCCTGACCCGCCGACGATGACGTTTGCTATCCCCGGTACGTAATTCATTTTCAGATTGTAAGGTTGTAGTTGAAGAGCCCACCGGGCTAATCTTCCGGAAGGAGTCCTCAGGCTCATCAGTCATTTCAATGGTTGCTGATCGGTCACAACGACTACTGATGACTCTTCAATATATCCACGGAACTTCGACATGGCCCATACTATTGCCAAGGCTTCGCGTTCCGTGGTGGAGTAGTTCCTTTCCGCGGGCGTTAGTAAGCAACTTGCGTATTCGATTGGACGCTCTCCAGGTCTCTATCTCTGCAACAAGACTGCTCTTAGGGCGCCGTGGCTGGCGTCGGTTCGCAGTGTGAACGGCTGAGAAACATCAACCTGCCGTAATATCGGAGATGTTGTCAGGCGTGTTTTGAGAATCGTGAAAGCGGTCTTTTGCTCGTCTGCCCTATTCCATGTGGCGTCCTTCTTGCTTAATCGAGAAAGAGGCTGGAAGTTGGAAGCGACAATACCAGGAACAGGTCTGCATAAAACTTTGGAGCTGCTTTAGAATTCCTGGAGGCGGTCGGTTTCGGATGGCTAAACCTTTTCTGGGTCGGTTTGGATGCCCTGGGGTGTAAGGATATGCCGCTGGTATTTGATTTCCGGACAGCAAAATCGGCATTTTGGCCTATTCATCTGAATGTTGAATCTGCGCATTCTGTGAAAACATGCGCAAAGTCCTTCAGAAGACGACGGTACGTCGGGAACACTACTAAACATATTGTAGCGAGCACGAGTGTGTTTGTGTGCGATCGGGCACGCGTGTGCGTGAACGGCTTATCGATTCGCCGACTAGCCGCGGGCGCCTTTCTTCATGTGCGCCGTATTTGCAAATGTGTGTGTCGTACCTGCGTTCTGGGAAAGCAGTTAAACAGTTCAAAGAATAAAGAGACTATCCGGATATTTCGGAAAGGCACACGATAGTCAACAAAAGAGTATTTAAAGGAAGAGACGATCGCCGAAAGTAGTAGAAATAAATTGACCGTTGCTGAAGTGAATCGGGAAATAAATAGCACAGTTAATAATGATATATCAACAGTAGTGTAAATAAATAGAATAATTCATAACCTAAGTTTAGCAATAATTTAATAGTGTTTTTAAGCTCTTTACTAAATAGTTTTTGTCATTATCAGTCATAGAAGTTAATTTTGTTAAACCCACGAACATTACAACTGGTGTCAGGTGTGGGGTTGAGTAAATGACATTACAATGACAAAGAAGTTGTACGAATTAAAAGTTCAGTGGCGGCTCGCGGAGGCGTTGAAAAAGGATGGACATGATCCTGAAACGTTCGAAGACGAATTGTCGCAAATGACGAAAAGTTTGGAAACCAAATTAGAAGAAAACAGTAAAAGTTTGGAAAATAAATTGGAAGAAAACAGTAAAAGTTTGGAAAATAAATTAGAAGAGAACAGTAAAAGTTTGGAAAATAAATTGGAAGAAAATAGTAAACGTTTGGAAAATAAATGGGAAGAAAATAGTAAAAGTTTGGAAAATAAATAGGAAGAAAAATTTGAAGAAAATAGTAAAAGTTTGAAACGTGAATTGGAAGAAAATACTAAAAGTTTGAAAAGTGAATTGAAGATAAATGGGAAAAAAAAATAATAAGAATATTCAAGAAACAGAAGAGAAGATAAAAGTGCTGGAAGAATTGATTTTTAATGGAAAGATAAAACTGATCGAAGGGGATGTTGGTACACTCAGCGAAGCCAACCAAATCAGCCAAGGAAGCGGTATAGAATCAAGAACACGAGTAAAACCACCAACGTTTGACTGAAAGTCCTCATGGACCACATACCACAGACAATTCGAGGCGGCTGCTAAGGCGAATAACTGGGCGCCTGCAGAAAAAGCCACTGCGTTGACCGTTTCGCTTCGTGGAGATGCATACAATCTTTTAAACACCCTTTCCCCGGAAGAAATTTAACAGCGGTGTATCACATCCAACTGAAAACCCGTCAGCAGAAAATCCCTACAAGAATTCGAGGTCGATATTGCGAGACTGTCTCCAGAAGAATTGATGGAAAGGTTGGCAGTAGAGGCATTTACTGATGGACTTCAGGGCAGCGACACTCAACAACGAATACTCCTTGGCCGACCTAAGACGCTAGCTGATGCATTGGCTCGTGCATCGGAGTACGAAACTGCTAAACGGGCCTATAGCAAACAGGCAAGGGTTCGGCTACTGTGTGAAGAAACGGATTCGTCGGAATCGTTAGAAGAAACCGTCTGCCGAATCATCTCCAAGTTCGATAAAGAAACTCGAAAGCTAAGATGTTGGAATTGCGGTGAACTAGGTCATACAAGGAGGTAGTATAAGAAAAGTACTCTTTCCCCAAGTACTCGACGTCAACAGCAGGTAAATTCCGAAACAGTACCTGTTGAAATAAATGGAGTGATTGACAGATATTGCAGGGATCTAACCAGTGACCAGAAATGCAAAGTGCAACATCTACTTTATCAGAGTGCCGACGTCTTTGAGACTGACAAGAATGGTAGGGGAAGGATCAATATCGTAAAACAAGATCAATACCGGTAATGCGCAGCCTATTCGTCAAAGANGCGATGCCAGTGAAAAGGGGTATGGCGCGTGTTTTTATGTCAGATCGACTGACAATTTTAATAACCACAAAGTTCAATTAATATGTGCTAAGTCGCGAGTTGCACCAATAAAATCAGTTTCGTTGCCCAGGCTAGAGCTTTGCGCGGCTAAATTACTAGCAAATTTATATACCAACGTGTTGCAATCATTATGTAACTTGAAATTCATAAAAACAAATTTTTATTCTGATTCCACGATTGCATTAAGTTGGATAAGAACTCCTCCTCATTTACTCAAAACTTTTGTTGCAAACAGGGTTTCTGAGATACAAGAATTAACCAACAAAAACAATTGGTACCACGTATCAACCACTGATAACACCGCTGATTATATATCGCGAGGACAGTTTCCCTCAGACTTTATAAAAAATAAATTGTGGGTTAATGGACCTATTTGGCTTTCAAAACATGAACAGTATTGGAAAATCACCAAAATATTAAACAAAGAAATTCCAGAATTAAAATTAAACACCAATTTACTTACAACAAAACAAAACAAACATAATGATACATTTGAACGTTTTTCTTCAATCGTTGCATTAAATCGCTTTGTTGCTCTTTGTCACAGATTAGTAATAAATCAAAATTTAAACGATAAAATCAGAGGCGATATCTCAGCCAAAGAAATACATGACGCACATTTGCAAATAATAAAGGTAGTTCAACATCAGGAATTTTCTGATGAAATACAATGTTTAACAAAAGGAAGAGAATTAAACAGTGCTAGCAAGCTTTTACGTTTAAATCCGTTTTTAGATGAACTTGGGATTCTACGAGTAGGAAGTAGATTAGCAAACGCACCTATCAGTTATTCACAAAAATTTCCAATTCTATTACCTCGAAGCAATCATATCACAGATTTAATTATTCGTAATGAACACATAAAACTATCATACAGGAATACAAAATACGTTAAGTCTTGTTAGAGAAAATTATTGGCCTATTGATGGTAAAAACAGAACGAGATATATTATACATAAATGCATCCCTTGTTATAAACAGAATCCTAAGCAAGCGAATTATCTAATGGGAGTTCTTCCAAAAGATAGATTAACTCAATCTCGCCCATTTGAAAATGTGGGGCTGGACTACTGTGGTCCTTTTTTAATTAAAGAGAAAAGGTTTAGAAATACTACTAAACTAAAATCATATGTTGTTGTTTTTGTATGTTTTTCGACAAAAGCTGTGCATCTTGAACTTGTTACGGACCTTACAACCGAATCATGTCTAGCTGCAATCAAACGCTTTTTTAGCAGACGCGGAATGGCCAAAAATTTCTATTCAGATAATGCAACTAATTTCATTGGGTCAAAAAATGATATTTTAAAAACTAAGGCATTACTATTATCAGATATACACAATAACAAAATGATGCATGATTTATCTAACGAAGGTGTAAATTGGCATTTTATACCACCGCGATCTCCCCATTTTGGAGGCTTATGGGAGGCTGGGGTAAAACAATTTAAATATCATTTATATAGGACTGTTGGAGACTCGCTGTTTACTTATGAACAATTTAATACCTTTATAATTGAAATTGAAGCAATATTGAACTCCCGTCCTCTAACCCCGCTTTCCTCTGATCCAAATGATTTTTCCGTGCTCACTCCTGCACATTTCCTAATTGGAGATTCTCTTATGAGCATCCCACAAGGTGATTTTCGAGACACACCAACAAACAAATTATCACTCTGGCAACATATACAGAAGGTCAAGCAGCATTTTTGGACTAGGTGGCACAAGGAATATTTCAACCAATTGGTCCTACGAAGCAAATGGCATAAAGGAAGTACCGACCAAATAAAAATTGGAACCCTTGTCACTATAAAGGAGGATAACCAACCACCAATGTATTGGAAAATGGGTCGAATTATCGCTGTTCATCCTGGACAAGACAACGTGATTCGTGTTGTTACAGTGAAAACAAATAGTGGAACATACAAAAGGTGTTTAAAAAAAGTGTGTCCTTTACCAATAGACGTTAATAGTGAAACCCTATAATCATTCTATTTTAATACATATAATTTAAATTTTTAGGCAATGTTAGTTATTTCTTTTTTCAATTCGTAATTAAGTTATTTTAGTTCTATTAAATCTGTGTATTCATTTTTGAACGTGACCGTTCAAAGGGGCCGGCATGTCTTGTCCATATTGTTAAAATAGTCGTAGTCTAAAAGTAAACACAAATTATGTTCAATACAGTTATTACATTTATTAGGTATATTTAAGTTATAAAATTCTTTAGAAATATTTCTCTATAGTTAGAGCACGTTCAATTTGGAAATACCATGATAAATATAAATAGCATTGCAATAAAATTGTACCCTCT
>NW_020442452.1:735166-747203 GCF_000699045.2 Agrilus planipennis | reverse complement strand
AAATTACAATTGGTGTCAGGTGTGGAGTTGAGTGAAAGACATTTCAATGACGAGGAAGTTGTACGAATTAAAAGTAGCTGAGTTAAGAAGAGAATTGGAAGAACGGGATGAAGCGACAAGCGGTAACCAAGCGGAACTTCAGTGGCAGCTCGCGGAAGCGTTGAGAAAGCCATGATCCTGAAACGTTCCTCTTCGAAGACGAAATGATGAAAAGTTTAGAAAAATTGGAAAATAAATTGGAAGAGAACAGTAAAAGTTTGGAAAATAAATTGGAAGAAAATAGTAAACGTTTGGAAAATAAATGGGAAGAAAATAGTAAAAGTTTGGAAAATAAATAGGAAGAAAAATTTGAAGAAAATAGTAAAAGTTTGAAACGTGAATTGGAAGAAAATACTAAAAGTTTGAAAAGTGAATTGAAGATAAATGGGAAAAAAAAATAATAAGAATATTCAAGAAACAGAAGAGAAGATAAAAGTGCTGGAAGAATTGATTTTTAATGGAAAGATAAAACTGATCGAAGGGGATGTTGGTACACTCAGCGAAGCCAACCAAATCAGCCAAGGAAGCGGTATAGAATCAAGAACACGAGTAAAACCACCAACGTTTGACTGAAAGTCCTCATGGACCACATACCACAGACAATTCGAGGCGGCTGCTAAGGCGAATAACTGGGCGCCTGCAGAAAAAGCCACTGCGTTGACCGTTTCGCTTCGTGGAGATGCATACAATCTTTTAAACACCCTTTCCCCGGAAGAAATTTAACAGCGGTGTATCACATCCAACTGAAAACCCGTCAGCAGAAAATCCCTACAAGAATTCGAGGTCGATATTGCGAGACTGTCTCCAGAAGAATTGATGGAAAGGTTGGCAGTAGAGGCATTTACTGATGGACTTCAGGGCAGCGACACTCAACAACGAATACTCCTTGGCCGACCTAAGACGCTAGCTGATGCATTGGCTCGTGCATCGGAGTACGAAACTGCTAAACGGGCCTATAGCAAACAGGCAAGGGTTCGGCTACTGTGTGAAGAAACGGATTCGTCGGAATCGTTAGAAGAAACCGTCTGCCGAATCATCTCCAAGTTCGATAAAGAAACTCGAAAGCTAAGATGTTGGAATTGCGGTGAACTAGGTCATACAAGGAGGTAGTATAAGAAAAGTACTCTTTCCCCAAGTACTCGACGTCAACAGCAGGTAAATTCCGAAACAGTACCTGTTGAAATAAATGGAGTGATTGACAGATATTGCAGGGATCTAACCAGTGACCAGAAATGCAAAGTGCAACATCTACTTTATCAGAGTGCCGACGTCTTTGAGACTGACAAGAATGGTAGGGGAAGGATCAATATCGTAAAACAAGATCAATACCGGTAATGCGCAGCCTATTCGTCAAAGACCTAGACGATTTCCCGTGACCAAGAAGGAAGAAGCAGAGCAAATAATCCACGAAAAGAAGGAGAAAGGCATAATCGAGCCATCCTCAAGTCCATGGACATAACCGGTAGTATTAGTAAAGAAGAAGGATGGGACAACCCGTTTTTGTGTGGATTACCGACAGCTCAACAACGTAACCAAGAAAGACAGTTATTCACTACCACGGATTAATGAAACCTTGGATATGCTTTCTGCCTCGAAAATGTTTTCCACACTTGATTTGAAGAGCGGATACTGGCAAGTTGGCTTAGATTCGGGTTATGCTTTCACATATGCAACATATATAATTTCTCTTCTTTCATCCAATACTTGCATTTTCTACTTGCAAATACGTCCACCTCCTTCATTCTATTCAGATAGTCTGGCAAACAGTCTCCCTGCCAATGCTCCCAAACTCCTTCAGACATTCCAAATATCTCGACTTCATCAATACTTCTTAAGTCTTCTACCCTTATCATCTCTTTACGTCTTAATCTCACCATTCGCTGAACACATACCCCCATTCGTCGCCATTCATTCAATTATTCTTGATTCAAATTTTAAATCGTCTAATGCACATGATTTGTTGTTATTAAGGCAATATCGTCAGCATACAACAAGGTCCATATTTTCTTTCTACCTACAACTACCCCACCCTCCCTTGTTTTTATGATTTCTTTCTCTAAATCACATAGACATATATGAAACAGTTGTGTACTAAACTTACAACCTTGTCCATCCAAAATTTCCTTATCTCCCTACCACTTAATCTTGCAATCCCTGCAATTTCTCTATATACTTCCATTACCGTCCGTATTAACCATTCATCAAGTTTACACATCCTTAACATGTTTATCAATTCCCCTCTGTTTACCGTATCAAAGGCCCTTTTAAGTCCACAAATACTACAAACACCTTTTTTTAATATTTAAAAATCATCATCATAAGATCATCAGCTCTAAGACTGGTTGGCACGCACCTCCACTCTTTCCTATCCTGAACTAATCGTCGCATTTCCCTAAAACTAGAACAACCCATATCTTTTACTATTAGTGAACAGTAATCTAATCTAGCTCTACCTCTACCCCTCCTAACTTCCATTTCTGCCTTAAATATGTCTCTGACTAGACCTTCATGTCGCGTAGATGTGACTAACTAACTAGCTTAAACATATGATCCCCAACCTCTTGTCCTGGATATTTTAGAATTTCCCCCTGTATCCCATCTACACCTGGCGCCTTATTATTCTTAAAGTCTTTTAATACTACATCGAACTCTTCTCTCATTATGGGATAACCTAGCTCATCTATCTCCACACTATCTTCCTTTTCTAATATATCTCCTACTTCATGGCCTGCGTATAAGTTCTCTAAAAATTCTTTCCACCTATCTGCCTTTTTCTCATTTTCTGTCAGAGTGACTCCTGCCTCGTTTCTTATATTATTACTACTCTATCGTACATCTCTAAAATTCCTTTTAATTATACTATAAGCCTCATCTGTTTTGCCTACTTCAAACTTTCCTTCTACTTCTTTACACATCCTATCATACCCAGTGTTCCTTAGCTACCCTACACTTCCTAATTATTTCCCACTTTATAGCTTTATATCTTTTTTGCCCTTCTTCGTCTGTCCCGTTTTTGTATTGCTGCTTTTCTTCTATTAAACCTAAAATCTCATTTGTTATCCAGGGTTTCCTACTTTACGTTTAAGACCTACTATATCTGTAGTTGCTGACTTTAGGCACGTTTTAATGCAGTTCCATTCGGTCTCTATGTTCCCGTCATTCGTTTCTCCCGCCGCCTTTAGTATTTCATCTGTCCTTTTATCTAACCTATCACGCGTTTCGTTACATTTTAGCTTTTCTAAGTCGAGACGTCTCCTACCTTCCCTCTTTTTCAAAATTTTCAAATTAAGATTGGTCTTCATAACTACTAAGTTATGATCGCTATCTGTATCTGCTTCTGGATAACTCCTACAGTCCTTCACTTGATTTTTAAATCTTTACCTAACAAGTATGTAATCTAACTGATATCTCCCTAAATCACCTGACATCTTCCACGTATAGCGCCTCCTAACGTGATGGTTGAATAAAGTATTCGCGACGGTTAAGTTATGTTTATCGCAAAATTCTATCATTATTTCTATTGCCTAATCCAAAAGAACCTGCTATTGCATCCACTTTACCCTCAACTATTACTGCGTTGAAGTCTCCTACAGCTATTAGCTTATCCTGCCCTTCACTAAACTTAACACGTCTTCTACATCTCCACAAACCGCTTCTACGTCTTCATCACTGTAAGGTGATGTAGGCATGTATACCTGCACTAATATCGTTCTTACCGGCTTCGAGTTTAATTTAACCATAACTATCCTATTGTTTTTTTGTAAATAACTTTCTACATTCTGCCCTACTTTCCTACGCATTACAATTCCTACCCCCGAATTATCTTCCACCGATCCTGTATGTATTATTCTAAAGTCTCCACTCAGAAGTCTCCAGCATCGGCATACGGACTTCACTAACGCCTACTTTATCTAATCTACTCATCTCTACTTTTAAATTTTCCAATTTCCCTATTTGCCTCATTGTCCTAACATTCTACGCTCCGACTCGTGAAATATTGCACTTATTGATGACATCCCCCGAGGTAGTCCCCGCCCGGACATCCGAATGGGGACTAGTTTACGTCCGGAGTGCTATACCCCAGAGGAAGCCATCATTTAATTTAACGGATGTTTTACTCGGGATCATAATGTGGTGGTTTCCCGTTGCCTTCCACATCGTAGTATTCTGCATCAGAGTGCCATACCGATTCTCATGATCTCTGCCACCATGAGTACTGAAAGATCTGCTGCCCTCTTCCAGGGACTTGTCTTGGTCTAGTTTCTCTTTAAGGACCCCCCCCCCATAATGGTTGAACCTATGGTCCGGATTCCTAAATCGTCGAAACTCGCAAACCGATCCACCTACTCAAGTTTGTACAACAGTTTCGTCAAGGTTCAAGTCCCGTCGGATCGGCATAAATTGCAAGAACAGTTTTTCATGTTACATCTTCGCATATTTTGAACAACGATTTGTGCATAGTGTAAATAAAACATTAAAACCACTGTCCTGTTTATTCGTTTTTTAATAAGTGGTATAGCTTTTTAACTAAGGTTGTACAGCAGTGAAATTTCATTGGTGGTAACCACTCGAAGTCCACTGTCTATATGCACAAAAACATTATGGTCCTTCAAGCCGGATAATGCTGTTAGGGGTCGTGAATTTAGGATAGCTTCAATTTCAGTCGTGTATGTAATCAACTGTTCATAGGTAAACAATCTCTCTCCTACTATAAGATAATAAAATTTAAAAGACTTTACGGCTGCTTCCCGAAGACCACCGAAATGCGGCGATTGAGGAGGCGAGAAATGCCAATTTATCCCAAGATTTAATAAATACTGTTTAACTTTATTATTATGATTTTTAGACTCAACTTGGAAGTTGGTAGCACTATACAAATTTTGAGAACAACCGCACCTGCAGCAAAGAATCGGCAAAAACCTCCAATAAATGAATCGGTACTCAAATCCGTTATTAATTCTATGTACATGGCTTTGGTTGCAAAACACACAAATACACATGCATAAACCTTTACCTTGTCACGATTACTATATTTTTTATCCATAACTTTAAATGGGCCGCAATAGTCAAACCCAACATCAAAAAAATGGGCGGGATTGAATTACACGATGTTGCGGGAGAACACCCATAAAGTAGAGAATATTGTCGTTAGGTTTAGCTTTAAAACAGGTAATACATTCTCGAATTAATTTTTTAATGGTATTTTTTACGTTGAAGGGTCAATACTTCTATCGAACAGCATTAAGCGTGGTCACAGTTCCACTATGCAGGTTGTGTATATGCTCTTCTCTTATTATCAGTTTCGTTACAAATTTGTCTTTTGATAACAAAATGGGATGTTTTTCTGCGTATGAAAGATTTGAATTTTTTAATCGTCTCCCAACTCGAATAAGTCCATCATCGTCTAAAAATGGGTTTAACGCACGAAACCTGCTGTTAGGAAGGACATTTTTTGATTGAACTAGTTGTTTTAAGTCATCTGCGAAATGTTCTCTGAATAATTTTTAAGATTTTGGTTAAAACTAGTTCAAGTTCGTTCACCGTTAAATCATTTTTGAGCAACGGTAATACATAAGCTACGACTTGTTTTAATTTAATTAGTTTTGAATAGCTTGTGAATTGAAAGTTTCACTTTACCTTAGTTACTAGACCTCTCATAGGTCTCAGTTCGGATAATGGGACAGTTGGTACCTTACCGCTTGGCCACTGTGAATCGTCCTTTTTTAACCAATTTGGCCCTGTTCTTCAAGTGGAGTTACTTATAAAATCTATCGGTAATTGACCGCGAGAGAGGATATCAGCTATTTTTTTTTCGGAGGGCACATGCCTCCAGCACATCGTACTAGTAACATCTCTGATTTCCGAAACTCGATTTACCACAAAGTTTTTTAAGGGAAACGGTTGCGTATGAATCCATTGTAGTGTTATAGACGAATCCGACTATAAGTATACCTCGTCCACCCTCTTGCCAATCGCACTTAAAACTACTTTGATTAATCGTGAAAGGAGTAATGCTGCGCAAAGTTCCAATTTTGGCAAAGATATCGTTTATAGGGGGGCAACGCGGTTTTTTGAACATAACAGATTAGTCATGATTTTGCTGTCCCTATCGACTGATCGAATATAAATGCACGCCCCATAAGCCTTTTTGCTCGCGTCGCAAAACCCATGAATCTCAGTACGAATCTCATTTTTTATTGTGATCATTCTATCGAATTTAATTTCGTTTAGCAAAGACAATTGTTCCCTTATACTAAAGCACAACGTATGAATGTTTTGTGGCAGATATTCGTCCCAACCTGTATTACATTGCCACAGTCCCTGCATTCAAAAAGTTTAGCAATACTTGATAGTACATTTCGTTTGTACATTTGTAATTTTCGCTTCCGGTTCCACTGTGACCTTATATGCAATTTCATGATTTAAAACGTTCCATTGAATACCTAATGCCGTTGTTTAAAAGTTTTCGTTACCTAAGTTAATGTTAGCTAAGTCGTTAGGCAATGATTCTACTACATCCTTGTTGTTGGATACCCACTTTCGTAAGGTAAAACTACCCGCATTAGTATCCCTATCCCTATCAATTCGTCGCGTAGTTTTTTTTTGCTTCAGCAACATCATCTGCGCCAGTTATCATGTCGTCTACATAATAATCGCGTTTAAAAATTTTGCTTGCAGTAGGAAATCTGGATTTTCATCAGCACCTAGTTGATTTAATACCCGTGTTGCTGAGTGAGGTGCCGACGCACTTCCAGACTTTAGTTCGTCCGTTTCATTCTCATTCCAAAAAACTAATTAGTATTGAGCATCTTCTTCGAGTGGAGAAGTATTTGCTTGTACATTTTCTCGATATCAGCTAAAATTACAATTTGATGAGTGCGAAACCTAAGCACAATATCGAAACTTTGATTCTGAACTATCGCGCCAACTTTCAATCATTCGAGAAGACACCTGCACTGGTTTTTGCAGATGCACTGTAAACTATTCAACTTTAGTTGTTGAGCTTGACTCCTAGATTACTGAATGATGTGGCAAAAAAACAATGTGACTTTTGAATTTCATGAATTTTAATTTCTTTCATATGACCTAATAAAATACTGGGTCTTTAATGTTGATTTTTTGACAATTTACGTTCTAAAGCATAAAATTGCTTTTTAGCTAATTTGAGTGAATCTCCTATTTTTTTTTATTTTTTTTATTAAATGGTAATCGAGCAATATATCGCTCCGTGATTGAATCGCGCCTTGTGGTATTTTGAAAATGCTTTTCTACTTCGACTTCTTCATCTGATAAAATTGTCTTATTGTCTATTTCATCGATTTCCCAGAATCTTTCCATATTTTCTTGTATAGAATTTAATCAAAGCATATACCTTAAAGAATTACGCGTATTTAAATAACTACCTATTCTTCCCAAAATTATCCAACTTAGCTTTGTTTTATGCAACTTTGCTTTGTGACCTGGTATGTGCATTTGACATACACGTAGGAGATCGTAAAATATGTTTACTAACAACGCATCTACTTCAGAGGGTTTGTGGAATTGCGGATCAGCAAGAGTTATATTGGAAGGAATATTCAGAATTCGTTTATCAATATATTCATTAGGTAAGCTACCACAAATATCAGATACAACTAAGTTATCACGATAATTATTAATTTTAGAGAAAATTTCTGCTTGAGCTGAATATTTTATTCTACTTTCCAATTAATTAACACCTACTAAAGGCAGATTTATTTTTTGTAATTGTTCAGTTAATCGTTTCGTAATAAGGTGCGATTGCGAACCATTATCTAATAAAACAGGCGCTTGAACTAGGTTCCCGTTTTTAGTTGTTACCTTTACCAAGGCTCTTGACAACAACACCTGTGAGGGTATTGTAGTCGTCAGTATCTTGTCCCTTGAATTTCCCGCGGATGCTTGCACTTCATTCAGACACTCATTAGCTTTATTATCAACCTTCTTTTTGTCATAATGCAACAATGAATTGTGGCTTTTAGCTTTAGACAGTTAAAACATAATTTCATTGATTTGATTTTATTTATACGATCACAAACTTTTATCTTTTTGAACATTTCGTATTTATAAAGTTTATGAGGTTCCTTACAAAGATTGCATGGTGATGGATTACGTATTGTAGCTAACGCGTGTGACTTTGATTTGTTCAGATTATTTTTTGCTGAATGTATATGACTCGATTCAGAAACATTAATTGCGGTTATTTGTAATAATTGATACTGATCTTCCAAGAATTCTAGAAATTATTTCATTTTTGGCACTTCGGTACCTTTAATGGACTTTTCCCATTCCTTATGCGAATTTCTATCAATTTTGTTTGTAAGAATTTGAATTAACAATGTATCCTAATAGTCCACATGTTCACCTAACGTTTTTAATGCCCGTAAATGTGTTTGATCAGCGTGTAACAGTTTTCCAAGTCCGCTAGCCGATTCACTGGAAATACTGGGTAATTCGAAAAATGTTTTCACGTGTTTTTGAACGATTATTCGTTTGTTTTAACTACGTTAATGTTTCTTCGTAATTCTCATCGGACGATTGTAATGATTCAATTACTGTTATTGCTTCTCCTTTTAAACACGACTTTAAATATAATAATTTGTGAGTATTTGATCTGTTCAAACTATTATAAAAATTCAATGTACCGTCAAAAGAAATTAGTTCTATTTTAGGTAATGCGATGTTAATGTGTGATGCTACCGGATTAATAGTGGACGAATTCTCGTTTTTTAACGGATTGTTTACCGATGGACCTTGTGGCGACTTCGATTTTATAATTACCTTTTCCGAATTTCTAAATTAACCGATCGCGAGCATAGAAGTGACTTCTTTTTATTAAATGCGACACGACCCTGCGCTATCCTCTGCTTTATATCCCTACTACTCCTTCCGTCCTGACTTATCTGATTTCCAAGATATGTAAAATCAATCACTTCTTCTAATTTTTCGTCTCCTATCTTTATATTCGCTCTTTCCCTACTTTTTCTTTCCTTGCATACTAGTATTTTAGTTTTACTTTTATTTACTTTCATACAGTACTGATCTATTAGTACCGCTTTCATTTTAATTTAAAGCTATCTCCAAGTCCTCTTTGCTAGATGCTAATACTGCTATATCATCTGCAAATCTAAGCATATTAATTTTTTGTCCCTGTATATCTATCCCTACAGTTATACTATTTTAAATGATGTTGATCGCGTCTTTGATGTATTGATTAAAAAGTAGCGGTGACAGTGTGCATCCCTGTCTGACTCCCTTCCTAATTTTTAATTCTCTACATTGCAGCCCTAGCTCTATAACTGCCTTGTTCTTTATACAAACTAAGTATCACTCTTCTATCCTTGCAACTCATCCCTACATTTTTAAGTACATTTAACATCTTGTCCCATTTAACATTGTCAAAAGCTTTCTCTAAATCTACAAATCCTATGTACGTCTTCTTTCTTTTTTCTGTCGTTTTCTATATTGCTACCTGTAAAGCTAGAATGGCCTCCCTCGTTCCTCTATTTCTTCTAGACCCAAAGTGATCCTCCCCTAACAGTTCCTCTTTTTTCCATCCTCCTCTGTACAATTCTAGTTAAGATTTTTGAGGCATGGGAAGTTAAGCTAATTGTTTTAAATGTCTCGCACCTATCCGCGCCCTTCTTTTTAGGTACTGTTACTACCACGTTCCGTTTATAATCCTCTGAGACTTTCCCCGTGTCATAAATATGACTAACTAGCTTAAACATACGATCTCTAACCTCTTGACCTGCATGTTTTAGAATTTCCCCCTGTATCCCATCTACACCTGGCGCCTTATTATTCTTTAAATTTTTTAATGCTACATCGAATTATGGGATAACCTAGCTCATCTATCTCCACACTATCTTCCTTTTCTAATATATCTCCTACTTCATGGCCTGCGTATAAGTTCTCTAAAAATTCTTTCCACCTATCTGCCTTTTTCTCATTTTCTGTCAGAGTGACTCCTGCCTCGTTTCTTATATTATTACTACTCTATCGTACATCTCTAAAATTCCTTTTAATTATACTATAAGCCTCATCTGTTTTGCCTACTTCAAACTTTCCTTCTACTTCTTTACACATCCTATCATACCCAGTGTTCCTTAGCTACCCTACACTTCCTAATTATTTCCCACTTTATAGCTTTATATCTTTTTTGCCCTTCTTCGTCTGTCCCGTTTTTGTATTGCTGCTTTTCTTCTATTAAACCTAAAATCTCATTTGTTATCCAGGGTTTCCTACTTTACGTTTAAGACCTACTATATCTGTAGTTGCTGACTTTAGGCACGTTTTAATGCAGTTCCATTCGGTCTCTATGTTCCCGTCATTCGTTTCTCCCGCCGCCTTTAGTATTTCATCTGTCCTTTTATCTAACCTATCACGCGTTTCGTTACATTTTAGCTTTTCTAAGTCAAGACGTCTCCTACCTTCCCTCTTTTTCAGAATTTTCAATTTAAGATTGGTCTTCATAACTACTAAGTTATGATCGCTATCTGTATCTGCTTCTGGATAACTCCTACAGTCCTTTACTTGATTTTTAAATCTTTGCCTAACAAGTATGTAATTTAACTGGTATCTCCCTAAATCACCTGACATCTTCCGTGTATAGCGCCTCCTACGTGATAGTTGAATAAAGTATTCGCAACGGTTATATTTATTGCAAAATTCTATCAGCCTATCTCCCCTATCAATCCTATTGCCTAATCCTGAGGAACCTGCTATTGCACCCACTTTACCTTAACCTATTACTGCGTTTAAGTCTCCTAAAACTATTAGGTTTTCCTGTCCTTTCATTAAACTCAACACGTCTTCTATACCTGCATAAACCGCTTCTACGTCTTCATCGCTGTAGATGATGTAGGCATGTAGACCTGCACTAATACCGTTTTCACCGGCTTCGAGTTTAATTTACCCATAACTACCCTATCGCTTTTTTTATAAATAACTTTCTACACTCTGCCCTACTTTCCTACGCATTACAATTCCAACCCCCGAATTACCTTCTACCGATCCTATATATATTACTCTAAAGTCTCCATTCCAGAAGCCTCCAGCTTTGGGCCGACGGACTTCACTAATGCCTACTATGTCTAATTCTAATCTATCCATCTCTACTTTTAAATTTTCTAATTTCCCTGCTTGCCTCATTGTCCTAACATTCCACGCTCCGACTCGTGAAATAATGCACCTAACCGTATTGCACTTATTGACATCCCCCGAGGTAATCCCCGCCTGGACATCCGAATGGGGGATTAGTTTACGTCCGGAGTGCTTTACCCCAGGGGACGCCATCATTTCATAATTCTGATACGTTTTTCTTAGGATATCATAATGTGGTGGTTTCCCGTTGCCCTCCACATCGCAGTATTGTGCATCAGAGTACCATACCAATCCTTGTGGTCTCTGCCACCCTGAGTACTGAAAGAGATGCTGCTCTCTTTCAGGGACTTGTCTTAGTCTGGTTTCTCTTTAAGAACCCCTTCATTATGGTTGAACCTATGGTCCGGCTCCCTAAATCATCGAAACTCGCATGCCAATCCACCCACTCTAGTTTACAGAAAGGTCAAGGTTCAAGTCCCGTCGGATCGGTTCAACGAATTAGTTTTCGATTATTAACACTGAATACGGAGATAAGCAGACTATTTTTTGGAAACTTGTGGACTTCGAGAGGTTTTCACCAAAAGGAACTGTTGAGTATTGCCAGTAATAACATACAGTGATAATAGCCAAGAATAATAAAAGAAAATATATTTAATGAAACATGTACTGTTGTACAGAAGGCAGATGTAGAACTAACTTTTAAAGCAATATTATATTCGCTGCTGTCCACCGCTGCTGTTTTGCGAACCTGCTTATTAGATAAAACATCCGGTATGGAACAGAAAGCGATAACACAATAAAGGTGTCTAAAAGTTAACACAAATAGATATTCATATTGTACATATAAAGTTTTCTTTGTTAATTAACTTTAACA
>NW_020442452.1:727871-731645 GCF_000699045.2 Agrilus planipennis | reverse complement strand
CTATCCACCGAAACGACAACGTGACGTCCACGAACATCGATCGTGAACGTTTTGGTGCGCCTCTCAACTACCTTGAAGGGTCCTTCGTAAGGCTGCTGGAGTAACGCCTTCGGTCCACCGCGGCGGAGAAAGACACTTTCTGCGGTAGCCAAATTTTTGAACACGAAGGTCGCTTTTGTTCCATGGTTGGATCCTTCGACGGGACGCAAACGCTGTATGTGTTGGCGTAAGGCTTGCACATAGGTTTCGGGATTGCTTATTGAAGTGGCTTGGGTTAAAAACTCTCCTGGTATTCTGAGTGGTTCTCCATATACCATCTCTGCCGCTGAGGACTGTAAGTCGTCTTTCCAGGCCGCTCGAATTCCAAGTAAGACTGCTGGAAGTACTTCCGTCCAACTGGAATTGGCATGGCACATAATTGCACCTTTTAACTGCCGATGCAATCGCTCGACGAGACCGTTAGCCTGTGGATGGTATGCTGTGGTTCTAAAATGGTCCGTACCGGTTAGGATATTGAGTTGTTTGAAGAGACTGGACTCGAATTGCCTCCCTTGGTCTGTCGTAATTCGTAGTGGAACGCCGAACCTAGCTATCCAGTGGGTGAAGAAGGTCCGTGCTACAGTTGTGGCTTCCTGGTCCATCATGGGTAGCGCTTCGGGCCAGCGAGAGAACCTGTCGACACACGTGAGGCAATATCTGAATCCTTCTGAACTCGGCATGACGACAATATCCACATGGACGTGTTCGAACCGTCCTGAAGGCACTGGGAACGTCCCTTGTGGTGATTTCGTATAGCGTGTAACCTTGGATCGTTGACATGCTTCGCAGCTCTGTGCCCATTCTCTGCAATCCTTTTTTATTGACGGCCAAACATAACGTTGCGTTATCATTTTGACTGTCGCCTTTACTCCAGGATGTGAGAGATTATGTGTGACGTTGAAGACGGTGCGTCTGAATTGGGAAGTGATGAAGGGACGCACGTTCTTGGTAGACACATCGCATAACAGCTGGAGATTAGTTTCTGGCATAGTTATCCACTTCAGTTGGAGCGACGTCGATTTGTTCATTCTTAGGGTTTTCAGCTCTTCATCGGTCCTTTGTGCGGCTGCTAGTGCTTCGAGATCAAATGCGTCTGACACCTCGTCAATTCGGGAAAGCGCATCAGCGACCACATTTCTGTCTCCGGAAACGTGGCGTATATCTGTGGAAAACTGCCCGATAAAGTCTAAATACCTGAATTGACGAGGCGTGCACTGTTTTTCTTTTTTCTTGAACGCAAATGTCAGCGGTCGATGATCGGTGAATATGCTGAATTGTCTGCCTTCTACCATGTGTCGAAAATATTTTATGGCTTCGTATATAGCTAGTAGCTCCCTGTCGTAGGCTGCATACTTTCTCTCTGTTGTCGTCAGTTTTCTCGAGAAAAATGCCAATGGCTGCCATGATGAATCTACTAATTGTTGTAGGACTGCTCCAATGGTTAAGTCTGATGCGTCAGAGAAAACTGCTAGTGGCGCGTCGGGTGTAGGATGGGCAAGCAAGGTAGCTTGGGCTAAACTATCCTTACATGCCTCAAATGCCTCTTTGGTTGTTGTTGTCCATACCACGGGTGTTTTGCCTTTTGCGTTGCCTTGTAATAAGTTATTCAGCACTGCTTGGACTGTTGCTGCGTTAGGAATAAATCGCCTGTAGAAATTCAACATGCCCAAAAAGCGACGAAGTTGTTTCACAGTTTCCGGCAACGGATACGAACGAATGGCTTCTACTTTCTCAGGAAGAGGCTGCGTTCCTTCACTAGAAACGAGATACCCGAGAAACTTAACTTTTGATTCGCCGAACACACACTTCGCGGGGTTAATGACCACGCCGTAGAACTGTAGACGCTCAAATAGCGCCCTTAGATGACATTCGTGCTGCTCTGACGTTTCTGATGCGACGAGAATGTCATCTATGTAAGCATAACAAAAGTCCATTCCACGAAGCACCTCATCTATAAATCTCTGAAAGGTCTGCGCAGCATTCCGAAATCCAAAACCCATGTACGGAAATTCGTACAACCCGAACGGTGTGTGTTGAGTATTGCCAGTAATAACACACAGTGATATTAGCCAAGAATAATAAAAGAAAATATATTTAATGAAACATGTACTGTTGTACAGAAGGCAGATCTAGAACTAACTATTAAAAGAATATTATATTCGCTGCTGTCCACCGCTGCTGTTTTGCGAACCTGCTTATTAGACAAAACATCCGGTATCGGAGCAGAAAGCGATAACACAATAAAGGTGTCTAAAAGTTAACACAAACAGATATTCATATTGTACATATAAAGTTTTCTTTGTTAATTAACTTTAACACTCTCCCTAAAACTTAATAGGTACAAGTTATATTAAGCGAATGACAAAAAAAATATTAAACACAAACACATTCTTAAATGCTAAACCCAGTTTATTTCTTAACATTTCAAATCTGGGTTTCCCTAATGCTTTAGTAAACACATCAGCCACTTGATTCTCGCTAGTAACATAAATCAAATCAATAATACCTTTTATATAAAGATCTCTTATAAAATAAAACCGCACATCAATATGTTTAGATCTCTGATGAAATTCGGCATTTTTAACGAGTTTTATTGCACTTATATTATCTACTCGTAGCACATTTTTATTTATTTTCACACCGATCTCGTTAAACAATCGATTTAACCACACAATTTCTTTCACTGCTTCAGCCGCACTTACGAATTCCGCTTCTGTTGTAGAAAGCGCTACACATTGTTGTTTTCTACTTTTCCATACAACAGCTGCATTTCCCAACTTGCAAAGCACTCCGGTGGTCGATTTCCTTGTGATTTTGTCCCCAGCGTAGTCGGAATCACTAAAGGCTTCGAACCCTTCTTCCTTGTTGTAAAATACCCAAGTTCCAATGTTCCCTTGATGTAACGAAAGATTCGTTTGACCAATTGAACATGAGCACTAGTAGGTTTATCCAATGCTCTAGATGCCACACCACCGGCGAAAGCTATATCTGGTCTAGATATGACTTGCAAATACATCAGGCTGCCTACCGCTTCTCTATAAGGAAAGTCTTTTATTTCAATTCTTTCATTAATTTCCTCATCCCAACCACTTTGAATTGGCGTAGATACTGGCTTGCATTCTGACATATTGAACTTTTCTAAAACTTTTCTTGCATAGATCGTCTGACAAACAAATAACGATCCATTCATTTTCGTAATTTCCATTCCAAGAAAACTACCAACTGTTCGAAATATTTTGGTTTCAAATCTTCGAGATAAGCTCTCCAAAAACTCTTCAGCAAAACTTTCGTCTTCTGCTACTATTAATCCATCGTCTACATACAGAACAATAAATGCTCTTTCTGGTCTTTTACTAATAAATAAACATGGATCTGCAGTACTCTCCCTGAAACCTTGACTTTGCAGGAATTCAGTGAAACATTCGTTCCAGCAACGTGAAGCCTGCTTTAATTCATACAAACTTTTTAAAAGCTTGCACACTTTTAGTGAACCGTCTTCGTAACCCTCTGGTTGCTTCATGTAAATTTCTTCATGAAGTGTTCCACACAGAAATGCAGTCTTGATATCGAATTGTCGAAGACTCATATCTTGCATTGCTGCTGTGGCTAACAAAACTCTCACTGTATCGTACCTCACCACTGGACTAAAAGTCTCTGTATAATCAATACCTCTCTTTTGAGAATAACCTTTTATAACTAGACGAGCTTTATAAAAAGTTGGACATCCATTGGCGT
>NW_020442452.1:678717-727775 GCF_000699045.2 Agrilus planipennis | reverse complement strand
GCAATTCATTAATAATTGCAACGGTTTTGCTTCCACGGACGTAACAAACAATTTTCGAGCAAATCTGTCAGCCTTTGTCCATTTCTTTAATTTCTTTTCGAATTCCGCATCATTCGAATTTGGTTTTTCTTCAGTTCCTTGACAAACGGCCAATGCATCTTCACTATCCAATATAGTTTGCACTATAAACTGCCACATTTGCCAATTATCTGCATCACGTAATTTCTCGATTTTTAATTTGTCGGCCTCCATTTCGCAATACACAGTAAAACTGCTCGTATCGAAACAATTGAAAAACTCCCGATCAAACTACCGAAAAACTCACGAAAAACGTATTTTCGAATATTATTTCTTGCTACTTGTGTTCTGGGCTCATAACTTGTTGAGTATTGCCAGTAATAACACACAGTGATAATAGCTAAGAATAATAAAAGAAAATATATTTAATGAAACATGTACTGTTGTACAGAAGGCAGATCTAGAACTAACTTTTAATGCAATATTATATTCGCTGCTGTTTTGCGAACCTGCTTATTAGACAAAACATCCGATATGGAACAGAAAGCGATAACACAATAAAGGTGTCTAAAAGTTAACACAAATAGATATTCATATTGTACATATAAAATTTTCTTTGTTAATTATTTTTAACAGGAACCTCTCGAAGTCTACTGGCTATACGTGCAAAAACATTATGCAGAACTATTGAAAGTCGGCAAATACTTTATGAATCTTAACAAGCAACTTTACTATTTAAGATGCATGGATGGAACACAGCACAACCAGTAATATAGCACGTTATTAAGCTGGTGTATTGATTGGTAAAGTATGGTTACAATCAGTATCTGTAGGCAGTGTTATTAATGGTTTAAAGCAGCAGGGATATATCCCCTGGATGAAAATGCAATCCCTGATCATTTTTACTGTATATTAGGGTCGGCTAACCGGAAGAACAAAATGAAATGTTTCCTAGACGTCTAAACCCTGAATCTCGTCCTACTTTAAAACCTTCTTCCACAAATTCTGCTAGCCCTACTGAAATTGGGGTTTCAATGTCAAAATCTAGAACTCCACGCAAAGGACAAGGAAGTTCAAAAATTACCTCTACAGTCTGCATGTCTCCAATTCCAAAAATACATTTATCTTTTAATCAAAGGGCTAAACAATGCGCAAGTGTGTTAACATCACAAGAAAATATCCAAACAAAAAGGATTCGCTTGAATAAGAATAAAAAGAAGCAGGTGTCACAATGCAAAGAAATATTAAAGGTAAATGAGTGGAACGAAAGCGATGATGAGCCGCTAGCATTTAAGCAAGATAATAATACAGAACGTTGCATGGAATGTTATGAAGCACATAAAACAACAACCAAAAAAGTGGATTGACTTCAATGTCTTAGATGTTTAAAATGCTTACATATTACCTGCACAATGTACGGTGAAGTGTACAATATGTGCTCTAGAAGAGAACTCAGAAAAAGAAATGGTGCTCCATAAGGACCGCGGCGTCTTTCTTTTCTGCATGCCGCATATCTCCCAACACTCTCGGAGTGACGCCGCATTTGACATGAAAAAGTTCCTTTTTATTATGCCATACTCATATTTATTAAGAATTCAAGATTATTTATATATTTCTATAAAGCATAAAGTATTACTTATGTTCTGTTGGAGCGGGAAACGGGTAGTGCGAACACAATGAAACACGAACACACCAGGTTTAAATTAATATATTCAGGATTAATACAGACGCAAAAAGCGGAGGTTCGAACACTGTATAAAAAGAGTATATAACGGCGGAACGTGAGTATCAGACTGTATGTAAGGAAAAGTGAGAGAGAGGGACCGAGTGGGTCCGAATAGACATGAACACGGCCGGGATGTAGTGCACCGTAGTTACGGCGGGTGGATGCTTGGAGCGCCAAATATAAAGTGTATTTTCCAACACTCCCCCTCGATCCAAGATTTCTCCGTTGTCATCGTTGGATCTCAAGTCTGCTGCATTCCTGATAGTTTAACGTAGTTCCCGAGCTTGGGTTTGGGAAGGCTCTTCGTAAACATATCTGCAACGTTTCCGTCACTGGAAACGTGAGCGATTCGCAGTCGTTTGTCGGCCAGAGCTTCTCTGATGAAATGATTCCGGATGTCGTTGTGTTTGCTCCGGGCGTGAAAACGGGATTTTCGGCTAATTTCGTAGCTCCGTTGTTGTCGTTGAAAACAACGACGTCGGCTAGGTTCACAAGTCCATGTTCTTTGAGAAAATTAGTTCAGTATATGCACTGTTTGGCTACTTCGGTCAGAGCCGTGTACTCAGCTTCCATGGAAGAGAGAGCAACGGTCCTTTGCTTACGTGAATTCCAAGTGAGTGGGCAACCGCTCAGCCGGAAAACGAAACAGGAGTAAGTGCGCCTGTCGTCTGGACAGTTTCCCCAGTCGGGGTCGACAAATCCTGTCAGTGGCCTCGAGTCGGTCGTGTACACCAAACCAAGGTCCGGGGTTCCCTTCTGATATCTCAGGACCCTCTTGGCCGCGGTCTAGTGGACTTTCCTGTAGCAGTTGTTGAACTGGCCAAGACAACTTGCTGCAATACTGATGTCCGGCCGGGTCGTGAGCGCAAGGTACGTCAGGCACCCGACAAGCTATCGATACGGCACGTCTTCCTCTAGATAAGCTGGCTCGGATTTCTTGGTGAGTTTGGCGAGCTCCTCAAGGCATGCTAACGGGATAGCCTCGCTCATGTTAAAGCGATTCAGCAGATCGGTGATGAAACCTCTCTGATTTAAGGTCACTTGGTTTGCCTCGACGTTTAATTTGATCCCGAGACAGTGGCTAATTGGTCCCAAAGAATTTTGTCCATGTAAATAACAACGATGACGATGTTCTTTCCCTTACTGAAATAGAAGAGGCACAAATCGCAATGAGATGCCACGGCACATAGATGGAGTAGCTTCTCACGAAGTTTCGCGTGCCACTGGCGCCCAGCCTGGTGCAATCCAAATAGGGATTTCTAGAGCAGGCATACTTGATTTCCTTTTTCCTAAGATCTCAGCATGCCCTTTGCCTTCATCCACACTTCTCATCCTTCCTAGGTTTCGACTATTCGATTTAAGATCGTTTTCAGCTGCTTTGGTGACTCCATGAAAATTTCCTTCGCCAAATTTCCACTGAGGTAGGTCGTGGTGACGTCGAACTGTCTGATCGACATGTCATACTGTGCGGTCAGAGCGGCAACCAAGCGTATCGTACTGAGACTAGCGACTGGAGCGAAAGTGCCCGTGAAATGGACTCCCGGTCGTTGGGAAAAGTCCTGCGCGATAAGGCGGGCTTTTCTTCGTTCCAAGTTGCCGTCTGGTCCGTAGAACCATTCTGCTGCTACCTCAGCCAATAGCGCTTGCTCGGCGACTGAATTCGTTTCCACTAACTGAGCGGCTTCCCGTGTGTGAAACGACTTGCGCGGTCGTCCACGTCTTCCGGTCCTGAAGATCTTCGGTCGTGCAGGTGCTCTTCTGGCGGTGGTCGGATGCTGCATGGTTACCTCAACGGTGTGGTTGCTGATCGTGCTCTCGTCACCATTATCGATCGCGAGTTCGATGGGTCCGAACTCTTCGAATTCGTTGGCGTCAGCGCGCGCTTGCGTAGAGAAACTCACGTCGCGCGATACTACGATCCACTGCTCACTTGGTAACCACACACGATACCCCTTCGAGTCCTCAGAGTGGCCGACGAGAATACCTTCGACGCTGCGTAGTTCAAACTTGTCCTTTCCTGGTTTGCGGGTAAGACAGTAGACTCTGCACCCTAAGTCTCGTAGGTGACTGACGTCAGGTATTTTACCGGTCCAAATTTCATGAGGCGTCTTCCCGCCCAAGCTCTTGGTCGGGCATCTGTTCCTTATGTAGTTTGCTGTGTTCACCGCTTCAGCCCAGAAACGTGGTGGGAGTTCTGCTTGAATCATCAGGCAACGTACAATATCCAGAAGGCTGCGGTTCTTTCGCTCCCCAACGCCGTTCTGCTCTGCTGACTTTTTTTTTCAGACACGACACTCGCGTTTTCCTCACGCGCGCGTACGTAGTACAGACCATTCGATTTGTCAGCTAGGAGAACTTTTACTCCACAAGAGTCGAAAATCGAAGCACCTTGAGGGTTAAAAGTCACTGTAAAACCTTGTTCGGTCATTTTCCCGACCGACACTAAAATCGCGCGCAAGTCCGGCACAAGTAATGCGTTGTTCAAGCGAACGTCTTTCACCAAGCCAAGGCGGTAGGCTGTAAAACAGCATTATTGCAAGCACGTCGGAATGAATATCCACCTTCATATCCTTCAACTTATCGACTGCGTCGAAGAAATGCGCGACATCACCACCGTCCTCCATCTTTTGGAGCATGAGTTGTTTCAACAAAGAAGCTTTTTTACCTGGTTCTTTCGATTGGTAAATCGAATCAAGTTTCAGCCTCGTGAGGTCACGCATCTTTTCATTTGTTTAATTTCTAATGAACCGATGAACAGGATGATGTCGAATTTTGCCCTACTATCGCCTCGTGTCCACGAATCAATGGCGGCTTAGATTGCAACAGCGTCTTCGACGCCCGGTGTGACCGGTTCAGGCTTTGTTTTTGTTCCATAAATGTAGTCCCCCTCGACGTTTTTGATTAGTAGAGCTTCCATATGAATTTTCCACGTATCGTAGTTGTCGCGAGTTAACGCCTCGAAGCGTATCATGTTCGCGGAGTTTATTTTTGTGAATATCAGCACACGTGGCACGAACAAAGTCTAACAAAGTCAAATTGTATATCACGCTTCACTACGTAGGTGACCTGGGCCCATAACCTGTTGAAGCGGGACACGGGTAATGCGAACACAATGAAACGCGAACACACCAGGTTTGAATTAATATATTCAGGAATAATGCAGACACAAAAAGCGGAGGTTGGAACACTGTATAAAAAGAGTATACAACGGCGGAACGTGGTAGTGCACGGTAGGTACGGCGGAGTGGATGCTTGGAGCGCCGAATATAAAGTGTATTTTCCAACATGTTCAAAGTTATTTTGATGTCCGAAACTAAATGTTTACAAAAATTATGAATTTTTTTCGAAAAGTGCGGCATCTCTGCTGGCAAAATCTGGCCCCTTGTCTCCGTCCGTCTTGATACGATCGCTACAAATTCCAAGACAATTTTCGATCTTGGTCAACTCTGTGGTCTCAACATCAAAGTTGAGCCAGAAAAAGCTACGAAGGAAGTTCCCCAATACCGCTGCTGTTTGAAATACTTTCATACAGCCAACTACTGTCACGCAGCCTGGGTCTGCGCTTTCTGTGGCCGTAACCATATAACTGCCGAGTGCAAAACCAAGGACAAGAAGGATGCCACTCCCACTTGCGCCAACTGTAAGGCGAACCACCGCGGCTTCCCCAAGGTTCCCAAAAAGACCACCCCCTTCACCCCCCCCCCTAATGGCACAAGAACTATCCGCCATCATTCTGCAAAGCATTAGAGGTAAATTGACTGAACTCTAGCACTTCCTCGAGGAAAAGTCAATCGGGGTTGCTTGCATCACCGAAACTCACCTGTCCGAAACAATCAAACTTTTCGTCTCAAACTTCTTATCCTACAGAAGGGACCGCGAAAACCGTGAAATTGGTGACGCTATTCTTCTTAGGAATTCTTTAAAGCACAGGCCTATCTATCTACAAACTCGTAAGAAACAGTCGACATTGAAGTTTCGCTAACTTCCTGTCTTCTTAGGATTATCTCTCTCTACTTTCCCCCTTCGGACCGAGAGAGACCTTTCTGAACTCCCCCTTCTACTCCCTACAGGCGTTCCAACTATCGTCGCCAGCGATCTCAACGCTAAACACGTCTCATAGGGCTGTCGATAAACCAACAGCAAAGGCACAGTTGAAGCACCTCCTGACCCCACGTTCCTCCCTGCTTCCCACAATAAATTTCCTGACAATGTTGACATTTTCGTCACAAAAAATGTTACACTTTCTGCCGATCCTATCGTCATTGACGCACAAAGTGCGGACCACCTCCCAGCCCTGATTGAAGTCGTTAGCCCTATCAGCAACCCCCCAAACCCAACCACGTCACTAGATTGGCTACACCTCCGTTACACCCTCGACACATCTTCATTTAAGTGCACTCCAATTCGCACAATAGCGGAACTTCACGAAGCTGTGAATCTCCTTTCAAACGAGCTTACCAGCGCTATCAAGCTCTCCACTACCTCCCGCCCCACGCCCACCAAAGACAGAATCCTCTCCGCAGACATTCTTGACCTCCTTAAGAGGAAAAACAAGGCCCGACGTCTGTGGAATAGACACCGCCTCCCCGCACACCGTGCAGAAGTAAACGCCCTTTAACGAAAACTAAAAACTCGTCTCACCGAATTCCGCAGCGCATTCTTCAATGATTATAAAGCTTAGGCTGAAACACACCTCCGGAGCACTTGGAAAGTGATCCGTTCTCTTCGTAACAGAGCTCTCCATCTCCCGCCACTAAAACAGAACGGCTCTACCTATTTTTCAGACGAAGAAGAAGCTGCAATCTTTGCAGACTCTATAAGTCTCCAGTGCTCCCCACTACCTAGTCCAGTGGACCTTGTCGACTTTCACGAGCGTACCAAAGCCGTTTCCAACAACTTCGTTCCCCTAAATTCCGACTTTAGACACACTACACATTACATCTCACTTACAATCCGTTCTCTGAAAAAGAGGAAAGCCCCTGGCGCTGACGGAATTCAAAACGGAGTCCTCAAAGTCCTACTCCCAAAGCACATAATCGCACTGTGCAACGTCACAAACGCCATCATGCTGTTCCACTACGTCCCTTTGGTCTGGAAAGAAGCCACTGTCATCTGTCTCTCCAATAAAAGGAAAGCCCCTCAGCTCTCCCTCAAGCTACAGGTCCATCAGCCTGCTCAGTTCGTTGAGCAAAGTAGTTAAATCAATCCTTCTCTATCTGCTGTTAGACCACATGGAGCAAAACAACCTTCTCCCCTATCATCAACACGGCTTCCGCAGGTATCACGGTACCGGCCACCAACTCCTTCGCGTATCTGAATGCATTTCCGACAACCTTAACAAGCGGCGTCACACCTCCATGCTTCTTCTTGACGTCCAACAAGCGTTTGACCGAGTCTGGCACGAAGGCCTTATCTCAAAACTCATCACCCTTAACATTCCACATTTTCTAGTTGGGATTATCAGGTCCTTTTTTACAGACAGAAGCCTGCGGGTCCGCGTCGGCTCTGTGCTCTCTGCCAGTAAACCCGTCACAGCCGCTGTCCCGCAAGGCTCCAAACTATCACCTATTCTATTCAACCTGTTCTGTGCGGACATGCCCTCCGACATTTCTATTTTAACAGCTCTCTACGTGGACGACATTGTCCTCTTAAACTGTCCCAAAACCATTCTCCAATGCACAGGGAGAATTAATAAGTTTCTGCCCCTGCTCCTAAACTGGTACCGAAAATGGAAACTTTCCATTAACGAAACCAAATCGTGCTCGGCCAGTTTTCATTTCATTTATCAAATAACATGATTTATCAAGATCTAATAAACGAAAACAGTAACAAGTAACTATATTGTGTGTGACATTCAATAAGAACATTGCTAATAAAGGAACAATAAAATTTTGTTTCTCATAAAATTAAAAATTCGGAAATTATATTTTATAAACTGGAGTCTGGAGATTTCTGAAATCTCCAGATTAAAACAGGATAGTTGGTAACTGTGGGAGACTCCTTTATAAGTTCACCTATAGCCGATTAAACTGCAGCATGACAACAAAAGCAACATTATCGTTTCCTAGATAATGTGAAGTGTTTTTTATTTGGACGAATTGCTATCAGATTAATTGGGCTTCACATTCAAGACATAAATATATAAGATTCAATTCTCAATTGTCATTTTATTGAAAATGTCAACCAAATTCGTTATAGCGACCTTAGGTCTGCTACTTGTTCGTAGTTCGTCAGGTAAGCTATTTATATGCTATTAAGGTGACAATGTGAATCTTTCAAGGCTAGAATTTGGGAAAATAAATTGTGTGTGTAGTTAATGTCGAGTCAAGTGATATTCTTGGATTTTAAAATAAATTAATGTTAACGTATGTAAGTTTACCGCACATAACAACATGAATTTTATTTCTGAGATAAGCTTATAGTATTTATAAGCCGAATCGCTATACTGCTTGAAAATTTTACTCGTGTATTTACTCATTTATTATTTTAGAATCTATAAAATTTATTTGACCAGATAGTCATTAGTGTTATAAATCTAAGATCAGATGAAAATATTTCAAATTCAAAACATTTCGGTTTAAATGCATGTATGTACGAAAATATGTTTATGATCTTATAAAATTTAATATGCTTCAACAAATGAATTATACTCCATAAGTAGTAGTAGTAGTAGTTGTAGTAATATATTTCAACATAAAGTTATTTTACACAATACATACAATTCTTATCAAACTAAGCCTTCATTCATACACAACAATTACAAAAGAAAGTTAACTTAACTTAAATAATAAGAAAAAATATATATATACATACACATATACATACACACATATATGTATATGTCATTTATTCAACTTATACTAATTTATCTATTGAATCCCTCCCTTTCATTAACTAAACTGAAACCCTTTCTTTTTTAATTATATTTTTAAGCAGGATCAGACCATCGCCAGTCCCACATAATATCTCTTTATATTCATCTAAATCTTTACTTTCCTCACATCCTCCTAGTACATGCATCATTGTTTCATCTCCCCTTTCACATATCCTACATGTCATTTCTTCTTCTTTCATCCAATATTTACATTTTCTACATTCATTTCCTATCCTAAACCTTGCAAATACTTCCACATCCTTCATTCTATTTAAATAGTCTGGCAAAAAGTCTCCCTGCCAATGCTCCCATAGCAACAACTTTAGACATTCCATATATCTCGACTTATCAATACTTCTTAGGTCTTCTGCCCTTATCGTCTCTTTACATCTTATTATCACTATTTCCTTATCACTTACTCCCATTCGGCCCCATTCATTCAGTTGCTCCTGACTCAAATTTAAATTTTCTAATGCCCCATCCCTTTCTTTATCTAGCTAGTTTTTATTCCAATATTTGAAATTCTTTTTCTCCATAATTCTTTTCTTATGTCCCCATTCATAAGTTTTATTTCGTATTGTACCACCCTTTTTCTGGTTTCCTCCACCATTTTTTCACATTTTAATTTCCTCCGTACAACATAATTTGACTAGATATGCATACGTCCAAACTCAACACTCACTTTATATATTTCTTGTAAACGTTTTCCACCTGTTTCTGTTCTTTCCACCCCCATACTTCCACCCCATAAACTTCTAACCATCGAATCAAACAACCTTTTTCTTCTAATCCAATTGTTCCTGCATAATTTTTGCCCTATTCCCCATATATACAACCTAACAAGGCGTTTGCTTTCGCTAGTTGCGTATCTATATGTATTTTATCATTGTTGTTCTCTCCTATAACATATCCTAGGTATATATATTTTAACCTTTTCTATCTCTTCCCCTTTCCACCTAATCACATTTTTTTCATTTACTCCATAAGTAAATCAAATGATTTTCGTTATGAGAGTCATAACTATACAAACCGACTTTGATTTTCGTTAATTATTTTATGAATACATTTAAAATAAAACGTTGCTTTATTAATTTTTAATTTTTCCTACTTCTTAATAATATTATATTCAACTAAGTCAATCCATTGCTAAGGTCAACAATGTAACACGCGATCGTTCCAACGCTTATGTGTCACCGACGGAAATAATGTGGTACTCGAAAACGAGAGGCTATCAATGACTATTAACAAAGCAAGGGGACAGATCAGTGCACTTTACTATAATTCACGTGTTGATACTAACATTAGATCAACTAACCTGCTGAGAGGCGGCTCTGGCTATTACATTGCCGTTATTGGTGTCGACGGCAACAGAGTGATAACAGGGCCTGATGTGGGAGAAATGAAAATTACACAAAATGTAAGTGTCGCCGCAGAAATGTAACATACAAAGTTTTATCGAAGATATAATACTCGAAAATACTTTTTCAAGATATCGTACAAATACGTACTTAGTGTTTTGAATGTAATCTCATATTAAACATAAAAAACAATAAGAGAACAATAGAACTGGATTAAACATTTTAGCTAGGTAATATTTATCGGTGACACTTGAATTGAGCACAGAGCGTAAACAAGGTAAACAAGTAATTATCGAGGGTTTGTTTATCAAGGAAGGAATTGAGCACAGGGATCATACATGTAGCAAATAAAAATACCGATGATAAGAACAACATTAACATTGTAATGTTGCCAAATATAACTGGTTTGTAAAGGGCGGGAGAAATTAATAAAAACAAGGGATTACCCTTACGTAATTATAGTTATCATTGTCTTGTACAATAAATAACATGTCTTCAATAAAATTTGAAACTATGTTCAGTAAACGAGGTAAAACTCTATTGATTTTTGAAAATTGTAAGTTCAAAGAATTCCGTGTTTTAAGGACAACTGGTGTGTAAAAATTAGTTGTTCCGCGGCAGTGTACATTATCGATTTGATATTTTCGGGAAAGTATAATACACATAATCATGGTACGTCTGAAAAGGCTATCAACAGACCATAAATAAGCAATTCTATAAAAAGAAAATCAACTGAAAATTTATTAAAAAAACCGGCAAAGCTTATTAAGCAATTCTAGAGTTGAAGCTTTTCTGGATTACTTCGTTGATACGTATATGGACGACTTTTCAACCTTTCCTGCCAGAATTTGGGTCGAACAGCCTTCTAGTGCCTCTAGAGTGTAGAACAACCAACACTTGCGAAGCATTCCATTCAAAATTTAAGAAGGCAAACGTCTCTTCGCATCCCAATATCTATTCTTTTTTAAAGGTTCTGATTGAAGTTCAAACAGACACATAAAAATAAATTCAGTTAACCAAGTTAAAAAAAAATTAAGACGAAAGATATTGTTAAAAATCAATTTTATTGGTCAAAAAATAAAGCAACTAAATGATGGTGAAATATCAAGATACGACTATGTAAAATGTATTTCTTATAAAAATATCGTTAGTTAAGTTAATATTATGTATCTAATATAAAGTTGAAATATTAATCCTCTAAGTACTTGTAACAAATAAACAAAATAATTCAAAGTAAATATTGTTTAGAATTAGAAATCTATTAGAAAATTTACTTGTTTACCTACCTACTGTTTCAAAAAGAACTCAAATCCCTACAGATATTTTAAAAGAAAGCTGGCAACATGGCTTGTGCTCAATTCGGGTGTTTATTTAAACACATGCAGGTAAGAAAATCTTTGTGCTCAATTCAGGCGTCCGTTTGTACTCAGTTCATACTTATTAATTGTTTTTGTGTCCAATTCAAGTGTATCGTATTTATCGATGCCAATATGAAACGTATTAATAAACAAAACGATAAATAATGAATTCATTTCATCAAAGTAAAATATTTAGCATCAATACCATAAAACATTTAAGAATTTTCAATTAAATAATTATTCTTAACAAGTTTCCTAGATGATGATCATCTAACTGAATGAAAATTAATTTCTGTTTAATTGTTATTAGAAAATGATAATAACCGAATTTTTTTAAATTAACCAGGATGACATTATCGATCTAGCATTCATCAACAAAAACACAAGTAATTGGCCAATTCACTTTGAGTTTCATTTGGTCCTCGAAAAGAATTCGTCCATGTTTTACTACTATTCTATTCACAAGTACCAGAGAGAGGGATACACAGCTGGACAGCTTAGATGGGCAATAAGAGCCAACGAGGACCCATTCAAGTATTACAGTGTGGATGGAAAAAGGGCAGGACCTATGCCCACCGCGCAGGCCATTAACTCGGCTCAGTCTGTACAGGACGCTACCTATATGTTCCCAGATGGATCCGTTTATACAAAATATCAGCAAATATCGGCTAATGAAGACATAAACACTGTGTTCGGTATTTATGGCGATCGCATCGGACTATCTTTGCTGCAGACACACAAAGAGTGGGTCAGCGGTGGACCATTCAAACAGGTTGGCTATCACTGAATTGGAAATCACAGTAGATGTCATAATTAAATTAATCACTCATGCGTAGTTCTTGTGACGCGATTGTTTCCTTCGACAACTTCTTTCTAAATATATATTAACCCATAATCACAAACGTGGCATGACTACTAAATATTACGTCTCTTAGATGGAGTTTTACTTCATGAAAAATTGACAATATTTCTTTATTGCTATTATTTATGTATTTATCATTTCTTATTTTAATGTCCGCTAACCTTAAAATGAGGTTATTATAATGCTAAAACGTTTGTTTACAGGATAATTAATTAATAAAATAATATTTTTTGAATTTTGACACAAAATACATTTAATTGCAAAATATCCTCAACAAAAGAAAGAACAGCATTGATATTATTTCACTTTTTACAGTTGTAACATAATAAAAAAATCATAACCTTATGGTAAATAATGTTGATATAATAAAAATTGCAAGGCATAAATTTACTTATATTATTAGCACAATTTCCATATACATTCCATAACTATTTTTGTTTTATGCATAATTCATACAGCATTTCCTCACTATTAAGTTCTCCTCATTACCAAATTCTATTTCTCCTTTTATATTTAGAATAAACCCTATATTCATGCGTGTTTCACGAAAAATAATAAATAATACATAAATATTCATTAACAGTTTCTCGAAAAATTTTTCATGGAACCACTGCTTTAGAGCCTGACAACGCACCACGGTCAAATGCTGCTCTTCTGTGAACACACGGGACATTACGGCACACCAGAATTAGCACCTACCGAGGGATGGAGCAAAGTGTATGGTCCCATCGGCTTGTACCTCAATGATGGCCAAAGTCTTTCGGAAATGTATACCGACGCTCAGAGACAACTCAGTGATGAGGAGAAGAAGTGGCCGTACAAGTTTGTCACCGCACCAGAATACAATGCACAAGGGAGGGGCAGTGTGTCGGGGGTACTTAATGTGGATGGGTCGCCGAATAAAGAATGGGTATACCTTATTCTGACCGAACCTCACGTTGATGACCCCCAGTTAGAGACGGCTACTTACATGTATTCTGCAATTGCTGATCAAAATGGTAGTTTTAAAATTATTGCTCGTATTTTAAGGAATTTTTTTATGGTAAATTAAGATTTTGACCTTTGACATTTGATGATAAATTATATCGCAGTTCACAACTTGACAATTTTGCTATTTTTTATTTTAAAATTTTGAATTTCGATTTGGTAATAAATGCTTATCAAAAATAATTTCTTATATAAGACTAAACGGATTATTTTTAAGATATCCTAAAGATAATAAAAATTATGATTACCATTAGGTCAGTTTACAATACCAGCTGTGAGACCAGGCACATACAAGCTGCAAGTGATAGCTAAGGGTGTAGTTGGAAAATACATTCAAAACAACATTAATGTGCAAGGGAATAGGAACAACAATCTTGGAACAATCAATTGGAGGCAAGAGAGTCATGGCAAACTACTCTGGCAGATCGGTGTACCTGATAGGAATTCGGCAGAGTTTAAGTCTCCAAGAGGCTTCCCATCACCCATTCCTAATTTAGAAGGTATTCCATTATTTACACTGTATACTGAAAGTACACGATAAACGCGTAGAGTTCTCATGTACAATGATTGGTGCATGAATCCCTTTCCGGTAGTTGTTTATAACATTTGCTCTTGATTCTTTGATAATTACGGTCATCTTGCAAGATATAATTCTTATTTATTACCAACCTGACGGCATGCAATGATCACTTGGTAAAATTTAAGTAACACAAAACACTCAATTGAAGAATCCAGTACTTAACTCTAAAATGGCTAAGTATTAAGCGATACCAAAATTTCCGTGTACTTCTAAACGTCTTTGGCGACACAAAAACACTTGCCATTTTGGTCTCGGTATAATGTCAAGTGCAAAATTGTGTTAAATCTTCTGTAAAAGTGCTAGATACTGCTAAAAATAAACTTGCACTTCCAATACGAATAGTCTACCCCAAGTAATTCAATTTTAAAACTGTNTAGATATCCATATATTTAAATGGACCTTGTTGGAGCATACGTAATCCTAAAATGTAGCATCGTACTACAGATGGCGCTCACCACGCCATTTGTGGTATTTTCTAAAACGCGCTGTTAAGACAGCAGGTAAAGGTTGGTCTGTGTTCTGTCGGAGCTGCCTACGACGCGCTGATGAGATCCAAAAAGATCAAATCACAATCCGCGTCTGGCAGTTTCGACAGAATACAGACCACTTCGAATTATTTTGTTCGATAATAACAGTGATTATAGTTACTTTAATCACTAAATGACAGGCATTTAAGTGGCACAAAATATGTTCAATTCGAGAATCCATCACTTAATCTTTAAATGGTTAAGTGTTAAGGACTACCAACATTTCCGTATACTCGAAATACCTTTAAACATACAAGAACTCTTGCGTTTTTGGTCTCCGTATAATTTCAGCGAGTTCACTCTAAGGGGGAAATAGTATTAAACGTTCTGTAGCACTGTTACGCACCGCTAGTTAAGAACATGCGTCTAGAAATCACTTCCAATGCTAGTAGTCTACCCCCAATGTAAAGTAACTCTATTTTAAAAATTTCATATGTGATGATTTTCGTAGAATACCGCAAGTTTGGAACATGGCTCAGATATTCCATAGAATTTCCTAATGATCCAGACTATACAGTTGGCGTTAGTGACCCTGCCAAAGACTGGTGCTATTTTATGCCGATGATTAAGACACCTGGCTTCCCCGCTCAGCTCGGACTGGTCAATGTCACCCAAAATGCGCGTGCTACCAACTGGAAGGTCAGATTCAACTATACCGGATCAACCCAAGGCAACGCCACATTAACCCTAGGTATTGCTGCTAGAGTCAGAGCCGGTATTCGTGCGGTGATCAACGGTCAGGAGATTCTTAAGTTGGACTCATTTGACGGGCCACAAGCTGATTCTGCGCTGTTTCGTCACGCAGCTCATGCCATATTCCGCCAGCAAACTGTAACATTCAGTCAGTCACTGCTGAGTGACAACAATCTTCTAGAATTCACGCCTCCTGGCCCAGTAAGTCGGAATCATCTCGACAGAATGATAATGTGGGATTTCTTGAGAATGGAAGTCAGCAATTAATTGAAAGAATAAGAAAGTTTTATTGCTCAAAAATTATTAATAAACGAATGTTTGAATATTATTTGGTTTGATAAACGCCATTAAAAACTACTAGAATAGTATTAGGTATTGCCTATCACGTAGTGGTTAGCTACGCCTAGATTCGTTTCAGCAAGTAGATTGGAGCATACGCAATCCTAAAATGTAGCATTGTACTGCAGATGGCGTTTACCGCGCCAGTTTTGGTATTATATAAAACGCGTTGTTAAGACAGCAAGTAAAAATTGGTCAGTGTTCTGTCGAACCTGTCTGCGACTCGCTGATGAGATCCAAAAAGGTCGAAATCGCTATCAGCGTCTGGCAGTTTCGACTGAATACAGACCACTTCGAATTATTTTATTCGATTATGGTAACGTGCCTATCACGTAGTGGTTAGCTACGCCGGGATTCGTTTCAGGAAGTTGATATCCATCTAAGATTGTTTTATACGTGATTTTATTCTGAATAAAAGAATTGAATTACACGTTCTTTCTCAATCAAACAAGAGTGCCTCACACAAATAAAACATTAAACAATAATATAAACACAGTGAACTTAACCAATAAAATGAGGTTATACTTATGGTTGTTTATACTAAGCTTAACAGCTATCCCCAAAAGTAGCAGCACTAACCAGAGGTTACACCTCCCCCCCCCCAAGATGCTTCCGGCGGGAAAAAAGGGAGCAGCTTGCTAGAATGAAAGAAGTTTGAAATCTGCGTCCTCTTGCCAATGGGCGACTTCGTAAAATGACGAGGAAATCTGTCGTTTGATTAAAAATGGGCCAACTCTAACTGGATCTAGCTTAATTCGATTCAGCTTGTAGCCTTTCTCGATGTAGACCAAATCACCAACATTGAAGGTGTACTGACATCTATTCTTATCTACACGGAGTTTATTCTGTTGGAAACTTTTCATAGAGTTCCTGAAAGCAACTTGACGGTCTTCTTCGAGCGATGTTTGTTGGTCTTCTTGAAAAGGTGATATCGAGATTCGCCTACCCAATAATAGATATGATGGTGCAAAGCGCGTTGAGGAATGAATAGTATCATTATACTCATTGACACGTTTTCGCAAGCGTAGACCATGATTTGGTATTATTATCGTTCATCTTACAACGGAGGCGATTGACCAACGTCTGATTAAGCCGTTTGTTGAGCCCATTCGATTCTGGATTCCTGTCTTTTCTAAGTAGTTCTTGAAATCGGTTGAATTTATACCCGTATATTGGTCTGCTAATGGAATTGAGATGGCATTTTTTTCTGCTATAGGATTAATTAAATTTATGAAATCTTGGGCAGTTTGAGGCATATCTGGTGAAATGGTCCACCAAAATACGAATGTATCGCTTCGGAGAACGATTGCCTTTAAAACCGTCAACACTATCCAGAGACATTATTTCGAAAGGTTTCGTTGCAGGACCAAATTTTGAGAGAAGACCAATAGTCCGACTACGCCGTACTTTGCTTTCTATACAAACCTTGCAGTTCTTGCCGAAATCATGAACAGCCTTATCGAGACCCCTAAAATATTAATGAGGTCTAATCGTGGCGATCATCTGCGATGCGCCGATACGGCCAAAATGTTGATGAACGGTTTGAATTATTTCGTTTCCAAACGCCGGTGAAACGAAAATTCTCAATTTTTTTCTTAATTTTTTAGTATCATGCCCTGTTTACACTCCGTCTGTTTAGCTGTGCTCAATTCAGAAAAATGTTCGGCTTGGTCGTTTAATATTGCAGATAGGTCTATTAAATTTGTAATGTAGATAGCGTCTTCGTTCTCAAAATATTCAAGAACGAAGTTTCTCGATAATAAATCTTTTTTATACATAAAGTTAAAATTGAACTAGGACAAATAAAGGATTAGGTCTCTTAGAATTTCGTCAGTTCTTGCCTTGGTCTTTAATTTTTCTAGGGGTTTGTGGTCGGTACAAAACGTAAAACTACGTCCAATCAGATAGTACTGCCAAAATTTGATGGCATCATTAACTGATTTACATTCCAGATGAATTATGTCCAACCGTTTTTCTTTATTGGAGAGTTTACGCGAATAATATGCTACAGGATGCAGGACTCCGTCGTCTTGCGGCTGTTTGAGTGTAGCTCCAATACTCTTGTAGCTGGCATCAGTCTCAAAATCGTATATTGCCAGTATTGGTGTCGAACATAAGTAATCCTTTACCAAATTAAAAGCTCTCTCACAATCAGTGGACCATTTGTACTTGACTCCTTTCCTCAATAGCCGGTGTAGTGGTTCTAGTTTCCGGGTGCTATATTCAATGTACTTGAGATAAAAGTTTATTGAACCAAGAATACTCCGCACACCGGATTCAAGAACATTCTTGCGTTTCATTCGAGGTGTATCAACAGTCTCTTCTTGTCAATACCTTTATTTTCTACTAATACTAATATAGTACCTATTCATTTCAATTGTGAAGGCTTTGTGAATTATACTGTTGAAAGCCGCCGACGACGTGAGTTGTATGTAAATGTTGGTTTTGCATAATTGTTAAAGTATGTATATTGTCATTTAAACGTTCTTATGTTAAACTGTAGCATAGCAAAAAATAAAGGTTTTGATAAGAATATAATTCAAAAGTTAACTGATAAAAAGCAATTTAAAATAGCCCCAAACAGCGTATGTTTATCCCTACGAAAATTGAAAATCTCTGACATGCTTTTATAACATCTCACAAAAAATCGTCAGTATCTTTTCTAATCCTGACAATAATAACCGTCAGAGCAAATACATCTTTAAAAAACTCAATTTTTATTCCAAAAGATAAGACAAGACAAATACATACAAGGACAGATGGGACGCATGTTTAGAACTCATTTTCACATTTTAGTGAATTTAATCTTATCTAATAAAAACAATTAAAAATTTTAGTAAAAAAGTTTTTTAGATACACATCACATGCTTTCAACTGTTGAAAATTAGAGATATTACATGTAGCAATGAAAGGATTGTAATCAAATATCATTAGAAATTTTTAAATCTAAAAAACTTAATGCAACGTCGTACTCTTTTTTGATTATGAGATAAACTGGCTCATCTATATTCTCAGTATCTTCCCTCTCCAGGACATCTCCTAATTGATGACTTGCGCATAGGTTTTCAAAGTATTCTTTCCATCTGTCTGCTTTTCCTCATTTTCTATAAAAGTGACCCCTACCTCGTTTCTTTTATTATTACTCCAGTACACTACATCTCTAAACTTCCTTGTAATTATATTATAAGCCTCACCCGTTTTACCTACTTCAAACTTTTCTTCTACTTCTTTACACCTTCTATCAATCCACTGTTCCTTAGCTGTTCTACACGTTCTAATAATTTCCCACATTATCGCCTTATATCTATTTTTCCCTTCTTCGTCTGTCTGTCTGTTTTTGTATTATTGCCTTCTATTAATCCTACAATATCATTTGTTATCCAGGGTTTCCTATTTTCGTATTGTTTAAGACCTAGTATATCTGTAGCTGCTGACTTTAGGTACGTTTCAATGCAGTTCCATTCTGTCTCTAATCTGTCCTTGTCATTTATTTCTCCCACCGCCTTTAGTATTTTGTTTGTCCTTGTACCTAGCCTATCAGGCTTTTCGTTACATTTTAGCTTCTTTAAGTCCAAGACGTCTCCTACCTTCCCTTATTTTCAGAATTTTCAATTTTCACCTATTACTGCGTTAAAGCCTCCTACAAATATTAGATAGAACACATCTTCTATATCCGAATAAACCGCTTTTACGTCTTCATAATTGTAAGATAATGTAAGCATGTAGACCTGAACTATTACTGTTTTTACCGGCTTCGAGTTTAATTCAACAATAACTATCCTATCGCTTTTTTGTAGATAACTTTCGACACTCTGCCTTGCTTTCCTACGCATTACAATTCCTACCTCCAAATTACCTTCCACTGATCCTGTAGTCTGAAGTCTCCAGCTTCGGGCCAACGGACTTCAATAATGCCTACTATGTTTAATTCTAATCTATTCATCTCAACTTTCAAATTTTCCAATTTCCCTACTTGCCTCTTTGTCCTAACATTCCACGCTCCGACTCGTGAAATATTGCACCTACCGCTATTGCACTTATTGATGACATCCCCCGAGGTAGTCCTCTCAAGAACATTCAAATGGGGGACCAGTTTACGTCCGGAGTACTTTACCCCAGAGGAAGTCATCATTTAATTTGTACAGTACGTTTCTTTCGGGATCATAGTGTGTTGGTTTTTCGTTGTCTTCCACATCGCAGTATTGTGCATCAGAGTGCCATACCGATTCTCGTGATCTCTGTCACTCTGAGTACTGAAAGAGTTGCTTCCCTCTTTCAGGGACTTGTCTTAGTCTGATTGACCCTATGGTACGGCTCCCTAAATCATCGAAACTCGCAAGCCGATCCACCCACTCTAGTTTGTACGAGAGTTTCGTCAAGGTTTAAGTCCAGTCGGATCAGTGAGGTAATTTATAGAAGATGAAAAATGTAAAAATGAATTGTCACATTAGTAGGTATTGACTACTAGTAAATGTCATATAGTACTGTATAAAAATATTTTGCAATGTTAAACTCAAACTGATATCTTTCTTAAAATAAGCTCGGTCAGGCAGGCTAATGTAAATGATTGTTAGGATCCACCCTGTATATAATCTATCAATTCTGTTAAGATGTAGCATCACCGTTGGCAAATGGTAATTGACTCAATCCATACCCATAATGTTTATATAAAAAAACGGCTTTGCAAAAATGGAAGGAGATTCATTACCCGAAATATGACAAATGTTTACGTCCTAGGGAACATTTAACATTAAAAGATGCTTTAAATTCTGCTTTGACAGAAAGAATGTATGTTAACCATGGAAACTTCTCTTCTTCTACTTCTCAGTCCTCTAAGAACCACCGATATACATTGCTTCGGTCCAAATAGCTTCACCATATGCTACAGTCAACATTCTGAATCGAAAATCGAATATACGTAACCCGTGGAAATTCAACAAAATTCGCGATACTTCTTGATCCGACCTCGTATATGTAAGCATATTTCTAAAACTCCCCAATCATACATTTACAGTTAAATATATATTTTGGTAATATTCTACTTATTATTTACAAAGTGGTTTGCTTCAATTAATATCATTAATTTCTAGGAATAATTAGTAAATTTCAATCTTCAAATAAGTGTATATAATTAATTTAGTTGTAGTTAATTTTTCCAACATCTGTTACTTTGGTCTCTGTAACCATATTTATATCCATTCATTTTAAACACCCCTTACAGCTTTTTTTTTTCTTTAAATTATTCTCGAGGAGGGGAAATCTTAAAAAGATACCCCCTGAAGGGAGGTAGTGTCGGATTTTTACCTATAACCCCTCCTCGAGTGGGGAGATATACCCTACGGGTTACTCATCCTCGGGAAGAGAGTGAATGGTTGGGATTTGGGAGAAGGTTGAGAAGGGAACATGGTTAAGCGTGAGGGGATCCGGGGGAGGGGAGAACCTTCGGAGTAGGTGATCCACCTCGGGAGTAATGGGTGGACACTCGCGCTAAAAACGAAGCTAGGAGTGAGCGAGAGGGTGTGACCCATTGTAGAAGGTGACAAAGCCTTCGGCAACGGTTGTTTGGCTTTGGGGCGAAGTTGGAGAGTGTCGAAATATTGGGGTTTGCGTGGCCTGACACTGAAGCCCGAAGATTTGCTGTAAACGAGCTTGCAGCCTCAGGTAGAGAAGATAAACCGGTTTCTTTCAGAATTTGGGTGTTTGTGACGAACCAGGGATAGTTTAGTGCGGACTGCATAATACGCATGGAGATACCTTGAAAAGGTTCAGGCGGTGAGGGAGGGCACAGCCCCAGACGGGAATGGCGTAGGGGCTCAACTCCTGATTATTGCGTTAAACGCGCAGATTTTCGTATGTTGGGCGATGGAGTTGTTTCAGAAGACAGGCTTTAGTGCGATGGAGTGGTTTCGGAAGAAAGGCTTCAGTGCGATGAATGCACCCATTGCCTTGTTACGGGTAGTTCCGATGTGGAACCTTCAGTTTAGGGTCCTGTCGAAAACGATGTCTAGGTAGGTGACAGAGTTGCTCCACTTGATGGGACGGTTGTTTACTAAGATGGAGGGAGGTTTTCGGGACCTACGAGACAAGAAAATTACTTCCGATTTGATCTCGTTAATGGAAAGTTTCCACTTTTGGAACCAGTTTAAGAGCAGGGGCATTCTCCCTGTTCATTGAAGAATGGTTTGGACGGAGTTTATGAGGTCAATGTCGCCGCGTAGAGAGCTGTCAAAATAGAAGTGTCGGATGGCATGTCCGCACAGAAGAGGTTAAATAGAATAGGTGATAATTTAGAGCCTTTTGGGATACCGGAAGTGATGGGTTTACTGGCAGAGAGAACAGAGCCGACGCGGACGAAGGCTTCTGTCTATGAGAAAGGACCTGATAACTCCAACTAGAAAATGTGGAATGTTAAGGGCGATGAGTTTTGAGATAACGCCTTCGTGCCAGACTCGGTCGAACGCTTGTTGGACGTCAAGAAGAAGCATGGGGGTGTGACGCCGCTTGTTAAGGTTGTCGGAAATGCATTCAGATACGCGAAGGAGTTGGTGGCCGGTGCCGTGATTCCTGCGGAAGACGTGTTGATGATCTGGGAGAAGGTTGTTTTGCTCGCTAGTTGCTTTAAGAGCTGATCGAAAAGGATTGATTCAACTACTTTGGGCAACGAACTTAACAGGCTAATGGGTTTGTAGCTTGAGGGAGAGCTGAGGGGCTTCCCTTTTTTGAGGAGACAGATGATAGACCGACCTGGCTTTATGTTAGTGGGGAGCACTGGAAACATAAGGGGTCTGCGAAGATTGCATCTTTTTCTTCGTCTGAAGGATAGATAGAGCCGTTCTGTTTTAGTGGCGGAAGATGGGGAGCTCTGTTACGAAGAGAATGGATCACTTTCCAAGTGCTTCGGAAAAGTGTTTCTGTCTGAGCGATATAATCATCGAAGGATGCGCTGCGGAATTCAGTGACGCGAGTTTTTAGTTCTCGTTGAAGGGCGTTTACTTCTGCACGGTGTGCAGGAACGCGGTATTTATTCCACAAACGTCGGGCCTTGTTCTTCCTCTGCGGGGAGGGTTCTGTCTTACGATGGTTATTTTCTTTTTTGTTTATTGGGGTTTTTGGGACAGATTTGCTGGTTACGAAGGTCGACGATACTTTTAAATGTTGTTGTTTCGGTTAGCGACTACAATCACGCCCACATGTATTTTTCATTCTCTCTGTTTTCGTTGAAAAGTTTAGAATTATCGACAGTCAAATGGATTTGACTAATGTAGAAAAACTACAATGTCTCAAATCGTATGTGATAGGAAAAGCCGTAAAGAAAATTAAAACTATAAGTAAAAGTAAGTGTAATGAACGTGCGTGAGATACATTGCTACGAGCATACGCAGACAAACGATTGACTATTAGCAAACGTTTGAGTCTGTTGCTTTAAGTACCTGTGCAAGAACGTGAGATGGCTGAAGGCCTTAGAAAACTGACCGATGCACGTTACAGCATTTAGAATCATTGGCGACACTGGGTGTAAATGTCTCAGAAGAAATAATCGTGTAGAACTCAGATGAAAAGCTGCATCGTTTGACTACCGAGAAATATGAGGAAATACTACAGCGAGGCGTTTTTCCTACTCTGAACGGCATGACAGAGTTTTTTTTATAAAAGTGAAGCACGACTGTCTAAACGTAGCAACAACCGTGATGGAAGCTACAGGACAACGAAAGCCGCTCCTCCAAGTAGATCTCACAATCAACGCACTGCCAAAGGAAATGCGCCAAGAATCATTAAGCAAGCTTTTGTATCCAATACACCTACAACTTGTCCTATTTGCCCGAAATCTTTTTCTGCTTCAGCGAGATGTCCCTATTCCGCCGAATATGCGATTAGCAGAGCAAGAGTTCTATAAATCAGCTCCCACAGATTTGCTTCTAGCCTCCGGACTAACACTAGCTTCTTTTTTTATTGGACAAATTAAATTGTTAAATAAATTGGAAGACCTGTACCTACAGAAAGCAAGACACGGTTGAGCGATAGGAGGACCCATAGTTAACAACAGCGGTATACTTCATGCAGGTTGTAATTTGATAACTTTGTAGCGCGATATCGTTCGTTTTTGGGAAATAGTAGAAGGATTAATATTATATCAAGAAAACCAATGTGAGGAACATTTCAAAAATCACACTTTGCGCGACAATTCAGGCCACTATTTAAAAATGACAGCAAAAATCTCGGCGAGTCGCGGCCACGAGCATTAAAGCGATTAAATTCTCTGTTTAATAAATTTCCAAGTTAAAGAAAGCATACACATCTGTAATCGACGAGTACTTAGAACTCAAACATATGAGTGAAGTCAAAGACGATAAGGAAGAAGGGTTTTGTCTGCCCCATCACGCCGTTATTAAAGATTCAAGCAGGACTACGAAACTGCGCGTAGTTTTCGGTGCATCAGCCAAAACAAGTTCTGGATGCTCACTCAACGATACTCTGATAGTTGGACCTACCATTCAGGAAGATATGGTTTCCTTTATACTTCGATTTCGCATACATAGTTATATTATTATTGCGGATATTAAAAAAATGTATAGGCCAACAGTAATACATAAAAACGATAGGAAATTTCAACGAATAGTTTGGAAAAAAGAGGACGACATAGTTACCTTAGAATTAAATACAGTAACTTCTGGTATAATGTATATTTCTTCCACAACTTTTTAGCATTTAGAAAATTAAAACGACTTATGGCCTATTGTTTACGCATGAGACCTAAAACCAATCGTAGCGGCAGTTGAAGAGTTGAAGAACTATGTTATGCCGAAAAAGGCGAGAGTACGGATGAAATCACCAAATGAAAACCGGAAAGTTAGGCCACAAACATATGATGGTTTAATGCGCATAGGAGGTCGTTTAAAAAATGCAACCGTTTCATATGCGTAACAGCACCTAATCCTCTTGCCACAGTCGCATCACGTAACAAATCTCATAATTCGAGAATATCACACTAATCATTTTCACGCTGGTATTCAAACGACTCTGTATATGATATGTGAAAGGTATTGCGTCATAAATGAACGTAATCAAGTGCGTAAAATAATACGATCCTGTGTTCGCTGTGTCCGAACCGGAGGTTCGAATCACGCAAGCAAGACCGTTTCCAAACGTTGACGTCGACTATTGATGACCGTTTTTTATAAAACAGAAAAAACATCGCAATAGGACTCTAATAAAATCATATGTTATAGTCTTTGTTTGTTTAGTTGTTAAGGCCGTGCATTTAGAGGCCGTCAGTCATCTGACCACTGAAGGCTTTATCGCACTAAGAAGAATTTTATTGGAAACGGAACGAGTTGAAGGAGATTTATAACCTGTTTCAATCGACCGACGATCAAACAAAAACGTCAGATTTTCTTAGTGATCAAGGCATAAAATGGAATTTCATCCCTCCTTTACCTCCACATTTTGACGGTCTGTGGGAATCTACAGTGAAGATGTTCAAACACTATTTTCAACGCGTCGTTACTTGTCCCGTCTTTAAATTCAAAGCACTTTTACTGTCGACATCGAAACCATTCTCAATTCTCGTCCCCTTTGTTCCATATCCAATGTCTTAATGACCTTCTTGACCTCACCCCAAGACTTTTTCTTATCGGCGACGCATTAACGATTATTCAACCATACCAACAAATCATTGATCGAGATGGCTGCATACTCAGAATGTACGTCAGGATTTTTGGAATCGTTGGCATAAGGAGTACTTGAACGAACTAAATATTCAGTACAAATGATCGAATGGTGAACACTCATCAAAACCGGCACCATTGTTCTAATTAAGTAAAATAATGCTTCATCCATGCAATGCAGTGTTGAAAGTTCAACCACTCCTGTAAATGGGGAGTTGAAGGGTAATGGCCTCTTCGGAGTCTGAAAAAGGTATCAGAGCCGAGGTGTGGTACACTCCTACCACTTTTCCGGGATTGTCTCTAGCGGCAACCTCATAACTGTTGGTTCCTCGTCGGTTCAGAATCACGTAGGGTCCGTCTCTGCGGGGGGCCAACTTAGCGGAGAAATTCGTTTGGACCTGACTACGGGCATGGCTGGTGACCGAAACAAGGGCTCCCGGGTGGTATTGAGGGGATGGGCGTCGGTGACGGTCTGCGTACTCCTTGTGACGGTTCAGTTGTACTTCGTGTTGCTATTTAGCTTGGCGCAAAACGTTGGCCAGGACTAGAAGACGGGGCGTCGTTTCCACTACGAAGTTGTCGTTTTGGATGACGGCTCGGAGGTGCTGATGCGCTTCTTCTGGGATCCGGAGCTCTCTTCCGAATTTCAGATAGGCTGGCGAAAAACCCGTGGAGCTGCAAATAGCGTTGTTTAAATCAAAACGGATGCTAGGAAGGGCCTCATCCCATCGAGTCTAGTCCTCTGGAGCTGCCATTTCCAGTTGTTTTTTCTCTCTACTGGATTAACGGCCGGGTGGTACTCGAGGGTTATATTCTGTGTTATTCCCAGGGAGTGGGCCAACTTTTGCATTATCTCGCTCAAAAATTGGGTTCCATTGTCGTGTATCATCCTCCGAGGAGTTCCATTTATAAGAACTATCTCGTCTAGTATCGCTACGGCGCAGGCTTCGGTGATGGCGGACGACAGATGAAATAGTGCGGTCCATCGACTCGCAACATCTTCGACTATTAGTATCCATCGGTTACCTCGTGTAGACTTGGACAAAGGGCCGAAAAGATCCACTGCGACGACCTCGAATCTGTAATTCATTACAGGCGTCTATAGCGGGTTTTAGATTCGTTGCCTTAGACCGCTGACACTGAATGCAGTCCTTTAGATATGCGGCGACGTCCTTGCGCATTCCAATCCAGAAGGAACGGGAGGCGATCCGCTGCCAGGTGCGGTCTACTGGACAGTAGCCTGCGGTGGGATCGTCATGGTATTTCTGTAATATGTCCTTTACTTCCTGTGTTGGCATTACCAACTGGGTTCGTTCGCTTCTGCGAAAGCTTCAAGGATCTTCTTCAGGTTTGGGTCCTGCAGTTGATTTTCTCGTACCATTGATAGGGTGCGTGTGGGGAAATCGATGGAGACGGTGTGGAAGCGGCACACAGGAGTTTCTCCTTCAGGAAGCGGTGGTCGGGACAATCCATTAGCGATCCGTTATCACGACCACTGAGGTTTATTCCAGATATCCGCGGAACTTAGAAATGGCCCAGACGGCAGCCAGTGCTTCCCGCTCTGTCGTGGAGTATTTTCTTTCGGACCGACTTGCGTATTCGATCGGCCGCCTCTTCCTATCCCTCCCCCTGAAGTAGAACTTCTCCTAATGCATAACGGTTGGCTTTTTAAGCAAGCATCCAAACACTCGTGATGGAGCCATATCATTTTATATAGATATGGTGGCCTTCCCACACCCCCAAATAAACAAAGGGAGGCGGGGGAAGTGCCACACTCTCACCCGCTGTAATATATCCATTTTTGCTCGAATCGATCCTTCGTTGGAGCTTGTATATTTACAATTATGCTAACAATAAGCTTGCAATTAATTCGAATACAATGTATGATCTCGCGAGAAGAAACTAACAGGATGAGATAGGTTGATTTGTACACTTTCTTTGATTGAAAAAGTAGACATGTAAATAAGCGATATACATTTAATATGTATGAGCAATTGTAAGTTTCGCTGACAGTTTATTTAATAGACATACAATACTAGATGCGAATACAATGTATGATCTCGCCAGAAGAAACTGTAGGAACACTCGGTATAGCAAGAAAACATTTATTGTTGTGTATCAATTAANTTATACAAAATTTATTTACATGGATTAAATGGCAAAGAACATTTCAGCACTTTACATTTGTGTGTGTATTTGCCGTTGACCTAGTTAGTCGCAGTGTGTCGCGACCTAACTAAGTCAGTACAAATGTAGAGTCTTAATTGATACACAACAATAAATGTTTTCTTGCTATACCGAGTGTTCCCACAAAACAAAGGTACTTTGTTTTGAACACTGTCTTTGATTGAAAAAGTAAACATGTAAGCGATATACATTTAATATGCGAATACATTGCATGATTTACCTTGAAAAAATGATAAGTACAATAATACTTACACTATAAGATATTACAAAGTATGATGTTGCGTGAGACAGACATCGTTGAAAATCTTTAAATGTCAACTTTCGTTTGGTGCTTAGCGAAACTCCTTTTACTTTCGCAGTTGTTTCTCTATCATCGACTTTCATAATATACATTTTGGGTCTGAGACTTATGAACACGGTTAAAATTTGGGATTTTAATTCATCTTTAATGAAACCAAGAACTTTATTATAGACCCGCGGTATACACCATTTATTGTGAATACGATAATTGCTTGTGTCGAAATGTGATGCCGCGTCTTCGCGTATAATATCGTAAATAGAGGTGTTACTATTACTGTCGATTCGCGTAAAATGGTCAATTAAGGAATTCGTATCTTTAGAAAAAGCAAACGTCGATTGTACTGCTTTTCCTTATGTACTACTGTACCACAATTTTTAATGAATAAACTCTTAATGGTTTTAAGAAATTTAATTCATTAACAAAGAAAAACGGACTATTTACAAAGTAAGTACAAAGTAGAACTATCGTAAAACTAACTAACAGATAAACTAAACTAATTGAACGAAGAAATATATACAATGAACAAATGTACAAGGACTTAATTGCGAATTGAATTGTAAAATGACGCAAATGATCGAACATGAATAAATAATTAAAAGTGACAAATTTACACACACACACGCACGCACGCACGCACGCACGCACCCACGCACGCACGCACGCACCCACGCACGCACGCACGCACGCACGCACGCACCCACACACACACGCACGCACGCACGCACGCACGCACGCACGCACGCACGCACGCACGCACGCACGCACGCACACAATGGACAATTACAACATCATTACAAAATATTCCATAAAACAGGTCTACTTATCTCCATGACGTCGTTCTTGCGTTGGTAGCAATCATCGTAAGGCAATACCTGTATCGTTCAAACAACGGCATGATGACTATACTATATGGATGTGGTCGAACCTCGAAAATGTCACCGTGATTGCTTCTATGGGAGTCGATACATGTCGAGTCATTTTGGGACGCTGGCAAGTCACACAAGAGCGGACCCATTATCTGATTTTTTTTAGGGACGGCCAAATGTAACGTTGCGTTACAAGTTTACTAGATGTGATAGGTCATGCACGGAATGGAATACAACTTTCCGGAACCCTATGATAAAAGAACGGGCTGTGCGTAATGAAACATCACAGAACACCGATATGTAACTACCTGGTATTTGAAGAAACTTTAACTAAAGCGAATAATCGTTTGCGAGAAATTCCTTCAATTTCGGGTCCGTTTTCTGTTCTTCTGCGAGCGCTTTGTAATCTATAACGATGTGCAGTCCGTCAACACGAGATAAGGCGTCTGCAACGATGTTGTCTGCATAGAATATGTGCCTGACGTCACAGGAAATTTGTGCAATGGAAACCAGATGCCTGACTTTCCGTGGAGAACATTAGTCGTGCTTCTCCATGAATGCGTAGGTTATCGATTTATGGTTTTTATAAATTGTAAATAGTCGTCCCTCTTTGTCGACGCATTGCTGCAGGACAGCTCCGACGGCGAATTCTAGGCGTAGATGAAAATTGTTCGATTTTGGATGGGCTAATAACGTAGCTAGCGAAACGGTTTCTTTACAAGCTTCGAATGCTCGCGTTGCTACTGGTGTCCACAACACAGGGTGCTTTCCTTTTACGTTGCCATGTAAGAGGTCATTAAGCGGTGCTTGAATGTCTGTTGCCTTCCCAATTATTTTCAGTAAAAGTTTACCATCCCTATAAACTGGCGAAGCTTCTTCACGGTCTATGGGAGCGGGAAGGAATGAATGGCGTCCAGTTTATCAGGAAACGTATGCGTACCAAAACCGGAAACTAAATAGCCAAGAAATACACATCTGGATGGGTTGTTTATTTCTTCATATTTCTGTAGTCTCCCGAATAAAGTTCGTAGGTGGTCCAGATGTTCCTTCAGCGACGTAGACACAAAAAGGATGTCATCGATGTAGGTCTAGCAACATTCTAGGCCTTGTGGAACTTCATTAATGAAGCGTTGAAAGGTTTGCGCTGCATTGCGTAACCAAAAACTCATGTGTATGAACTCAAATAAACAGAATGGTATTATGATTACGGTTTTTAGGACATCCTATTATGCAACTGGAATCTGGTTGAATGCTAGGACCAGATCTATTGTGGAAAATATGGTTTTCCCGCCCAGTGAGTGGGTAAAGTTCCGAATGTGCTTCACAGCATACCTATTGAGACATGTTCTGGCATGTAAGACGCAATAATCGCCACAGGGTCTACTCGTAGCTTGATTTTGGCACCATGTGCAGCGGTTAAGTAATTTAATTCTTATCTATTTCAACTTCAATTTTTTAGTATTCAAAAATCCCCCTTTTAAAACTGCTCAAACTCGTAGCTCTCTCTTGTGCCTCAGGAAGAGCGTTAAAAGTTGAAACCCATTCAAAGAACAAAGTTTTCTGAAGTAATGTTGCTTTAACGGATGGTAAAAATGATCTAAATCTGGTATTGTGTAAGTGAATTTCCGACCACTCTCTAATAATGTTATTCAAATATTGTGTCACTTGACCTGTCTGTTTTTTGTAAATTAAAATTAAATTGGCCCTCTTAACGCTTTATTCAACAGTCAGCCAATTTAACATATTCAACATTAATTTTATCGGTGTATATCTATTGTATCTCAATATAGGGGATAGGGTGGCAAGATGGGGTACTAAGCTTTAAAGGTCAATAATACAAAAAAAATTAAATTTTTTTTTAAAATACAACTAATTATTATTATTCTAATATTTAGTGTCATAGGAACTTTTGGTAACACATTTAAGAGAAAAGAATTAAAATAGAAAAAAGGTGTTTTGCCCCGTCTTGCCACATGGTGCTGGTAAAATGGGGTACTCCCCTGAGGTAAGATGGGGTGATGAGAATGATCAGAGAGAAAGATAATTATTTGAGGTGGCAAAACTCGCAGACATGGGTGGCTTCGTCATCATGATCATCTATTCCTCAGCAGCTATTATGAAACCATCTTCCACATAATAAGCATGATATTCACCCTTCAATGGAAACGGAATATACTTCCTCACCATACATAAATGGTATGTCCTCCTCTTCTTCACTTTCATCTCCAGATGATGAGACTTTTCGTCGTTTTGCTGTTTTCGCTGATCGGCTATTCTTGTTTGATTTTCTATTTTGAGCTTTTGTAGTAGTTTTCTACTGTTTTTTTTAATTCATCTTTTATCTTTTTTGTTTCTTTTTCTCTAGTATTTTCTATTTTCTGTTCAGCATCTTTTTTTTTCTGGGAAATTACTTCTAATTCTTGTTTGTAGGGAAACGACGTGATAATTGCTGTTTTTCCACGCTTTTTAGCAACACGAGAGGATTTTTTAGTAAGCGGATGTGGAAAGAGTTGTTTTGGAGAAGTCAAACCAAACCTATTGTCGCTTTTATCGCATGTGGGTACCTGAGTCCAAGTTCAAAACTTCGCGCACATGAGTCACATTATCGGTGTTTGTCAAAGTCGAAGGTCTTCCAGCACGGTCTTCATCGGCGACCTCTTCCCGGCCCTCTGAAAAGGCCTGGTGCCACCCAAACACACCACTTCTTGCTAAAGCAACATCTCGGTAAGCCTGCTTGATCATATCAAACGTCTCTGTCGTAGATTTACCGAGTTTGACACAGAATTTAATCGCGTACCTCTGCTCTAAGGAACGCTGCATTTTCGGCTTGCACCACTCACAGAAACACGTCGCGCGAAAAAGCCTGTTCTGACTCTGCAGGTGCTCGGAGACAACTCACCAGCCGCTCGTTCGTTAGCTAGGAATGCCCGCTACCGAGTCCAGTCGGTGCGCGCACGCTCCGAAGTACAGTCGCGGTGGAAGGAAATCAGTCCTATTACTTTCCGGACAAACACTGTAAATACGGTCAGGAGTTAGTTGGTGCTCATTGTACACGTTGGCGAGGAAATTGAAAAACTTTTCGACTGCAACTTTGTTAAAACCAGATGCTCTGGCAGCAGAAGTATTTTCAAGCTTTCTAATTGAAAGCTCTGGAAGTCGTTTTAGGAAGCCATTTATCCACTCTCTACCAGCTTCTTTTTTCTCAGCGTTGAATGGATTAGGCTTATTATTTTTAATTGCTAACTGGTATACTAATGCCTTTAGATCTTTAACCGTAAGTTCATGTAACCTTTCTTCCATTTCTAATAAATAGGCACAAAACTCATTTTCTTCAGACACAGAAAAGACAGGTAGTCAGGTACTTTAATTGGTATGGGTAAGTTTTTATCAGATGTTTCGTTCAATACTGGGCGAGCAGCCTTAATTTTTCTCTCTAATGTCGTCTGTGGTACTTTCCCGCATGGATTCTTTGGACCACGACCCTCTCTCAGTCGTGCGTTTGTACAAAAACAAACTCATTTTTACTGAAAACAAACAAGAACAAAATTATTCTCATTGGAGGCAAGATGATGTATAAATAAAAACAAAAATAAAAAAACGCCAACAATCTGAAGGAAACACAATGCCTACCTTATTATAAGTTAGTTTAAGCGTTAATCACAGCAACACCTTACCAGCTAACGTTATTTAACAAACCACAGTCATGTGTCAAACCAGAAGAAAATATTGTCACGCTCAATTTAGAAACGGAGCCTCCACCATTCACGTCACGTCGGTAGTTTGTTATTTTGGTTTTTCTTGTTAATTATATATTTTAATTACCTGATTATAATGCACCTTGCTTATTTTGGCATGACTGGGGGTAAGGTATTAAGATGATTAGAAAAGCAAGATTGAAAAACAATAACAACTTATATAAAAAATGATATGAAAAACTGAACGAAAACATTTATAAGAAAAAAAAGGATCTTTCTCTCAACGTAGATCAACACACCGAAAAAGTTAAGTTTACTTACATTGATAGGAGCGTTGCAATCATCGTCCAGAAGGTAATGTCACCAGCACTTACAGTTTCCCACTGGTTACTCTTTTAATGGTAGACTTTTTCCCTTCGCGTTCCTGAGTCGACCGATTACGATCAGACAATCGATCCCCGTTCACGCGCCAAACTTTTTGATGAATCAGTGATTATTTATACATAGTTCAACATGGGTCATTCACTGTTTCTAGAATTTTCTTTGGTTTAGCTGATTTAACGAAAAAACTGACGAAGTCCTTTTTGATGACTTCGGGAAGTTCAATAATTTTCACAATGACCAGAACTATTGAACTGGCGTCAATTTCTGCTTGTACATAGATAATTCTTTTCGCTTACTGCTTCGTTGCTGCGGAATTCCAAATACGCTTATTTTCAAGTAAATGAACTCGATATCTGTCTTATGGATTTAAAAAGAATAGTAACGTTATAATTATGAAATATTTAATTAATTTTGAAATATGCTTTAAGGTCTAAAATGTTTTTTTGAGTTTCCTTAAAACTTCACTGCGTAACAATTTAATAAACAATTTGCAGTAAAACACTTTTTTCGAATTTTTTTCGACACTGTGCATTTGGAAACCACTAACCACCTGACAAGTATCATGGCGGCGCTTCGAACGATAAATGAACGAGCGTGATTGGTCAATTTGAACTGGGAATTTTGCTTGGTACCCCGTCTTACCCGCTTCCCCGTCTTACCTCCTTCTTCCCTAATACGCATAATTTTATTTTGCTGTACTTGTAACCTATTTTGACAATTTTTTTTTGTTGTTATTGTTCGAATAAAATGCAGAACGCAGCGGTTTTGTAAAAGTATATTTAATTGTTGATAATAGTTAACAAGAACATGAACGTGTGAACATTAAAAGACTAAGATGATGACTAACTGTAGCTGCTAAACGTAACTGTAACAAAGGTATACAAGAGTTACATGTATGTGCAAAAGACTAAAGAAACGAACAAATGCTGCTTTATAAATCTTCGAATTAATATCATAATAATCATAAACATACAACACAACGAATATTGTTACAGTTACATGCATATAAAAGAATAAAACAAAACTAATATTACGAATACAAAGTCAACACTCCCACTTATTCGTAATTTGTTACAATTTGCAATTTATTAACATTATTCTGAAACGTGTGCAAAGGAAATGGTTTCGTTAGAAAATCGGCTAATTGATTTTTAGATTCTATGAATTCTAGCGTAATACTACCGTTTGCACATTTCACAAACGAAATGATACTTCACATACACGTGTTTCGTTCTTCTATGAAATTCTGAGTTTTTTTTGTCAGTTTTATTGCAGATTGATTGTACACGAAGATTCGAACTGATCCGCGGTCTTGATCCAATTCGCATAGTAGATGTTTTAGCCATAATGCTTCTTTCACGGCCAAGGCTAAAGCTACATATTCAGCCTCTGTTGTTGATTGGGCGACAATGGATTGTTTTTGGCTAAACCATGTAACGGGAGAACCAAACATTATAAATTGTACCCACCGTCGACTTTCGTGTTTCAGTACATCCAGCATAATCAGCATCTGAATATCCCTCTAATCTGAATGTTTTTGATTTCTGATATCACAGTCGATAATTAATTCCAGTCGTCTAGTTAAACGATGAACTTCCTCCCCGGGAGGCCACGGCCCTATAGCCCGAATCTGCATTCTACTATGGATTCCGGCCGTGAAAGCCTTTGTTCTTATATTGTTCGCCTCTACGGGGAATCTTTCCGGAAAAAGTAAGCACAGCTACTCTGTTCACTGATATTTCTATTACGTTGCAGAGATTCTAAAGTTATCCCAAATTTTCTCCACCATAAACGGCATTTTCACTCCGCAGCGTCCAACCGTATCTATCAACGAACCGAACGCGCTCTTCTACGAGAACGGATACATTTCACTCGCAAGGAGCTCGCTCAGCTCGATGGTGAATTATTGTCGCTTCACTTACTTCTCACGAGGAAACTTAATCAGGATGATTGGGATAAAATTGATAGACTTACTTTCAGTTCTATGGCCCTTAAGATGACCACCACCTCCGAGCGCCAGAAAAGTAAATTCGAACGGTTACTTCCGAAAAATACTCCACCGACTTTGAACAAAAATCGCATTGTGGTCAATTATTCCGACTATCCACTAACCGATGATCAACGCTCCGTACTCGAAAAGGGAGGCAATTTTGCAGTAGTACCAGTCAAACTACCCTTGGAGGACATTATAGCCAACGTTGAGTCATCCATTAGGCAACTACAACCAGCCGAAGCTGAAGAAATACGCCGTGAGTCTGCTAGAATTCTCCAATATGCAAAACCACCAAAATCGAACATCTCCAATCGAGAACGTACTTCGCTGAAAACACTTAACAATAATAAAGATATTATTATTCTATCTGCAGATAAAGGTAACGCCACCGTAGTACTGAACAGCAAGGACTACCAACAGAAAGTTTTAGATCTATTAGACCCATCAACGTATAAGATACTCAAAAGCGATCCTACTGCCAAAATCCTCGCAAAAACCAGGAGCCTCATTAAAGGTGCGTCACTGTCAGCAGAAGATAAGCGTAATCTGATAATATCGGAAGCTCTACCACCTAGACTCTACGGCCTGCCAAAAATCCATAAACCAGGCATCCCTCTTCGTCCTATCGTTAGCGCTATCGGATCTCCAACCTATGCTCTCGCGAAATATCTCACCAGACGTTTACAGCCGCATGTAGGCATGAGCGACTCATTCGTCAAGGACTCCACCCACTTCATCGAGAGATTGGAGAAATTGAATCTACAATGATATCACGCACTTCCGCCGCATAGTGAGGGTCAAGGTTGCCTAGTACATATTCAAACTTCGTTGATTCGGATGTAATTCCGTAGGCCTCAAAACTGCGGTCGATTATACAAAACCAGAGTTCGGGGTCGGACGGCACGAAGGGTGGCAATTTGACATCCAGTCGGTCAAGGGACATGGTGAACGGTGGCGTGTTGTGGCAAGGTTGGGCGTTACGTTGCGGCTGGCCTGGGCGGTGTCGTTATTTTACATGCTGCGCGTCGTGGAACAGGGCTGTGCTGCTCCGTAGGGTGACCATTGTAGTCCTGATGAGGACTGGCCGGTGGATAATTTGTGACAGATAAGACGGCGGCAGATCATCTTCAGAAGGTTCCGGCTGTGGTCACCCAGCGCAGAAGCGAGCCATGTTGAAAACCCTTATTCATAGAGCTAATCGCATTTGTGAAGCTTCTCTTTTAGATCAAGAACTCCGCCATCTAGATCAAGCCCTTCAATCCAATGGCTATACGCATTTGTGAAGCTTCTCTTTTAGATCAAGAACTCCGCCATCTAGATCAAGCCCTTCAATCCAATGGCTATACGTCACAGGAGATCAAACGTGCCCTTCATCCCAAGAGAACTGTACCTGAGACACCTCAACCACCGCCCGTAGGTTTCGCCTCCCTACCATATATTAAAACGGTCACGGATCGCATCGGGAAGTTATTGAAGCGTCATAACATCAGAACCTCCTTCAAACCCACACAACAGCTACGAACCTTAGTAAGAAAGCACAAGTCCGTCGTCAACATATAATGCTAGATATAAAGCATCATTGCCAAATTGCCCACTGAACATGCACAACAAATTTTTGATTCCATCCTCGCGACGCTTGTTTTAGACCGTACAAGGTTTTATTTAGTTTGCACACTTTTTCGCGATTTTCACTGTCTTCAAAACCTTTCGGCTGCTTCATAAAAGTGTCTTCTTCGAGTTTACCGTAAAGAAACGCTGTTTTTATGTCAAAATGTTTCAGTTTCAAGTCTTTTTCAACCGCTAAAGCGAATAGCACACGCACGGAATCGTAACGCACTACGGGGGCAAAGGTTTCGTTGTAGTCTATCCTTTTTTTTGTGAAAAACCTTTTGTAACGAGTCGAGCTTTGTAACGCGTCGGTTTACCGTTTGAGTCTGTTTTGATCCGGAAAACCCACTTGTTGTCCACTAAGTTGACGTTTTCTGGTCTTGCTACTAGTTTCCATGTATTGTTTTTTAACAAAGCGTTCATCTCTTCTTGCATGGCTAATTTCCATTCGTTTGAATTTTCATCTTGGATAGCTTCTTCATAAGTGTTGGAAGAAGTAGTCGAATAGTAAACTGCCGGTCCATAATAGTGTCACGCAGTGAAATTTTAATGCAATTCAAAAAACCATTTTAGACCTCAAAACATATTTCAAAATTAATTAAATATTTTCAAATTCATAAAACGGATATCGAGTTCATTCACTTGCAAAATAAGCATATTTGGCATTACACAGCAACGAGGCAGCAAGTGAAAACAATTATCTATTTTACAAGCGGAATTTGACGCTAATTCGATAGCTCTGGTCATTAGGAAAATTATTGAACTTCGCGAAGTCATCAATAAGGACTTCGTCGTTTTTTGTCATTAGATCAGCAACACCAGAGAAACTTCTGGAACCAGTGAATGACCCATGTTGAACTGTGGTCAAATAATCACTGGTTCATCAAAACGTTTAACGCGTGAACGGGAATCGATAGTCGATTCGCAATCAGTCGATTCCGGAACGCGAAGGGATAAAGTCTACCCTTAAAAAGAGTACTAGGTGGCAAATTCTGTGTGTTGGTGACACTACCCCCTGGGCGATGATGGTTGCGACGCTCCTGTCAATGTAAGTAAACCAGACTTATTTTTTTTGTGTGTTGATCAACATTGAGGGGATGATCCTTCTTGTAAATATTCAATTCGATTCTCTTTTTCATTTTATATCTAATAAAGTTGTTATTGTTTTTAAAACTTGCCCTCGTATAATTTTAGTACCTGACCCCCAGTCACGCTAAAATAATTAAATTACATTATAATCNACATTGAGGGGAAGATCCTTCTTGTAAATATTCAATTCGATTCTCTTTTTCATTTTATATCTAATAAAGTTGTTATTGTTTTTAAAACTTGCCCTCGTATAATTTTAGTACCTGACCCCTAGTCACGCTAAAATAATTAAATTACATTATAATCGGGTAATTAAAATAAATAATTAACCAATTACCGACATAACTTAAATGATCAAGCCACCGTTTCCAAATTGGGCGTGACAATAGTCGGGACGCTTAATAAGACTTCGATCTCTCAATTCTCGAATGTTTTCTTGATCTTCACGAATATTTTGGTCATTGTCTTCTGTTATTTCTAATTCTGTTTCTGGGTCTGTGTCAGCTTCGTAGTTTCCAAATTTTATGGGAATATTTTCCAAATTCTCTTTATTTTCTTCTAAAATGGCTTGCTTTCATTGAATGTTACATCTGAACTTATTTCTATCCTTCTTTTGATTGAATCCAACAATCGATAAAGCTTTGATTCTTTTTCAAATCCCACAAACATTAATTTCTTGCTTTTCGGGCTTCATTTTCTTCTGAGCTGATTTGGAATTGATGCATAGGGGGTACAACCGAACAGTTTGCAATGTTGCATTTCTGGTTTCTGGCCAAACAATTTTTCAAACGCACNTTCTGTGTGTTGGTGACACTACCCCCTGGGCGATGATGGTTGCGACGCTCCTGTCAATGTAAGTAAACCAGACTTATTTTTTTTGTGTGTTGATCAACATTGAGGGGATGATCCTTCTTGTAAATATTCAATTCGATTCTCTTTTTCATTTTATATCTAATAAAGTTGTTATTGTTTTTAAAACTTGCCCTCGTATAATTTTAGTACCTGACCCCCAGTCACGCTAAAATAATTAAATTACATTATAATCGGGTAATTAAAATAAATAATTAACCAATTACCGACATAACTTAAATGATCAAGCCACCGTTTCCAAATTGGGCGTGACAATAGTCGGGACGCTTAATAAGACTTCGATCTCTCAATTCTCGAATGTTTTCTTGATCTTCACGAATATTTTGGTCATTGTCTTCTGTTATTTCTAATTCTGTTTCTGGGTCTGTGTCAGCTTCGTAGTTTCCAAATTTTATGGGAATATTTTCCAAATTCTCTTTATTTTCTTCTAAAATGGCTTGCTTTCATTGAATGTTACATCTGAGCTTATTTCTATCCTTCTTTTGATTGAATCCAACAATCGATAAAGCTTTGATTCTTTTTCAAATCCCACAAACATTAATTTCTTGCTTTTCGGGCTTCATTTTCTTCTGAGCTGATTTGGAATTGATGCATAGGGGGTACAACCGAACAGTTTGCAATGTTGCATTTCTGGTTTCTGGCCAAACAATTTTTCAAACGCACTCATTTCCACTTCATCTTCTTGTTTTATTGGTAATGTTCTGTTTAAGATATATACAGCTGTGTTCACGGCTTCGGACCGTAATTCGACGGGAACATTTCCATGGAGCAGCATTGAGCGCGCACTTTCCACTATTGTTCTCATTTCTAGTAGTAGCTAGTGAATGCTTTGTTCATTAACAACGAAATAATTTGTACTGCAACTATAGTTACCTGAGTTGACAGAAAATATCAACAATAATGTTGAAATTTTGAACATTCTTCTTTACGTGTCGTTTTTGGCCGCAAACGAAGTGATTGTCTAATATCTAATTGCTAGCTTTGGGTATTGTTTTTGTTATTTACTACACCGATTAATTTTTAGTTGATAAGTTTAAAGTCATTCTTTTCGTAAAAATATACTTTGTAAAAATGTATAGCTAAGTAGGGCTAGCAACAATATAATAACTTAATATATTTTGCTTACGACGAGAGTTGACCCACTGAAGCCTGTCGTAGTCGCTATACCAGAACTTTAGCGTTGTCTAAAAACCAGGAAATAATTTCAAATGCGTAGGTGTCAATAGAAAAATTATTAACGTGCTACTTTGCGTAAAGAAGGTTAAACTGATGATTAGTTACTAATCAGTACTGTGCAGTATAATTAATGTGGACTAACTCTCGCCTCTCTAGCAGTTTGTAATAGTATTTATCAAAACAGACAATTATAAAATTTTTATTGACTGGCAACTCGTAATAAACCTTTTTTTATAAAATACATGAAAACACAATTAGTTGCTGACTTCCAGTCTCAAGAAATCCCACATCACCATTCTGTCTCTATGGTTTTGACTCACTGCGCCAGGAGGTGTGAACTCCAGAAGATTCTTCTCCTGCAGCAGTGACTGACTGAACGTCACAATCTGCTGGCGGAAAATACCGTGCGCTGCTTGACGAAATAGTGCAGAATCGCCTACCGGCCCATCAAAGCTGTCCAACATAAGTATCTCTTGACCGTTAATCACTGCACGAATTCCGGCTCGGACCCTGGCAGCTAATCCCAGTGTCAATGTAGCGGTCCCTTCGCTTGACCCGTTATAATCGAACCTGACCTTCCAGTTGGTAGGTTGTATATTTTGGGTGACATTGACCAAGTTAAGCTGGTCAGGAAAGCCAGGTGTCTTGATCATGGGCATGAAGTAGCACCAGTCTTTAGCTGGATCACTGACGCCAACCGTGAAATTTGGATCATTAGGAAATTCTATGGAATATCTGAGCCATGTGCCAAACTTGCGGTACTCTAAGAAAATTATCACATTTTGATTTCTAAAGTTAAATTAGCTTACATTATGTTGGGAGTGTTTTTTTATAACAGCTTCAAAACTGTTTTACCTTCAAAATAAATTCATTCACATCATAAGGAGACGATAGAGACAAATAATATGTGTTTTTATATTCCTGAAGATTTTTTAACATTACGATCTAAAGTAATANTGATCAAGAAATAAAAACCAAATGCAAATAATTAATGCAGAAAAGGATTTTCACACCAATCACTATATTTGTCAACCCTGCACGCATTTGTTCTCTTTTATTACTCATCCTCTGAAACTCATTTGGTTAGACAATAGCTTTGCTATGAAGTACCTTCTAAATTAGGAATCGGTGATGGAAAGCCAGGTGGCGATTTGAACTCTGCCGAATTTCTATCAGGTACACCGATCTGCCAAAGCAATTGACCATTGCTCTCCTGGTTCCAATTGATCGTGCCAAGATCGTTATTTTTATTTCCCTGCACATTAATGTTGTTTTGAACGTATTTTCCAACTACACCCTTAGCTATTACTTGTAGTTTGTACGTGCCTGGTCTCACAGCTGGTATTGTGAATTCACCTGAGGGTAATCAAAACTTTCAGTATTCAGTTTCTTATTAAGAATCTATTAATAATTTCTTCGTTCTGATATGGGTAATTGTTTCTATTGTGCATAAATGAAGTTCAAAATATTTTAAAATGAGATTCAAAATGACCTGGCGCCTGATGTAAGAATTAGTAAATTTATCAGATCGCACCTGAAGGTGAATTAATTACTTTCAATAGAATTTCGATATCAAAATATTAATCCGATTATTGAAAATAAAAGTAATAATTTCAAATTACCATTTTCTTTAGCAGTTGCCGAATACATGTAGGTAGCCGTTTCTAACTGGGGGTCATCGACATGAGGTTCAGTCAGAATAAGGTATACCCATTCTTCATTCGGCGACCCATCCACATGGAGTACCCCCGACACACTGCCTCTCCCTTGGGCATTGTATTCTGGTGCGGTGACAAACTGGTACGGCCACTTCTTCTCCTCATCACTGAGTTGTCTCTGAGCGTCGGAATACATTTGAGAAAGACTTTGGCCATCGTTGAGATAGAAGCCGATCGGACCGTACACTTTGGCCCATCCCTCGGTGGGCACCAGTCCTGGAGTGCCGTAATGTCCCGAGTGTTCATGGAAGAGCAGCATTTGTCCGGTGTGCGTTGTTAGATCCTATGAAATTGGTTAAATGGAAGTAATTTCAAGAAAATATTAGTGGAAATTGATGTACTAATATTTATCAAACATGATTTAGTTATCGAAGATTGTAATTCAATTACGTAAATTGCTCATGAACCTCACTTTACACCAATTTACAAAATACCACAAATGTGCGGTAAACGCCATCTGTAGAACAATGATACATTTTATCATAGGATTACGTATTCGAAGTGGTCTGTATTGCGACGCGCTGATGAGATCCAAAAATTATTTTATTCGATTATGGTAACGTGCCTATCACGTAGTGGTGAGCTATGCCGGAGTTCTTTTCAGCAAGTACATATCCATTTATTTAAATGGAACTTGGTGAGCATACGCAATCCTAAAATGTAGCGTTGTACTACAGATGGCGTTTACCGCGCCATTTGTGGTATTTTATAAAACGCGCAGGGGGCGCAGGTAAAATTGGGCAGTATTCTGTCGAAACTGTCTGCGACGCGCTGATGTGATCCGAAAAGATCGAAATCGCGATTCGCGTCTGGCAGTTTCGACAGAATACAGACCACTTCGAATTATTTTACCAATGTATAATTTGATTGGTAATTGTTTATTATGATTTTGGGCTAAATAATTGCTAACCTGTTTGAATGGTCCACCGCTGACCCACTCTTTGTGTGTCTGCAGCAGAGACAGTCCAATGCGATCGCCATAAATACCGAACACAGTGTTTATGTCTTCATTAGCCGATATTTGCTGATATTTTGAGTAAACTGATCCATCTGCGAACAGATAGGTCCAATCTTGTACAGATTGAGCTGAGTTTATGGCCTGCTGGGTGGGCGTGGGCCCCGCTCTCTTTCCGTCTACGCTGTAAAACTTGAATGTGTCCGCGTTGGCTCTTATTGCCCATCTTAGCTGACCGACAGTGTAACCATCTCGTAAGTACTTGTGAATGGAGTAGTAGTAAAATATGGATGAATTCCTTTCAAGGACCAAGTGAAATTCGAAGTTAATTGGCCAATTGCTTGTGTTCCTGTGTGTGAATGCCAGGTCAATTAACTCAGCCTGGTTTATTTAGAAAATTTCAATTATTATCATTCTTCAAATAACGATCAAACAGAAAGAATGTAAAAATTAAAGGTATCATACTATATATATTAAACACACTTTGAGATTTAATAGTGGTTAATATCAAATATTAATGTGAAAATTCATTCTCAAGTTTTTACCCAACTCAGGTTAATGAGGAAAAATTTGTTGTTGTTAGACGCTCTTCGGGAATCGAACCCGGGACCTTTGGCTTTACGCACCAATCCTCTTACCATTAAGCTACGAAAGCTGAAGGCAGCAACAACAACAAACCGAACTTATTAGTGCGTAAAACCAAAGGTCGCGGGTTCGGTTTCCGGCGAGGTAGTTTGTGGTGGGTAAAAAATTGAATTAATATTCAAAAGGATTATAATTAACTATGGTTATTCATTCAGATGATCGACTTCCAGGATACTTAGTGAAAACAATTGATTTATATTAGCAATACTTGAACCTTATCAAGTTTCCTTTATTAATACGTTTGACTCAGAGGTTCATTGTTGCCACGCCAGCTATTATCAAATTTACATATCTCACTAGTTCAATTGTTTTCTTATCATTCATTACGTTTAAAGATTACACTCAATGCAGTCTTACTGTTTTAGGCACACATTTTATCAGAATTAGTAATAATTTTATCAGTAGAAGAATCATCGAATTTAATAATAGCAAATATCAATTTCTTGAATTAACAAAATTAGGGGATATTGATGAAAATATTGGCGTAATTGACATCATTAGAAGAATGTATTTTCGTGTATTAGACTTTCGGTAAAGTATCTCTCACTTCTAGCGTGACACTCACACTCTGTGTAATTTTCATATCTGCTATAGTAGGCCCGACTGTCAAACTGTTGCCGTCCACACCAATATTGGCAATGTAATAACCAGAGCCGCCGCCTCTCAACAAATTGGTTGATCTGATACCATTATCAACGCGCGAATTGTAATAAAGTGCACTGATCTGTCCCCTTGTCTTGCTAATAGTCATTGATAGCCTTTCGTTTTCGAGTACCACATTATCGCCATCGGTGACACACAAGCGTTGGAACGATCGCGTGTTACATTGTTGACCTTAGTAATAGATTTATTCAATTAGATGGTATATTAAGAAAATGTAAGAAAAATTGAATATCGTTAGTAATTTTCTTCAAGTATATTCATAGAATACAAATCTGTTTAATTGCTTCTCTCATTTCGGAAGTCATTTAATTTATTGAGCGTTCAAAAATTTATATTATTAAGGCAATATTTTCATACCTTTAAATTTAAATACTTTATAATGTGAAACACTTTCATTTAATCTTAAAGTTCCAACACTATAACGTACAATCACAGTGACTGAATTTCGCAGATTGTAAAGTAATAAATGAGTCATAAGCGGGTAACGTTGTCAAGCACCACTATAACAATCCAGTAGCGTATGTTATAAACTCCGAGTACAAGCATTTTACGTGTGTTAAATCTTAGTTATTTTACAGTTTAAGAATATGACCTCGCTGAAGATTAAGCAACGCATAAAATCTGTTTGCTTAAATTTTGGTCGTACAAAATTCACGTACTTAATCACTTAAATGACATATAAAACGCTTACCTGATGAATTATGAACAAGTAGCAGGGTCAAACCTGCTATTATGCATTTGATTGACATTTTCGACATAATGACGACTGAGAATTCGATCATCAGCGTATTTATGTCTTGAATGTGATGATAGGTTTATCTGATTTTTTAAAATAAAAAACACTTGACATAATCTGGAAAATGATAGCGTCAATCTTATTCTCAAACTATCTGGGGTCTCTTCACATTCAAGATAAGCCAAAACAAAATAAATTTGGACACGTGATTACCGGACAGCACGTGTATAACGTGATCTTTATTCGTCCAAGCGTAGGTGGTGGCTATACTCACACCTACTAAAGTTTTTTAGGGTTGAATTCAGTCATTTGGTGTGTTGTTGTTTTTCGTCTGCTTGATACGTAATTCTTGATTTTGGTTTATATGTAGAATGGATTGGTATGCTTAGATTTGCAAATAATATAGCAATATTAGCATCTAGGAAGGAGGAGTAAGAGATTTAAATAAAATGAAGGCGGTACTGACAAAACAGGATTGTATGAAAATAAACAAAAGTAAAACAAAAGTATCATCTGTAATTTTGACTGTACTCGTTTTCACCTTTGCATGTGTAGAAGTGTCTACTGATTAAAAAATGTAAACATATTTTCAATTGTCTTTTTATTTTCGCATTTCTGCAGTATATTGTTTTTCAGTTTGAAGATATCTTTGTACTTAATTGCCGTTTTAGATAAATAATTATTCCAGAAGTGGCACAAAATGTAAACATTACAGTTCGTTCTTTCGCTTCACGTCGATCGAATTCACATCAGGCAAAATAAAAAGCACGTTTCGTTCCCGTTATAAACCCGAAAACCTAGCAAAGTTTTTCGTTATTTTGAATAACATATACTTTTAGTTCTTACAATACAGTGTCTAAATATTTCCTGTTTCCCAGATAATTTAGTCCTAACCAAACCGAGTCTTGCTACCCTCAAGTTTTACTTCGAATGCGGTAATGCAGTGTTTTACAAAATAGGCGAATGTTCACTAATGAATCCCAACCTCTAATATCGATAAAAAGTATACACAGGGTTTTGCTCACCACTACATATGTCAATTTCGACTTAGTAGGGGTACGTCGTGGATTCAGTTCGACAAATTGATATCCTTACGGATCTTGTCGAACATTCATGAATCCCACAAAACATTGCATTCTGTAGACGACGTATATTACTATTTGTAGCAATTCAAAGGGTATCTTGTTAAAAAAGTATCGTACCAGTGCATCAATATTATTTTTAAAAGGAGTTCCACGCTAAGCGGATTATAAAATTGACTTTACGGATGACTGTATGTCTTCTCTTCGGAGCTGAAATCTCTTTGTATGACCAGTGTTTTTGTAAGATTGAAAACTACATTTTTTGGTGCACCTTTTCTTACGTTTGAAGAGTTCGCCAAAGTTGTTCCTAGGAATATTCTGTGTCATATATATAATTCCTTAAGCATTATAAAAATATAACAAAATATTATATATAGACCGGGGTAAGATGAGATACTTAACAGAAATAAACGTCAAAATATGAAAATCAAACTGTTTATTAAAAATCTCTTACAACAAAAACGAAACTTATAGTTTTAATTAACATAATTATAATCCTTTATGACGCTGAATCAGATATTCTTTTTGGCAATCTTTAGGAATCAAATGGCAGACATCAAATATCCCATCTGGGAAATGGGAAACGCTATGGGGCATAAATGAGTACACATTTTTATCTGGTTGGCAACGTTAACAACGTTCAGTCATTTTATTGTCTGGTTTCTTTTTGTCAATAGCATTAGTTTTTCTTTTTGTTTTTTATTTATATCTTTGATGAGATCATACTTGTACGGAGAAGCTGTAAGTGTTACAGTTTTGCCGCGTTTTCTTGTTTCTCTCTCTTGGGTTCTTACTGTTTTGGGGCTAGCTATGATATTTTCTGGGGTTACGGAAAACGAGGATTTTGCTGACTGTATTTGTTTATTAGGGGTCTTTTCTTTAATTAAGTGTGCAAAAGTCGAATGCCGACGCAAAAACTCAGTACTCATTCGTTCCGCAGCTGCAGGATCAGCAGAAATATGTATCTTTTTGTACTACAATGGATGGTTCATCATAGGTTACATCCGATATAGTTGGAGTTGAAAGTCGATTCTATATTTAGATTTTCAGATGGTGGACTCGATGATTGATGTTCCAGCAGATGTAGTTTCATGGGTAATCTCATTATGAGCTGGAGTGGACGATATTTGTTCGGTTGCCTCTAATGAAGTTGACGTCGAAGTTGTTGGACCTGAGACGTTGATGCAAGATTTAAATTTTCAGACGGCAAAGTTTCAGCTTTTGCTGTTTCAGCCGCTATGAAGTTTGCGTCTGTGAATACATTTCTGTCAAGTGGACGTATACCACTTTTCGTAAACTCGCACCGGGAAGGGGAATATAAGACGGAAGGTTTAACTTAAAGACATGATATAACAAAAACGTTTATAAATGAATCCTTTATTTTAATCAGTCACGAAAAGTATCTTATTAAACTACAAAACACTTTAACCAATAACAATTAATATTTAATAAATCAGCTCATACTGCAAAACTATGAATATTTCCATCTTGCCCTTATCCTGAAGGCAAAATGAAAAGTTTGAACGGGTAAAATGAATTGTAAGGGATACGAATAAATGATTTTTCTCACCTAGCAAAAAAAAACCGTAGTAAAACGAACGCGCCGATTGGACTCGCGTGATGCGACTGAACATCGCGCGAATGGTGCTGTGTTAAACTCTACGAGGGCGGTTCAATAAGTACCCGTGTTAGGAATGAAGATACATTTTTTTTTTTTTAAATTTGTTTTTTTTTTTTATTTTTCGACATAGTCCCCTTTTAGAAAGATACACTTCTCCCAAAGACCCTGCCATTTTTTTTACCCCTCCAAAAAATAAGATTTGTCGAACTCTCCAAAATCCCCCCTGTCGATGACTTCCTTGTTTCAGCTACATTTCTTTCTCGCTAGTCATTTCTTCATGGTAGGGAACAAGATGAAGTCGCAGGGAGTTAAATAGAGTGAGTACGGGGTGTGCGGCAGCAAATTCATAACGTAATTCATGCATTATGGCGGCAACAACTCCTGATGAATGTGCCGGTGCGTTATCGCGTTGAAAACGCACCTTCTTTTTCGTCAAATGCGTCCGTGTCTCCTTCAATTTTTTGTCGAAGCGGTCCAACAACTCACTGTAGTATTGTCCGTTGATCGTTCTTCCTTTCCAAAAAATCCGTAAAATGATTTCTTAGGTAACAACGTTTGCCAGGCTTCCTGGTCGCTCCTATCAAAAACGGATCTTTGCCCACGTTAAAATTCGTTGAAGCAATATCTAACTGTGGTCGTAGGTGGCGAAATGTCTCCAGAAACAGTATCCAACTTTGTTTTCATCTCCTCGCATTTCTTCCCATCCAAAAACAAAAAGCAAGTTACCGAACGATACTGCTCTTTTTCCATCTTAGCGAAAATAACGAAACACGTCTAACTACCTATCAATCAGTCTGAAATTCGTTTTGGCGTGGTTTGATAGATGGCAGCACACGATGACAACACCAATTCCCTCAGGAACGTCCTCCGTCTTCAAACACGGATACTTATTGAACCGCCGTCGTATTGCTTTCAAAAGTAATAAACAAAAGAACATTTACCGTCCTGCCCCGAGCTTCCTCTTGCCACGGTCTACCCTACCAGTAGTTAATTACTTTTAATAAAGTATAGACCAGAACATGCATATTATGCGTATTGATCTGTGTACTGCACGCATAGGTACTTCTTAGTGTACTGCAATTCAGCTGATGCTGCTCGTGCGGTTCTCTTCCTTAAACTTCAGGATCGTATCTTCCTTTTCATAATTAACATTCTTGGTATCTTATAAATATTGGACTACACGCCTTATTGTTTACAAATTTGGTTGTCGCCGTTTAGGCCCGATCAGGCTACCCCTCTCGATGTAAATTAGACACACACACCCGTGCATACATTTAATCCAGCGTCTATGAAAATGTACGTCTAGATATTCACACATTGGTCAATGCAACAATACTATTTCGCAGTGACCTATGACACTGACACATTGATCTACATCTAATGACCTCAACTGTCTACATACGTGCGTAATACAAGTCTGTAATATTAAAAGAGCGTCTATTACTCTTAATCTAAACTAACAATGAATGTGGCGTTGCAATGCCGTATTACCCTGCGTGATTCTATCAAGACCGGACTAGCCTTTGCTTGTACATTCCAATACGTTTTTCTCGAAAGCGGTGGACTTTCGGTCCACCAAACATTTACTTCCTTTTCTTGTTTTATGGTGCCTTATCAGCTCCTGTAAGCTTGCTATATATTTCAGAAACACCCTGTATACACTCTACAAGTATCTTATTTGTTTTAATGTATATTTTTTACGTAACACTTTTTATAACATTTTATTCTTTATCAAGTTGAAATTACTGACAATTTAATTGTTAGCTAACAATTACATACCAACACACAACAGCTGCCTTATTTTTTATTATACGTTTTTTTTGTGAATTTTATTCTTTATCAAATTGAATTTAGTATCAATTTAATTTTTAACTCTAATTTTTTACCACGTGGTTCTCAACTGTTTAATTTTTTTGTGGTTTTATCTTTACAACTATGCTGTCTAAATTTTGTGATTACAAGTTTTGAATTCATTTATTAATTTATGAATACCTCCTCGCGTTACTGTATTTAATGCTTTTACATAAGTACGTGATATTCAAACTGCACCATTTGGAAATAATTTTCAATTCAATATAACATTATTAACAATTAGAAATTTTATACAGATAACGCAATATTTATAGAACGAAAAATATATATTTCTTTTTCGGCGTTTTTTCCTATTATGTGGAACTATCAAAAATGTTCAAAAGCGGCATTTATTTTGTTGTAAGCGTGTGTAAAGTAAATCTCAGACTCAGACTTTCCTGCATAAGCTGATCAGTAGCAACGCTACAACAACACGGAACGTTTACTATTTTGGTTATCCTAAACTGTAGAACCTGCGCGTTTTCATTTATTCATTCATACAATTACTAATAATATTGATTATAATTCAGTTTATTATTATTTTGAATAAAAATGTTTAGTTGAAAAAACATGAGTTCTACTTTTTAATAAATTCATAGGCTTAAAAAATATAATAAAAAATAAAATACAC
>NW_020442452.1:664235-678639 GCF_000699045.2 Agrilus planipennis | reverse complement strand
GTATTTATATTATATAAGTATAACTATATAACCAAAACTAATGAATAAATTATTTGGCTTTTTTTTTTAAAAATTGTATCGCTTTAGTAAAAGATTTGTTTCAAATTTATTCGACGCAGACAATCTTTCTAAATAGTCGTTGCTACTTTTATAAAATTGAGCTAACTTACTTTCTAATTGTATTATAGTTTTTTGGTCAATGTTTGTAATATAATCACATCATCAACAGCATTATGAAATGATTGTTGATTATCACTAGATTGTAAAAAATATTTAGCCAAAGTTTCCAGTTTAAACTGACCAGGACCTTTTCTGTCAGGCATATTTTTTCTAAATAATTCTAACGTATCCGCAAAACCAGCATTTTTTTTTTAAACTTCTGGAACATCAACATTTATGATAGCTTTCAGAAAGCGAGGAACATCAAATCGGATATTGTGTGCTACTAACATACATTTTTCTTTCCCTTCTGATGATTTCCATAAGAAGTGTTCAAATGACTTCAGTGCATCGCTAATTCGTACAGTATGATCTTCTTTATTTTTATGAAATAATTTTCCACGTTTATAATAATGCTTTGTTCGTTAACTTGCTACTGAAGAAATACTTTGTTTGGTATGTACGTAAACATTAAAAATTTTCTCGCCACAAACAGCTCCAATTTGTATAATGTGAGCATTAGCTGAAAGTCCAGTGGTTTGGATATCAAAATAAACAATTGTTGTTGGAAATTCATCAGAATCGTTGGTTTTATTTATTTTTATCACTGAAGTATTCATATCATAACTACTTTCGTATGTAACACCTTCTACTTTTTCAATCTTTTTTCGAAGAAGTTCTCTTGTCTTTTTTAATTCAATTCGTCTTATTTTTTTTGATTTTGACTGACTTTGTTCCTCTCTTTTTAGTCGTTTCGTATCAGTTCATTCTACATAATCAAGTGTACAAGATCCAATTGGAATATTCATTTTAATTTTTTATATTTAAAATACTGGCCTCATCATCATTTTTATAACAAACAGCATCAGCTACTCTAATATCACAAGCAGCACTTGTGCTCAAGCACTTATTCTTGTCTGCTTTATTTGCAACAATGTTGTTGAAACTTTCATTTGCTTGTCTGTAAGCTGCAATTGAAAATTTATGCGCGTTTGATGAATATTTAGCAAACAATTTGACTAATCCTTCATACAAAGCTTCGTCTTTTAATTGAAGAGTGTGCTTCTTACTGGATTTGCACCAAGTGCCACAATTTTCATGTCAACCGAACATATGATTTTGCATTTTATACAGCTCGTTAGAAAAATTTTTTGCTAAATGATTTTTATCTGCTAATTTATGAAATTTTTTATCTGGTTCATCTGCTCGTACAGCAGCAATCATTGAGCTATCCTCGTCTCAAATAATAATTACTCATACTTGTAGTCCAGTTTGTTTTAAAATTATGCTATGATTTATGAGCTGGACTCCTGCATCGCGATCAGCACATACATAACTATTTAAAATGTTAAGTAATAACGCAAAAGATGCGTTACACTTAGGGAGCTTAAAATAATGAAATAGTCGTGGGGAAATAAAATAATCTCGAAATACAAAACATATATTTTAAGAACTAACAAAAGTAACAAAGAAAAATACAGAAAAGAATTTACATTATGTTTTAAATAGCAACAAATAATAAATTTTAATTTGTCTTACAACCAGTCCAATTCCTCCATTAACGAGTAATGCTTAGTGAACTTATTTTTGCTAACAGTGGAATTCATCTTATAAAAATAGTCTTCGATAAACAACCAAAAATGAGTACATGCTTGGGGATATTCTAAATTGATAAAATGGAATATTTTGAAGCATATATTTACACTACGTAAAAAATTTGAAAAGTTTAGTTTTATTCAGTCTACATAGATAAAGAAGCTTTCAAAGGTCTGGAAATCTTCGCAGGCTATTGCCATGATAGTGGCTATGAGAAACTCCAAGTGGTTTTCCAGATGCTGCACACTCTTTCCGATAAAGAGAAATGATTCCTGAGAATCCTTTATAGTGTATTTAGTCACAGATTTTCTTCCGCTGTTGACCTTTCTCACAATTTTGCCCGTAGGGGAAAGGTAGCCATGAAGGCACCGAAAAAGTTTTACAACTGTGGAATCTGTAAAAATAAAATAAACATTTCTCAAATCAAATCAAATCAATGTGATATCAAAAACAAATACAGAATTTAAAAAGATCCTTTTATAGATTTTAAATAGGTAATTGCATGTAGAATTAGTAATACCAAAATTGTTAGTTCCTAGCTAGGTAGGGATAGCATTTCTATCTAACAGCAACCACGTCACCCGTTCACAGACAGCAAAATTTCGATTTGAAATTGTTAAGTAACAAACGTCTGTTATTTCTGTGTAGATGAAGTAGAAGGATACAGAAATTTTGTTAATGTTTCTCCACAAATGAAACATCTCATGCTTATGGATAATATTGTTTCCTGTAGTGGAAACGGAATGTTCCTGAAAAGATGTTACTTATAAAACATCACTTTTCTACTGTGGATTTAGTAAATAACAGTACAGTTATTTACTAAATCTTAAGAATTGCAACTCTTATTTTATTACTGATTGAGTGTTACCGATTTCAAATAGATGATTTTTCTTATTAATAGAAGAATAGTAAAGACTTATATACTGAATATAAATCCTCACATTGAAAAAATTAAGATGTGAGACAATAAAGTGCGCTACCAGAACTGCTTATTTTTCTAATTACTTACTGGACAAGATTCTCAATCCAGCAATCCCTACCACATAATTAGCAGTTCAGACCACTTTTTCTCTCAGATACTGTTTTAGGAAAAAATCTAGAGACTTTAAGTCAAAAAATGTAGGCTGTACTTTCTCGTGGTAAAAGTGCAGGTAATCAATACAATCTAATTGTCAAAAAAATAAAACTTACCCTGTGTTTCCGCTCCACTGTTTAATTTACTGCACATAAATAGGACACACAGCTAACACTCTTTGCGCTTTCGCGGGTGGTCGTATACTGATTTGATGTTAATTTCTTTAACGGGTTATCCAGTAAAGTAGATGAACTGGTACATTGTATTGATGAATATCTGCATAAATCGATGAAAGTATTCATGTATTTTATGCAAAATTTCATTCCTCAGTTCAGTGTTCATAGATGTATGTAAAAGTTCATAAATGTAATGAACGCATCGTTAGAAATCATATTGTTCCATATGACGTAAGCAAAGATTAGGGTTAAAAAAGAGTCATCACTTAATGAAAAGTTTCATCAATTTTACAAGTGGGAAGGAATTTCCGAAGAAAGTTTTTGATGGGCGGTTGTTCATCATATTAATGGACTGTAGCATTACCTATTCAAAAAAGTAATGAATATGTTCATACAATGAATGAATTTTTTCGTAGTTTCAACGAATTTCATTTGATGAACGGCGTTAATTACTATTACGTACAAAATTTTTTTCAGTGTACAATTTCTTGCAAGTTGCAACTGGAAGGCTGTGTAGAAGCAGGACAGTTTATAGTATTGTTAATGTTTCTTATGTAGTTTTGTTCCCTGTCGGTGGAAATTTCTTCCTGTTTTTGTTTTCTTAAATTGAATTGGATTGCCCCCGATGGCATGGCCTGTGTCAGGAAGGGTTTGGCTGCTAACAACACAAACTTTATCGCAGCAATTCAGTTGCTTCCGCGCTGTTCTACTGTGAAGGTAGACGAACTTTGTCAAAGTGTGTGTACGTAATATACTGAACGCATTTGGGTGTAAAGATACGGTTTTTGCGTTTAACGGAAATGTATAGTTGCTTGGCCGATTTGTGCATACATTATAACGTATTTTAAATGGTAGAAAGCTCGAAAAAGTGACCTTTTTCGACACATGTTTACTTGAAAAAGAAATAATATTCAATTGTGGAAAAAAGTTAATTATTGTTGCGATGATCCAAAAGATAATTCTTCTTTGCATTTTAATTATTCTTCTAAGCACCATTAAGGGTATGTATGAACGTCTATCATTACTTTACAATCTTATCATTTACAAACGTTGACGTGTTTATTATTTCTTTATTAATTATTAAATCACTTATATTTTCGCATACTTACGAACTTTGACAGGACCCTTTTAAATCAGGACAAAAGGCCCCATTTGATAAAAATAAGTTATAAAGGGTTAAATGTGTGAATAATCTTCATCAATTTGATAAATTTAAGAATATTTTTACATTTGTTGCCAACATATTTGTTCCATTAGGTTCCCTGAGCCGTTTTCTTTTTATTTTATTTAGGTAGGTATAATTATACGTATTTGATAGAATTTTGACTTTTGTCGATGATGTATGATCGATTCTTAAAATTAATCCATTAAAGACCTAACTATGCGATTACGCTAATCGTATGTTTCAAATAGATGATCTGGAAATTGTATAAAAAACTAATTTATTCCAAAAGAAATTTTAATAATTCATATGTGTCATAAAAGAAATAGGTATATGATGTGATCATTNATAAATTATAAATTTTATGAATAAAATAGAAGCAAACAGTAGCAAATCGTTTTTTAAATCTTTTGTGTCACGCAGCTTTTTGACATTTTCAATTACTGGTTTCTTCTCTTCTTCAGCTGCTCGTTTGCAGCTATCTTTCGCTTCTGTTTCTATTGCTTGTCCAACAATATTCTCATACTGTTTGTATATGTAATCACTTATACGTGGTAAATTAGCACAAGCTAGAATTTTATTTAAACCAGTACTTCCAACACCTGCATGTACAGCACCTAGGAAATTCAAAGAATAGTTTCAACTACATTCCTAATTATATTATTTGGACAGGTATAACCGTAAACTATATCATGAGTTTTAAAACGTTATATTACTCGAAATGAAATGATACCATCTTCATCTGGAATGTTTGTGTTCGTTTTCTCAGAAACGAATACTTATTGAAATAATCATAAAACATATATAATTTTAGTCTATTTATTTCTATTTGCATTCTTATTTTGACAATATTAGTTTTAAGTTATTCATAGTCATGCTCGGCCACTAGAGTCATTTTACAACCCTGCCAGTTTGTACCTTTCATCTGGTATTTCCAAATTTCTAGGTATGACTTGCCGGCAACATTTGTACATAGACCAGTTCATTTAGGTTCAATGTACATGTACATTGTATTATTAGTAAATAGTCCGATCTATGTACCTAAATTGTATTTATATTCGTATTTTCAGTAATCAAATAAACCGAGCGGCATGGCCTAGAGGTCTAGACCATTGCTTAGCATTCGGGAGGACACCGGTTCGATTCCGGGTCCGTCTGCCTTGGTCCAAGTTTTTCCGTGGTTTCCTTGGATCACTTAGGCGAATGCTGAGGCAGTAATATTCCACAGATAATCTTTCACTCTCTTCTGTCTTCATTTCGTCCGTCTCATCTTTCTCACCCGAACCACCACCCACCCATTCCCACGATTCCTGAAAGCAGGCTGAAGAGGGCCTTCCGCCCTACCTTCCGGCATAGCCCGGAGGGACTGCCCGCCCACCAGCATTATTGGCTGGTGGGAATGAAACACCCAAAAGTTTTTTAACAAGTAACCAAATAAGAGTCTTCACAAGCTTTTCACAATTATAAAAGTCGCTGTCTTAAACATTCAAAATATTCAGTCAATCTTATCTATTTTTATTTAGTTAGTTTTTATTTCATCATAAGTTTCCACGGTAGTTTAAGTTTTGTATTTGTATATATCCGTATTTTTTAATTAGAAGAGTTGATTCATTTTAATGTGGTACAGCAGTACACTGGAAGAGCCATCAAACACGTGCTTTTCCTTACATAATTAAATGGTCCTTCGAGCCGGATATTAAAAATAAGTGCAAAAGACTGTCGTGTGACATCATCATCGATAACGTGTGTGACTTGACATCACAGCATCTTAATCATCAACGAGTGTGGTTTCACATCATCATCAGCGAGTGTGGGTCCACATCATCATCATCAACCTTCAACGAGGAAATTATCACATTTCCAACCAGGACAGCGACACAACGATCCAATCATCCACCATCAGAGGTCAAAATCGAACAATTAAAGTAAGTGCGTATCCTCTTTTCTTATCAATCCAATTTTCATATCTAACTGCTTTAATTTGAATAATTATGGAAGCGCTCAAAGGCTTAAATATTCAAAGGGGTCAGATCAAAACGCGCCTTACTAAATTAACCAATTATTTTAGGCAAGTTTCATCCAAAGAAACTATAAGCGAAAGAGATATCTTAGAATTACAAGATCGTCTCCAAAGAGACCAAGATTTGCTAAATGACTACGAACGGATTCATTTGCAAATTATCAATATTTCTGATGAACCGACCCATGAAATTGATTACGAAACGTTCGAAAACAATTTCTTTGACATCAATGCAAAAATGAAATCCCTTATTAATAGAACCAAGAATAATTCAAATCATGTTACAAAACCAGTCAATTTAGAACCCGATATGGGGGAGAACTTTTTAAGATTACCAAGTATTCAGCTACCAACTTTTAATGGTGAGTTCGAAAATTGGCTTGAGTTTCACGATGCGTTTGATTCTTTAATACATAGTAATTTACGTCTATCTAATGTTCAGAAATTTTATTATTTAATATCAGCGTTAAAGGGCGAAGCGTCACAAGCAATTAAATCGTTAAAGGTATCTTCAGATAATTATTTAGTTGCTTGGGATATATTAAGAAAACGTTTTGAAAACAAAAAGCTTATCGTTCAAAATAACATTAAGTCTCTTTTTAATTTAGAGTCAATTCATACGTACGCATCACTACAAAAATTGCTAGACAATACGCTAAAAATAATTCAATCACTAAAGAATTATGATCAACCGACAGCTGATGTACTACTTATACATATAATTACTTCCAAAATTACTAGTGCAACCCGTCATGAATGGGAACTATTTCAGCCTGCAGGCGATTTTCCTAATCTACAGGAATTTTTAGGTTCTCTTGAAAGGTGATGTCACATTCTCGGGTCTATTGAGGCTACAAAAAGTAGTCAAAATATAGGCAATAATCAAGTTTACAATAAATCCATTTCTAAGGTTACTTGTAGCAAAAACACAAATGTGCATGTAAGTAGTACATTTAAAGCTGTTTGTGCTTTATGCAAGGGTTCACATCCCATATTTATGTGTGAGTCTTTCCTCAAACTAACTATATATGAGCGTATTTCACAAGTGAAGCGACTCCGATTATGTTTAAACTGTTTGAAACCATTTCATGAAATTAGGGAATGTAAGATGCGAAATTGTAAAAAGTGTGACAAAAAGCACAACACTTTGTTGCATATCGAAAATCAAAATTATCATGAGCAGGGTTCTAAAATTAATACCTTAGATCAAAATTATAAGCAAGATTCACAGCAAACCAGTCCTTCAAACAATTCAAATGAAGTTACATTATCCAATCATTCTTCAAATGACCCACAAGTTTTATTATCAACAGCTAGCGTTAAGGTATCCGATATTCACGGAAACGTTCATTATTGTAGGGCTCTCCTCGATCCTGGTTCGAATCTAGTTTTGTTACGAGCGAGTTATGCAACAGACTAGGATTACGTAAATCAAAATCAAATTTATTAATTTCTGGAGTCAATCAATCTTTGTCAAACGTAGAATTCAAAACAAATTTAAAATTTACTTCTCGTATTAGCAATTATAGTGGTGATATTTCGTGCCTAGTTTTAGATACAATTACCGCAAATTTACCTGTAAGATCATTCAACTTAAAGGATTTGGAAATACCTACAAATATTCAGTTAGCCGACCCTAAATGTAATGTAAGCAGAAAGATTGATATTTTATTAGGGGCAAATATTTTCTGGGAACTGTTATGTGTTGGACAGCATTCCTTAGGTAACAATACACTTATACTACAGAATACCAAATTAGGATGGATCTTAGGAGGCAATCTTATTTTAAATAAAACTAATAATATTTCATCGACTTCATTAACACATTTTAGTATTAGTAATGAAAATGCGTTTCAAAAACGCTTAGAACAATTTTGGGAAATAGACGATCACACAAACAAGTTTAACAAATATTCCGACGATGAAATTTATTGTGAACAGCACTTTAGAAAAACTACTAAGCGTTCGGCTTCTGGCCGTTTCATTGTAAATATTCCCTTTAAGAAAAATGTCGTTGAGTTAGGGCAATTAAAATCAGTTAAAATACCGCGGCATGCGCTGTTACAAAATAGGGAAAGCATAGAATTGCATGGCTTTTGCGATGCTTCAGAGAGGGCATTTGGCGTGTGTGTTTACATCAAAACTGTAGATAATAATCATCGCTCACAATCTATTTTACTATGTTCAAAATCTCAAGTAGCCCCCTTAAAAAATGTAACATTTCCTAGACTTGAATTATGCGGTGCTGTTCTTCTAGCCAATTTAATGAGTAAGGTAAAAACAATAACAAACAAAGTCTTCGATCAATGCTATTATTGGTGTGATTCAACAATTGCTCTAAGTTGGATTAATTCCCCTCCAAATAAATGGAAAACATTTGTCGCAAACCGAGTGGCTGAAATACAGCACCTATCCGAAGCCAAATGCTGGAAACATATACGATCACAAGAAAGTCCCGCCGATCTAATTTCGCGTGGCGTAGATCCCAGCAAAATCATTTTAAACAAATTGTGGTGGAACGGACCAGAATGGCTAGTAAATGGTTCGGGTCAAGTCGGGTCAAGTCGGAGTTGAGAATCAAATTTAACAATTTAACAGTCAATGAGATAAACGAAGCATTAACAAAACTTATTAAGCTCGCACAAAATCAAATTTTTGTCACCGAAATTCATAATTTAAGTAAAAATAAACCTTTAAGTCCGAAAAGCAAAATTCTTTGTCTAAATCCATTCTTGGACTCATTAGGTATTTTGCGGGTTGGAGGCCGTTTAGAGCACTCAGATTACCATTATAACAAAAAACATCCCATAATTTTACCTGCCCATCATTTGACTACTATAATAATTAGACACGAGCACATTCGTTTATTGCATTGCGGAGCAAATCAATTATTAGCGTCATTACGCGAAAAATATTGACCGCTTTCTGGCAAGTGTGCAGTAAAAAAGGTTATACATCAATGTGTACGNTACAATTACCGCAAATTTACCTGTAAGATCATTCAGCTTAAAGGATTTGGAAATACCTACAAATATTCAGTTAGCCGACCCTAAATGTAATATAAGCAGAAAGATTGATATTTTATTAGGGGCAAATATTTTCTGGGAACTCTTATGTGTTGGACAGCATCCCTTAGGTAACAATACACTTATACTACAGAATACCAAATTAGGATGGATCTTAGGAGGCAATCTTATTTTAAACAAAACTAATAATATTTCATCGACTTCATTAACACATTTTAGTATTAGTAATGAAAATGAGTTTCAAAAACGCTTAGAACAATTTTGGGAAATAGACGATCACACAAACAAGTTTAACAAATATTCCGACGATGAAATTTATTGTGAACAGCACCTTAGAAAAACTACTAAGCGTTCGGCTTCTGGCCGTTTCATTGTAAATATTCCCTTCAAGAAAAATGTCGTTGAGTTAGGGCAATCAAGGGATCTTGCACTCAAACGATTTTATTCTCTTGAGCGAAAGCTGGCCAAAAATCCTAAGATTAGGGAAGAATACTCTGATTTTTTATGCGAATATGAAAAATTAGGTCACATGACAATTATTGATACAGACAAAATTACTACACCTCATTATTACCTACCCCACCATGCAGTTTTAAAGGAATCGAGCGAAACGACCAAACTTCGCGTTGTTTTCGACGGTTCCGCAAAAACAACCTCTGGTACATCGCTCAATGATACGCAGTTTGTAGGTCCCACTATTCAAAATGATTTATTCTCCATACTTTTGAGATTTCGAAAACATGCATATGTTTTGTCAGCTGATATTGTAGAACAAACAGAATAGTTCAAAACCCCAACGCCAAAACACGACACTGTAGTTGTCCGAAGCACTTTTCGGTAACAAAGTTACCTTCTTCAGGGACTGAAGTAAACTAAACCTAAAAGAGAACTAATATTTTGCTGATATTGCAAAAATGTATCGGCAAGTACAAATTGACGAACATCAAAGGCAATTTCAATTAATTTTATGGCGTCCATCTGAAAATCAAGAAATAAAAACCTACCAATTGAACACGGTTACGTATGGCACAGCGGCGGCCTCTTTTTTAGCTGTTCGTTGTCTCAAACAATTATCATTAGACAACTGCAATCAGTTTGAGGCTAGTTCGTTGATTATAGACAATGATTTTTATATCGACGACTTGCTTACAGGGTCAAACTCAGTTGATGAATTGTTGCAGCGTCAACGAGAAATAACAAAAATTTTAGAATCCGGTGGTTTTGAATTGCGTAAATGGTCGTCAAATAACAAAGATTTACTTAAGAAAATTAGCGTCAACAGTACCACCCAACCTCATCAATTTAATAATAGCAATGAATCTAAAACTCTAGGTATTATATGGGACAATTCCTCTGATACATTACAATTTTCTATAAATAATTTTTCAACGCAAGGTTCCGTTACTAAACGAAGTATTCTGTCAATAAGCGCGCAAATCTTTGATCCATTAGGCTTACTTACTCCTGTTACTATTAAGGCTAAATTAATAATTCAAAAATTATGGCAGTATAAACTATCATGGGATCAAGCTATACCTCTCGATCTAAATACTTCATGGCTTAAACTACGAAATCAATTAGACATTTTGAAATCAGTTAAAATACCGCGGCATGCGCTATTACAAAACAGCGAAAGCATTGAATTGCATGGCTTTTGCGATGCTTCAGAAAGGGCATATGGAGCGTGTGTTTACATCAAAACTATAGATAATAATCATCGCTCACAATCTATTTTACTATGTTCAAAATCTCGAGTAGCCCCCTTGAAAAATATAACATTACCTAGACTTGAATTATGCGGTGCTGTTCTTCTAGCCAATTTAATGAGTAAGGTAAAAACAATAACAAACATAGTCTTCGATCAATGCTATTATTGGTGTGATTCAACAATTGCTCTAAGTTGAATTAATTCCCCTCCAAATAAATGGAAAACATTTGTCGCGAACCGAGTGGCCGAAATACAGCACCTATCCGAAGCCAAATGCTGGAAACATATACGTTCACAAGAAAATCCCGCCGATCTAATTTCGCGTGGCGTAGATCCCAACAAAATTATTTTAAACAAATTGTGGTGGCACGGGCCAGAATGGCTAGTAAATGGCTCAGGTCCGCCGTCGCAAACTTGTCATGAAGATACGCTATTAGAAATTCGTCACAATGTAACCCTATCTGCAACTATTAATGATTTTAACTTAACAACCAAATTTTCTTGTTTCAACAAATTAAAACGCGTCACTGCATACTGTTTACGTTTTATCAATAATTTAAAGGTCAAGCCGGAGTTGAGAATCAAATTTAACAATTTAACAGTCCATGAGATAAACGACGCATTAACAAAACTTATAAAGATCGCACAAAATCAAATATTTGCTACCGAAATTCATAATTTAAGCAAAAATAAACCAATAAATCCGAAAAGCAAAATTCTTTGTCTAAATCCATTCTTAGACTCATTAGGTATTTTGCGGGTTGGAGGCCGTTTAGAGCACTCAGATTACCATTATAACAAAAAACATCCCATAATTTTACCTGCCCACCATTTAACAACCATAATAATTAGACACGAGCACATTCGTTTATTGCATTGCGGAGCAAATCAATTATTAGCGTCATTACGCGAAAAATATTGACCGCTTTCTGGCAAGTGTGCAGTAAAAAAGGTTATACATCAATGTGTACGATGTTTTCGCGCAAAGCCCACACTTTGTAAAACAATAATGGGCAATTTACCAAAATCAAGAGTTGAGCCCTCGCCTCCATTTTTCAATTGTGGTTTAGATTATGCCGGACCAATCTTAATTAAAGACAAAAAGGGTAGAGGTTGTAAGCTTGTAAAGGTGTACATTTGTTTATTTATTTGCCTTGCTACAAAGGCAGTACATTTGGAACTAGTTTCCCAATTAAATGTAGAAGCTTTTCTAGCATGTTTTAGGCGATTTGTTGCTAGACGCGGGCTCCCTTTAAATGTCTACTCTGATAATGGCACTAACTTTGTAGGTGCCAACTCAGAACTTGTAGAGCTACATAATTTCCTTAGGGCAAAAGAAAACCAAAGTCGAATAACAAGCCAATTAAACAAAAATAGCATAACGTGGAATTTTATACCACCTCGTTCCCCCCATTTCGGTGGTCTTTGGGAAGCAGGAATAAAATCTGCTAAACAGCATTTAAAAAGAATAGGTTGTAATTCTAATTTAACGTTCGAGGAATTTTACACCTTTCTTACTCAAATTGAAGCAGTTATGAATTCCCGACCCCTTAGCCCTTTATCCACAGATATTAGTGACCCCGATCCTTTGACACCTGCACATTTCTTAATTGGGAGAAAATTGACCTCTCCACCGCAGCCAGACCTTCTAGAAATCGCTGATAACAGGTTGAGCAAGTTTCAACATATCCAAAAAATGGTACAGCACTTTTGGCAACGATGGTGCAAGGAATATATTTCCGAATTACAAGTCAGATGCCGCTGGAAAATCNATTTTCACCATTTTTTAAAAAAGCTACCACTGCATACAGATAATTATCCGATTTTGCCATTTTTTAATCGTTTTTGATGACCTTTCGTCTTTTAAGAACAAACAAATCGCACCGTTCACTATGGAAGTCACTTGAACACTAAATTCTCTAACTGTCTAAAGAAGTACGAAGAGACACACACACACAGACTAATAAAATATATTATTTTTTAATGTATATGTTTTTTATAGATTTCACTCGACTTTGTTTACATTCCAGACTTGATGTGTGTCGAGGTTCACTACACTACACAATATAAATATATAGAGTAGAGTTTTCACACCACAAGACGAAACCCTACACTCAATTTGATAGTCCATACAATATATATGTGTGTTCTTACGAAAGTTTACACGAATTAGGTTGACGATTAATACATCATCCACTTTCCTATTGTATCAAACTTCAATTATTATATATACATGCACATAACAATAACAGTCCAGCTCAGTGCAGTAAAGAAATAATGTTGATTCTATTATGGCAATGCAATAAAACACACTTGCATTTAATGTCTATAACAGATATTGTTTCTTCAATGTTTGAGAATCCGTGGCCGAAACTCATGCCAACGTCGAGAGAAGGAGTGGGAAAATTGAACACTGACCGACTACGGTCTATTTGACATCCTGTAAAAACTAAATCACTTAATATTGATGAAGCTCCATCCTCTCTTCGTCTTTTTAATATTTTGGTGATTTTAAATATCTTTCCATCTTTCAATTGTATAATATTATTTGGATGCTGAGAAGTCAATGTGAACTCATTCACACAAATACGCACTACACAATCATAGTCTCTGTCTTCATAATTATCATTATCTATATGGTTTCGTATAACACAATTTTTAATCCAATGAATTTTTTTAATTGTCAATCCTTCTCCACATTCTAGTTCTGTTAAACGATTAATTATTTGAGTGAGTGGCCTTCGAGGTGATTTAACTAAATGTTTGAAAATGCTTATATAATTCCCACCCCAAAAGGCAGAGATTTGGCTTAAGCCAAATGGACGCATTCTTCTGCAAAGGTTTCTTCTAAATCAGTGGCATATAGTTGTTTTAACTCCTTTGCTTTGCTTCTAATAAATTCACTGTCGTCTAGTTCATGCAGTTTCCATAAGAAACCAAACTTTGTGTTTACTGTATTATAAATAATTTGCCGGTTTTTTAAGTGCACTTTAAGACAATCAATAGCTGCATAATAATTATCAACAATGAAAGATCGTCTCCCTTCTAACTCAATGTGCCCCGTTTTAGCTTCATCAAAATGAAATTTTGGTTTCTTTCTTCTTCTTACATCTTTTTTGTATGTGGTCACTTTGCATCTCTTGATTGCCTCTGATTAAAAATTTTCGAACTCTTTTTCGTCACGCAACGTATCAAGATAAGCATGTAATGTCTCATAAAGAGTAACAACGTTGCATAAATCAACAGAACTTGCTTGTAGCTGTGCACTAACGATTTGAAACTTTACGAGCACAGAGTTCCAAAAGCACAACATTATTGTAATTTCTAGAGTTTTAATTTTTTCTAATATTCCTGTTGCTTCTATTTTGATCTCTTTATTTTGATTTTCATCTTCGCAAATAGAGTTTAATGTTTCCAGAACTTGTTTGTATGAACTGTATAAGGCTTTGCTTGCATCTGCTCGCGCACTCCATCGAGTTTTC
>NW_020442452.1:655777-663969 GCF_000699045.2 Agrilus planipennis | reverse complement strand
TCCGGAGGGACTGCCCTCCCACCAGCATTAGTGACGGGTGGGAATGAAACACCCAAAAGTGTTTTAGTTTTATTATATAAATACCGAACGGCATGACCTAGAGGTTTAGACCATTGCTTAGCATTCGGGAGGACGTCGGTTCGATTCTGGGCCCGTCTGCCTTGGCCCACGTTTTTCTGGGCTTTCCTTGGATCACTAAGGCAAATGCTGGGGCAGTAATATTCCACACATAATATTTCATTCTCTTCTGTCTTCATTTCGGCCGTCTCATCTTTCTCACCCGAACCACCACCCACCCATTGTCACTAGTTCGGAAAGGAGGCTTACGAGGGTCTTCTGTCCTACCTTCCGGCGTAGTCCGGAGGGACTGCCCTCCCACCAGCATTAGTGACGGGTGGGAATGAAACACCCAAAAGTGTTTTAGTTTTATTATATAAATACCGAACGGCATGACCTAGAGGTTTAGACCATTGCTTAGCATTCGGGAGGACGTCGGTTCGATTCTGGGCCCGTCTGCCTTGGCCCACGTTTTTCTGGGCTTTCCTTGGATCACTAAGGCAAATGCTGGGGCAGTAATATTCCACACATAATATTTCATTCTCTTCTGTCTTCATTTCGGCCGTCTCATCTTTCTCACCCGAACCACCACCCACCCATTGTCACTAGTCCGGAAAGGAGGCTTACGAGGGTCTTCTGTCCTACCTTCCGGCGTAGTCCGGAGGGACTGCCCTCCCACCAGCATTAGTGACGGGTGGGAATGAAACACCCAAAAGTGTTTTAGTTTTATTATATAAATACCGAACGGCATGACCTAGAGGTTTAGACCATTGCTTAGCATTCGGGAGGACGTCGGTTCGATTCTGGGCCCGTCTGCCTTGGCCCACGTTTTTCTGGGCTTTCCTTGGATCACTAAGGCAAATGCTGGGGCAGTAATATTCCACACATAATATTTCATTCTCTTCTGTCTTCATTTCGGCCGTCTCATCTTTCTCACCAGAACCACCACCCACCCATTGTCACTAGTCCGGAAAGGAGGCTTACGAGGGTCTTCTGTCCTACCTTCCGGCGTAGTCCGGAGGGACTGCCCTCCCACCAGCATTAGTGACGGGTGGGAATGAAACACCCAAAAGTGTTTTAGTTTTATTATCTAAATACCGAGCGGCATGACCTAGAGGTTTAGACCATTGCTTAGCATTTGGGAGGACGTCGGTTCGATTCTGGGTCCGTCTGCCTTGGCCCAAGTTTTTCTGGGCTTTCCTTGGATCACTTAGGCAAATTCTGGGGCAGTAATATTCCACACATAATATTTCATTCTCTTCTGTCTCCATTTCGGCCGTCTCATCTTTCTCACCCGAACCACTACCCACCCATTGTCACTAGTCCTGAAAGGAGGCTGAAGAGGGTCTTCTGCCCTACCTTCCGGCGTAGTCCGGAGGGACTGCCCGCACACCAGCATTAGTGACTGATGAGAATGAAACAGGCAAAAGTTTTTTTTTATTACCTAAATATAGATCTCAGGATCAGTAACTTTCTGAAGTGTTTAACAAAGGAGAAAAGAATAGGTTTATTAATTATACACGTACGTTTTCACATATAAATAATAAAAACAACAATTGATTCTTAATTTTGCATGATTTATTTTAAAGTAAAGTATTTGTAATCTTTATTCTGCAATAAAACTATAATAAGTATCATTATCCTAATTAGCTATCCTTACTTGACTTTTCAAATTGTGCATTTTAAGAGCACCTTTTACGAATTTATTCTTCATCTCTGTTCGTAGATCACGACCATATAAAGCTTTTAAAAGTGACTCTTGTTCTTCTACTAAATCTCGAGCGAAATTCATGGTTTTGCGTAAATGCTTCTTGAAAGCACGCTTTTCAACATGAAGGCTGCGTAGAATTCGTTTAAAATTTTCGCATCTTTTTTTCAGTTCTCTGAAATCAGAGAACTTTTAAAAGTGTAAAAATTAAGAAAACTCAGTGAATCATAACTAACTGTACAGTGACTTCTTCTTGTTGAAGCTTTTGTTGAAATTCTGACTTCTCAGAATTTAAATATAATATTTGTTTCTTCAGATTTTCAACTTCATTGGATAAAATGCTTGCATTTTCACTTAACTTCGTTTTCTCGGCATCATATTGCAATTTCAGTTCTTCATACCACCTATAAAAATGTTGTGCAGTGAAATGGTTTACATTATAGTATACAAAGGAACTATTGCTTTGTTTACGATTAGATCGACATGTGAACATTAATCATAATATCATAAACCCTTATTGAATCATGAAAGAGAGTAGACTACTCTTAACGCCCAAACTCGGCAGATCATGTTCGACTCGGGTGGGTAGTTGATATTATGCAATCTGGACGATTGGGGATAAAAAAGGATAAAACAAGATAATATTGTTGAAACTATTATTATATTACATAACAACAACAATATCGTTTACACAAAGCTCGCTCGATTACGTAAATCAGAGCCGGGCAAACTTTAACTTCGCAGGATCCGCTACATGAGTTTAGTTTGAGTCACTCCATACCCTTCAATGAGTACGAGAGAGTAAGCAGTAATGAATAATTTTGTTTTGTCTTTTTCTTCTCCCTTCCACTCCCATATCAAGCCCCTTCATCCCGTAGACGAGCGAAGCCACTCTCGCNCCTGATCAAATCCTAAACAAGACTTTAAAAATGTGCTTAGTACCTTCATAATTTCATCAAGATCAAAACACTATACAGCCATCTAGACTTTTTATGCGGTACTAATATTCTTTTAACTGGGCTGAACGCGTCCAATACGCTGGGGGAATTCCCGTCTTTGTAACGGGTACTTCCTAAGGAATCCGTGAATGAATGAAGTGCAAATAATAAAATCTTGTACGCCTACATTTACATTCATTACATTCTATTGACGTCGAAAAATAATCATTGGCCTTATTTAAAATATATTAAATTTCATTACGTTGATATTTAATAATTTGTTAGTGTGTTCTGATATTTTAATTATCTTCGATCTACAATGGGTTAAGAGCGATTGGTTAATTTAGCCGCGCTTTCAATACAAAGAAAAATTTCAAAAGAAGTTATTGAGGAGTTCAGTAAATTGAAGGCACGAAAACATGCCCGGCTCTGACGTAAATTGTCGACCATAAGTATGTTTTAATCTATGGAAAACAGAAAAACTCCTTTCATTTGAATAGGAATTGTGATGAGCAGGTGAATAAATCGAATGAATTCTGCTATTACAAGCCCCCTACTCCATTCGCATTTTTTTAAAAAATCCACAGCTTCCCTCAGGTTAATGGCTTGCTCATTGTAATTTTCTAAAAGTTGCAGAAACATTTCCCTGCCACTCAGCAATCTGATTTTATCTAAATCGTCCTTGCAAAAACCCACTGCAAATCGTTGATTTAAAAAAATGGCCTGAATCATTTTCGAATCTACTGTTTAGAGATGAAAAATTTAGTCAAACATATCAAAGAACGATTTTCTAAAAAAATCATTTGAGATCGTGAATTCATATGTATCAGCTGCCCTTCGCCCTTGAGATTGAAACGTTTCTGAACTTTTCATTAACTTGGAATTAGGAGTTCGTTTAGTTGAAGGTCAGTAACAACGTGAACGCTTTTTTCTTACATATTTTCGGAAATTTATCATTACGAGAAGAAGGGTAATTAGATGGAATGTTCCGTTATAGGTTTCGAACTTTAGCTCTTATATAAATAATCCACCGATCCAAACTTTACAAATAAATTGTACGTCGTTTGCGGATTCCACATATGTAGTTCGGTTAAAAAAAAGAAAATTGTTTCGGGTGCAGATGTCAATTTATTCAAAAAGATATGATAATTTAATTGACGCCAATTGATTGCGTGTCATTTGTGCCCGAAGATTGAACTATTATCGTAAGCAGAGTTTATTTTTATATTGTTTATTAGTAATGATTAAAAATAATACTAAATTTCTCAATGGCATTACTAATGATTATATTATTACCCATGATTCACTAATGGCGAACGCGTATTAGTAATACCAATGAAAAATAGTATACTATTTGTCTATGTACTATGTCTAATTATTACTAATAAATAATATAAAGAAAAATTCCGCTTATATCAGTTTTTAAGCACAAATGACACGTAATCAAAGTTTATTGTTAAAGTGTAAATCAGAGGATTATTTATATGGGGTGCCAGAAATTTGAACATAGCCAAATATAGTCTATGGTTAATGCTACAAATGGCGCCCAGCTGTAGACATATTTCGCCGTACCTACCTAAATTGCCATTTAGATACTCCCATAAAATATCAATGCGATGCTTTTTTCAATAGGTCTTGTATTGACGTTATCTTTTAAAATGGTTACTTTCACAGCAGGTCGTAAATTTCTCGATGTAAATCCAAAAATATAAATTTAATAATACTTATATCTCATGTGTGTAATTATAAAATGACGTAAAATTTAGGGTGCATAAAATACCCACCTAGAATTTTTCGCTGCACATTCACTAGGGTGGTCCAAAAAAAATCAAAAGGGTAGATAGCTTTTATTTTTAATGTTAAGAGGTGCCTCGTCGTGAGCTTTGATATCCCATTTAAATAACACGGGATTTTTTGGGATTTTATTGCTTTTTATCACAAAATAATGGCACAGAGACTCTAGCTGTAAAATGTAAGAGTGGTTATAACTTGATTTTAAATTATGAATTAAAAAATATTTCACATACTAATGAAAATTGAAAATTTTTATAATACTTCCAACTACATTGAAATTCTTTTTCAACGCTTTTTATTTGAATTGTGCGAAATAACAAGTTTTTCTCTACAAATTTGTGAAAAAAGAATGAAAAAAGTCAAGAAAAATAAGATGTTTTATGTTTTTGAGCCATTATTTTGTGATAAATTATAAAAAGTTGTGGAAGTCATCATATGCTATTTAAGGTTGAACTTTAACCTTGAATAACTTTCAAACAATTTCACTTAAAGAAAAATCATTTCAGACCTTTATTGAAATGGGAAATCAAAAATCAAGGTGAAAAACCTTTTAACATTAAAACTAAAACCTGCCCTTTTGGCAGGCTCATTTGTTTGTCATTTTGAACAGTATTTTCATGGTAACAGAAGAAAAAAAAATTAAGTTTTTTTGGTCCACCCTAATACCCACATTTCTGAGCAATTAATAGGACAACATTGACGTTAGTATTTGTGATAATGGTTACTTGCTATTCGTCGAGGACAAAATCGCAACTATAATTTAACAAATTTTGGTTATGATTTTTTTACAATGAACCAAAAAATATTTTCATTTTTCAATTTTTGGTGAAGGTACATTCCAGTTTTTGGTGGAGATGTATTTGTCCGGATTGTTACTTATTTATGTCAGTCATAAGTTACTCTGAAATTTTAAGTTATGCTGTTGACCTAAAGCTTATTAGTCATATATAACCATCTCGACCGACGAGCTTTTCAGGGTAATATTGATTAGGTCTTTCAATGGTTTCTGGATTGTGACTGTCCCTTATTAAGAGCAACTAAATGCTGTTGCTTAACATTTGGGAGAGGCAGGAATTCAAAACACTGACTATTTCATTGATGGTCACTTGATAGAGTCGGGGTCAAGTTGGAGTCATTTTTGATCCTGAACTTGCGTTTCGTTCTCACATCGTGTTAGTTGTCAATAATACTTCCCGGAATTAATTTTTTGTGATGCGATTCACGTCTGAGTTTAACTAGCCGTCGACCTTTATATAATTGCATACGTATTTAGTCTAGTCTGGTCTCTTACACGCTTCTCAAATATGAACTCTTTATACTGCAGTGTTATGACATGAGAGGGAATTTCTAAGATGAATTTTACGCAGATTAAGTTGTCCATTCAACAGTTTCTCATAATTACAACTTAAATGCTCAGAGGAGTGATGTCCTTGCGGTCTTTAATTGACTATCAGGATGCTTACTTTGTATTCAAACGTATTAGGGGTTATACAAATGCTCCTTATTGCCTAAAATTATTTGGTATTCTGTGTGCAAGCAAGGTGTCTGAGATGAAGACCTTACATTTATTTGCGTTAGATATTATTGTAGTGAATTGGTCCTTGATATCTAGAATGGCATATAATCAGTGGCGGACTAACAGGGGGGTGGAAGGGGCGTCCCGCCCGTGGCCTCCGGTCTTGGGGGGCCCCCAAATGCCTCCGCGTTCTCCTGATCAAATCCTAAACAAGACTTTAAAAATGTGCTTAGTACCTTCATAATTTCATCAAGATCAAAACACTATACAGCCATCTAGACTTTTTATGCGGTACTAATATTCTTTTAACTGGGCTGAACGCGTCCAATACGCTGGGGGAATTCCCGTCTTTGTAACGGGTACTTCCTAAGGAATCCGTGAATGAATGAAGTGCAAATAATAAAATCTTGTACGCCTACATTTACATTCATTACATTCTATTGACGTCGAAAAATAATCATTGGCCTTATTTAAAATATATTAAATTTCATTACGTTGATATTTAATAATTTGTTAGTGTGTTCTGATATTTTAATTATCTTCGATCTACAATGGGTTAAGAGCGATTGGTTAATTTAGCCGCGCTTTCAATACAAAGAAAAATTTCAAAAGAAGTTATTGAGGAGTTCAGTAAATTGAAGGCACGAAAACAGATATAACACGCTACAAAAAATAAAAAAATTATCTTTGATTAATTTTATCTAATTTTTTCTGTTGATCGATTCGTATTTTATTTTCCTCACTCATATCCATTCCATATTGTATGTTTATTTAGCCTAAATAATTTAAGTCGAATTTAAATTTCACTTGCTAGATTTTAACGAATTAAACATAAACACTTATTTATACATACAAATATGAACTGAATAAAAAGCTTGTAAAACTATATATCTTTTAAAGCTGGGGGGCCTCATTCAGCTTTGCCGCCCCGGACCTCTGACGCGCTTAGTTCGCCACTGCATATAATGCAGCTAGCCGATTTTTTTTTGTGGTTAGAAAAGAAGTCTGCTAAAAACCTCATATTTCAATTTGTTTAATGGATTTTTTTTACTTTGCATTTTTGTTGTTATTTTTGTAACTTAAGAAGCGCCCGTCACTTTTTTGTTACCTTTACAAATTTTAATATTTAATTTTTTTTATTGAGCTTCAGGCCCGTTTGTATCCTAAATAAATAAAATTGTTTCTCTTCTGTATACATAATTAAATGAATATTTTAATGGTTTATAAAAAATGTTTGTGATTTTAGCACTAACAACGCCTTTTTGCAGAAGTTACTAACAACAGCGTTTGAAAATTTACCTTTTACATTCATTTACTCTGGCTTCATGAACATTGACTGGAATTAAGATCTCTCGTTGTTTATTAATTTCTTCTTGTAGCTCAGGTAACATTCTGTTTTTCTCTTTTAAGCTATTTATCTCAATTTTGCATTTATGGTATTCTTCTAGTAGTGTACTATGATCTACTTTCATTTGGTGTACTAAAAATAAAAACACCATATATTATAAAAGATAAAGAGCGTGCCGAACAGACGCGATATAAGACTGTAGGTGTAGTGTAGTAATTCCAATTTCACATCAGCTAAATTACTTACTCTAAAAAAAAATATGTGTATATGTCTATTGAAATACAGAATTGACAGTTTTAAAAAAATTTGCAAAATGTTAATTTCGTGTTAATTATGAGAAATAATTATACCCTAAAACATTAAGTACAACCGCTTCCCGACTGGAAATTGTTAAAGGAATGGATCCGATGTGGATCAGAATTGCCTCAAGATTGATCAGAAGTAAATCAGGCTTTCTGATCCGGGTATAATAATCAACATAGGATCCATACCGGATCCGTTTAAAGGATCAGGATTATTTTTTTCTTTTTATTAATTTGGCATAAAATAATTAAATCAATCTTACTATTTTACCTTAATTTTATTAATGAACTCAAGTACACTTTAAAATTTTTTTATTATTTGTTTAGACTAGACAACATCTTGTCTTGCGTCTAGATAACATCTTGAGGCCACTCATTATATTTTCAATGGATGAATTTTTGTTAGTTTAAATAATCAATATTTCTGCCTTGGCCCACGTTTTTCTGGGCTTTCCTTGGATCACTAAGGCAAATGCTGGGGCAGTAATATTCCACACATAATATTTCATTCTCTTCTGTCTTCATTTCG
>NW_020442452.1:636855-651262 GCF_000699045.2 Agrilus planipennis | reverse complement strand
TATCTGCATCTCTTTCTGTTACACAATAATTGGTGTCGTGTTACTCCTTTTTCTTTATTAGTGACCGCTCTACTCTAGTTAATAAGTTGGAAGAAGAAAGTAAATGTGATTACTGCGGACTATGTCAATTTTGAACGTCCCAACTATAGATAAGTTTCATTTGTATACCTGTAAACAATATTCTTTAACATTTGTAAATCGTTTTCCAATTCATGGTTTCGTTCTTTGTAGTACTTCAATTCGGTGGTTGTTTTTTCGAGGGTGACTTTCATGCAGGTACATTTACGCCGAACCAATTCTAATTCTTTTTGGCAAGAAGCAAAGTTTGCACACTCCAATTTTAATAGTCTATTTTCGTTTCCTAAATCCTCATTGTATTTGTTTATTGACTTTAATAGTTCCCCAGATTCACTAATTTTTTTATTATAAAAATCATCGTTTGTTTGTAATTTCTGAGAAAGGATAGTGTTTTCTTTTCGCAAACGTTTAATACGCCGTTTTAATTTTTGTTTGATTTCTGATTTTGTTTTATTTTTTACTTCATGAGAATCGCTAATAGTGATGAGGTTTAAAAGGTTTTGATTAGAATTTTCATTACTGAGATTGTTAAAATGAACTTCTTTTGACCTTTTCTTTCCTTTTTTGCTTTTACCTGAGAATTGTCCACCAAATTCTTTATATTCTATTTGTCCTGATTTATTTATATTATAATCTTTTGATTTTAGATCCGTCGATGCCATTTTTATGTCAGATAAATAATATAACGTTTTTTATAGTTTCATCGGTGTACTTAGTACCTGTAAACTTTTAAAATTTTAATTGTAGACATATTGTATGATATTTGAAAATAGATAGGTTTTTAATCAGAATGAATAAATTGGCTTAAAATAAACATAAAAAAATAATAATCAGTAGGCAAATGTTTAGAATAGGAGTTACTGAAGAAAATTACTTCGAAAAGGTTTTTGTCCACCGGAGATTTATTTTTTGGGGTAGAATCAGACGTTTTAAGGTGGGAGAGGCGCTTGTTTTATAATTTATATCAATAAAAAAATATCAATGCCTCCCCATTTTAAAGGTCACCAAGTTATCATGGAAAAGAAACTAAAGTAAACTAACCTAAGTTTAATATAAACTAACCTGGTTTGACCTAATAGGAAAATGTTGTCTAGGTTAGGTTAGGTTATGTTCCGTTGTGTTCTTTTGGATGATAACACCATGACTATGATTTTTAGGGATAAATAGTAGTATTAGTAGGCATTGGTGCTTCCGATTGATATGTACGTATAGAAGATGAGTCAAAATTATTGGGACATAGATCATGTGCAAATTATTTGGAACAGAATATGAAGATTGGGTCAAATATGCCTTAATAAAATTTTGCTATGTAAAAAGATACAGGGTGTTAAAGGTGACATATAATTTTCTTTTTTTGTAATAATTTTACAAGATTTTTATAAATCTATTTCAAAATTGGCAAAGAGATATAACATTATATACATAAAAGTGTCTTCCTTACTTCAAACATCTAGTTCAACCTTAAAAAAATAGTCTCCAGTAAACAAAAAAAAATTAAAATCATTTTTGCCTGACAATAATAAAAACCATTATTCTAACCAGATATTTTCCAATAACTATACTTTTAGGTAATAGTAGAATCATTAATATTGTGCTCAATGGTGGACTTTAAATGATACTAGCACCAAGTGTAAAATTTGAAGAACGCCTGCCCCTAAGTTTGTTTATTTTCTATGGACTATTATTTAATGACAAAAAAATGTATTTAAATAAATTGCTAGTTTACTCGTTTTCAGTTCTTCTAAAATCAGCTATTACTTATTAAGATAGTTATGACAGACAATAACGTAATCATAAGGCATTAATTGTATCTATTAAGATGATTTCTCTTTTTTATTGCGATACTAATATACGGCTGTGTTTAATAATTTGAAATTTCTACAAAGTTGATATTTTAATTTGCTATATTTACAAATATAAGTTAAACTGCCATTAAGAATACTACCATTATATTTTCGACCCAACATTTTCATAACAATAATAAATTGAAAAAGCTCTTAATTTCGGTTAAAATTTAAATGATTGGTATGATCTATTCTAAACTGGTTAGTAAACGCTTTTTAATTTCTACTTTATTCACCTACAGGGTGTCCCATAACAGATTTAAGATTTAAAAATGAAGTGTAAAATATTATGTATCTACTTATTGTTTATCAAATGAAAAACTAAACTTGTGGACTGATACGGGTCTAAAGGCCGTCGTGTGTTATAGTTGCTTCCTAACGTTTCGCTAGCACGAGTGGCGAGCATCTTCAGAGGTCCTTCCATCTCCGACACTGAATACGGACTCGTGCTAACGAAACGTTAGGAAGCAACTCCAACACACGATGTCGTTTTGATTCGAATCAGAACAGCATCAGTCTATTGGCCGCGAAAGTCGATACCAATTTGCTAAACTTGTGGATTCTATTTTTTAGAGATTACGTCATCTAAATGTTTTTCTTCGCGGCATAGCGTGCACATTCTCGGAACTCATCGACAATATTCTGTCTAGTTCCAATACGTCAGTTATGTTGCAATCAAAGATTGACCGTCAGATATCTACTGTTACAAGCTGTAGAAGTCCATGGGGGTGAAATCTGGCGATGTAGGTATCTTTGGATGTTTCCAAACTGACTAATTAGTTTGGGGAATTGTTCGCGAAGAACGTTTACGGTATTTGTCACTGTGAGAGGTGTAGCGCCATTTTGTTGGGACTACATGTGCCGACTATACGATTAGTATCTACAGTTTAAGTATTGGTATAAAATACAAAATATTAATTTATTATGCAACTGTACAAATGTCGTAACAGTTATGGTTTCTACAAGGGAATTTTCGAAGAAAAATGGGCCGATTGTTATTCAAAAGTCGTTATTAAAAAGTCTGCACAAATGCCGCGTTGAACTATATTCCCTCTCATCCCTCCCTTCTCATAACGGTTGCAGAAATATTTCAATTTCAAATTCTAAATCTATTGCGAGGCACCTTGTGTAATTGTGATGAATAAATATTTCAAGAACTGAATGCCACATTTATACTGCGTGGCCTTAACCTCACATAGATGTATCCTCAGAAACGTTGTCACATTTCAATATCATAATGTTAATAATACACAGAAAAGCATACTTTATTACTTTTTAATTAAGACTATGTAAATATCTGTTTTGGAAAATGAACTTTTTCCATTTAAAACCATAAAATAGGCTATATTTACCATAGACATTAGGAAATTTATAATGAATAAGATCTCTAGGAGTACATATCTTTTTACGGATAAAAGTTATATGAATATGCATATCCTGTATAAACCTAGGTGAATTTTTCTTCACAAATTCTTTTTCATTTTGAGGGGAATGATATTTTTTCTTTAAAAAGTACCAAAACAATATTTGGTTGGTTAATCTATTTTACTTTGCATACTCACTCTTATTAGTTTCTTACACTAAGTCAGACGTGGGAAGCAACTTCCAATAGGAGCGATTAAATTAGAGAATAAAAAAATCAAACTGAAAAAGCACCTGAGAAAGGTTTTTGACATTTCTTAGTATTAGTTGACTCCTATATTTCAACTGGTTACCAGGACAACGTATTTAAATACACAAATATAAATACAGAGTTCTTTAGAAGGTAGAGCGATATTTTACAACAAAACTAGTAGATGCCGCTTCAACTATACTTCAACTTATTTTCTTATTTTACCTTATGTTTATGTACCTAAACTAATTTAATTAAACTCATTTTTTTATGAATAAAAATAGTATTATAATTCTTCAGTGGAACACTACAAGCCCAAAAACCAATGTTGATTTAATTAAATTTTAATATCTAAAAGCGATTATCAATTGTTGAGATTTAATCTTTGCTTGATCACAATTAAAGGTGGTAACATCGCAATCCTTTTTAAAAAATCCATATTATATGATACTATAAGACTTAATTTAAATCAGTTGAAACAGGAGTGCCATTAACAGTAATGCGGATATGCTACGGAAATTCGACTCATATGTCGGATGTAATACAGTCAATGGCTCTGTTTAACTGATAAAATGAAAAACTTTAACAATTTTATTCTACTGGGCGATTTAAATGCTTATCACCTGTGGAAGGATGGCTCTCCAACATCCGCATCTTTCGCAAATATACTTTTTAGCATTGATTTAATGTTTGGCTCAGCTTACATTACTTTCAGAATAGATTGCTTCAAATGACACATTGGAAAGCGACCACATTCCCTATAGGAGTCAAAGGAGCGGTGATAGGGTATACACCCGATTAAAAAAATGTAAAACTGATTTATCTACTAATAAAATAATCAATATAAAAATATTATCAGATATAAAAGTTTCTTTTATAAGCATTAGGTATAGCTGAAATTAAAGAAATCCATATTGGTTTTAAAAACGGAACACTGGGGACTCAACATTTGTTCGAGGGGCAGGACTGTGATAATGGTGCGAATATGAAGGGGCGCAATAATGGTGAGATCGCGAGTTATTCTTTGTTCTCGGTTCGTATTAAATAAAATATGGACATTTAGAATGGTTATATTAAGTTTATTTTCATTATAATACCGAAAAGGCAAAAAAAGAATAACAACCGAACAACTATATTTTAATGAAAATGAAAGCAACGTTGTCGGCTGTAGTTGAAACTTAAAAAAATACGTTATAAAGTTAATATGCTTGCACTTGAAGAACATTAGTGACACAAAAATAAAACAGGCAAATAAAATAAATATCAAATTAATTACTTCTTAAATTTACGAAAAAGTTCTTTTAATGACCTTTTCTGGTACGCTCTTCTCTTACGTTATCACAAGGTCTCTTTGGGACTTCGCCTCTGTTCACTCTTACAAATTTTAACGGGTACCTACTCTGCTCTGTTTCACTTCCGCACTTTCACTAGTAGTAGAGGGTATTAGGTTGTTGGCTTCCGCTTCAGAACCCCCATGGTCATCGCAAGACGAGAGAGTCACAGCATTTTCGGAAGATTGTGGAGGCGATGGTGTCACCTCTAGTGGATACAATCTCTGAACAGGTCGCAGCAGCTAACAATCTCTGGACAGGTCGCAACAGCTAACCTTTTGTAGTTTGTACTCTTACCTGTCATTTGTTTAACACGCTTTTCGTTATCGCTTTCACATCCGCTGGAGACACCTTACGATGTCCTTTCTGGGATTTCCAGTGAGGTTTAAGTTGTACCGGGTATTCTGCCCGAAATCCTTTTCAAAGATCATTTAACACTCTCTGTTTGTATTGGGCTTTACGACAAAGTGAATTGCTCTCAATAATGTCGACATCCAGCAAACCCGCACTAACCGATTGCCGGAGAAACATGGTCGGTGTCAACGATACCAAACCTTGCTAGTCGTTGGACACGTAGGTTAAAGATCGTTTATTGACGGTTCATTGGATACAACGTCATTGTATTTTTCTTGCAGAACTAAATCCAATATGGTAGTCCGATCTAATCACTTGCACACGTTTTCAAACTCGACAAAATTAGTACCATTGTCGCTTTGAGAAATAGAGGTCCACACCTGTTACTTCAAAGGCAATGGTATCGCGCACTCTGTCCAAGGACAAAGGTATTGACTTTATACGATTTACTCGAATGTTTTTTGCAGACATCGCACTGTGATAACACTTATCTCAATATACGAGGGTGGATTGATAAGTTTCCGGCCTAACCAAGAGATGACGCCACTAGGCCTACCTTGAGGTGACATTCTATAGTACCATCCTTGGATAGCTTGTAGCTATAGTTTCNAATATTGTTCATTGTTTGACGAACAATATTGCATACAGAATAAATCAGGTAAAAAATAAAGTTCTGTATTATGATCCAGTTCAGAACATGGGATACAATCTTGGTTTAAAGATTTATTGAAACCGTAATAGAATTTGTAGCATTAGATTGTGATAAGAAATTGGTTAGATGATTGGATTAAGGGATAGGATACCTTACTATGATCAATTAGTACTGTGTGCTGATCAATTTCTGATCGGATAACCAGATCAAGGAATGGAGTACTGTACTTTGACCAGAAACTGATCAGATTGGTGGATTAACGGATAGAGTACTGTACTCTGATCAGAAACTGATCAGATACCCGTATTACGGAAAATCTGATCCGCATCTGATCATAATCCGGGTTCTCTGAACTAATTTCCAGTCGGGTTCTTTTATATACTTTTTGTAGAAAGCATGAGAAAAATAATAGTCATTGTGAGAACAATAGTTTAATATTGTTACGTATAGGCAACTAACAAACGGTCATGTAATGACATACTACGATAAACATTTATAATAACTACATCAGACGCAACTGAAAAGCTGTAGTCAACGAAGTAAAGGTACTCTTCAACAATTTGAGTCCGATGTGGAACGCCTGGTGAAATTCGCCTACCCCTCTGTCCCTTAAGAGTTCATAGACCAACTGGTTGTACAAACATTTGTCGAGGAAAAACTACAGAAAGTCTTAAAACTAGGCCGTAAGACTTAAAGTGAAGCATTGTCACATGTCTTACAATTTGAAACGGCGAAACAAGCTTCTAAGAACCACGTACGGTACGACAAGTCGAAATAGACGATGACACAACTAGATGACAAGGTATTGTGTTGTTCATCAAAGAATACATAAAAGAGACGAAGAAAGCCACTGTTACAGACCCGGAAGAACGAAATTCAAAATGTTGGGAATGTGGAATGTTGTTCGGGACTATAAGAACCAGAGCGGTCGTCTGAAATGTTGAAATTGTAGAACGATGACCTACTTAAGTCAAGAGTAAAAACTAAGATCAGCCAATTGTATGGGACGCAAGTTGGCTCACCATCACCAAGACCCCCGAAGAAGTCGTTATTTTAAGGCCGGACGGAGCTAACTCCCTGTTCATAGAATGATCTATAAATCATTACAATGTTAAAATGGGTTTAGGCACAGGACATGGAATACTATCATTGACGTGATGTGGTATTGGAGTGACGAATTCGACCTTTGGTAAGAAGACTGACTCTCACTATCGGCTGTCGGAGAGACTACACCAATCCACAGAGCAACGAAGAAATTATAATTGGAAATGCGATCTTGTATTGGTGGCCGATATTTATAATGTTATCATTGGATTGGATCTTCTTCATGTATATGAAATTGACTTAAATATTAGCACCTCCTTGCGCATCGATAGACGGGAGATGGAGATGTCCAAATCTAAGACGAAACTGGGATGATCGTAGAGGAAGATCGAGTACTACTGAGTTGTTCCGAGAGTATTGTATTAGTTAGAATGTATGACGACAGCGATATATTATTGGGGCTTGTCGAATCGGATAATCAACACTTGACACAGAAAGCATCATTAGTGGGACGTATGCTCGAAAGAAATGGAGTATAAGTACCTGTATGTATGGATGGAAGTTCCTCTTAAGAATGGATCACGCCTGTCTAAAGTGGCTACTATAATTCAAAAACCCGTAAGAATAAATTGCACGATGGTTACAACGACTTTAGGAATACGAATTCGATATCAAACATCTCCCAGGCAAACAACACATGCACCGTCCTGGAGACCTTGCGTGAAAACTGCACATATTATTTATCTGCGACGAAGAAGGAAGAACTGACATCGATCTGTTGTAATCTAACCACTGTTCAGCCTGAAGCATCCTGGGAAGGTACGGAATTAATCGAAGACCAGAGGAAAGATGAAGATATTGGACCAATAATGAGATGGAATGAAGGTGAAACCTCAAAACCATCGTAGGCAGATGCGATTCACCTAACCCAGACAACGAAAAGTTACTGGACCCATTGGACAACTAGAAGAACACCGGTCAGCATTTTATTCGAGAATGAATTCAGATTGCCTGCGGGCGTGATGTATTGTCGCCCTGCAGATTCTCAAGTATCTACGGACGAATACGTGCGCAAGAACGATTAGAAGTCATTCATAATGTTGTGCGTACAAAGCTGCGATTTGAATGTGACTGCATGAAGATCAGGTACGATCGACGAGCTAATTTTAGCTAACTTTGCTGTTACTATACTGTTACGGTAATATTAAAATTCCCTGTAACGTATGACGTGGAATCTCCGTTTGCTATGTAATGACTCGGGTATTCAAACTGGGATTGTCCTCAATTAATCTCAAAACGATTTGGTTGACTAGCCTTCACCCCCTCGGCGCGGTACCATACTTCGTCGCTCAAGCGTTGTACAGCAGCGACAATTGTATCCCTATGTGATACCTGCCTGTTTGCTTGATGCGCCTTCGCGTGATGCCGCAAGTGTATTCTCATTACACTGTCTACATGTGAGTACCATGTCCGCAAATTCTGCATTCGAATACAGTTTTTGTTTGATATTTTTACACTCAACTTATTTTTGCATTTTGTGGTAATAGCAGTAACTTTGCTATAATCGTCAGACGCGCAGTTGGCATGTTTGCGTACCAGCTGTTGCGAAGGTCACGAGTAGGTATGTGTGTTTCAATCATTGACGGCTAATTAATTAGGGCATTTTTATCTTACGTATGTTATGGTTAATATTCATACATGGCTAATTAGTTTCTATATTACTTGATTATTATACAAAATTGTCCAAATATTTGGTTCTATGGATATACTTCGAAACATAAGGCTACGGTATTTTATATTTCGTGAGTGTTGTCACCTTGTATAGTAACCTTATAATTCTTAGCAAATTGGACAGTTTGTATACTATTCAATATGCAGCTACTTTACAAACTAGCTAAGTAGACAAATTAATCTTAACATATACATATATTTTTGCAATTAGAAAACTTGATTTTTCCAGGCCAATGACAACGAATTAATTTTAAAACGCGATTCACATCTGCCGGTTTTAATAAATCGCTGGTCACGAATTGTTCTGTTAGCTTACCTTTCTGCTGATAAATTTCAAGAACTTCATCCATTTTTTTCTGTTTGAGGGAACACTTTTTGCTTAATAAATCATTCTGCTTTTTACTTAATACTAAATCTTGAGTTAGCTTTTCCATTTGAGCGGTTAATTTAATGCTACAACCTTCATCTTCCGTTAATTTTTCATGAAGTAACTCATTTTCTTCTGCTATTTTCTTAAATTCTAATGTGAAGTTGGCCATTGCATTTTCATATTCCTCAATAACGCTTTCTTTTTCTAAAACGGTCTCTTGGTATGCATCTAATAGTGGACCTAACGTATGAACATTTACTTTTCCCCATGTTATTGGAACATGTTGATGATCTTCATGTTCTTTTGACTGCAAAATACCATTATGTGTAATTAATGACTTTACTGGTTGCTCATGTTTTGGAGTTGTCAAGTTTTTTAATTTTTCTTGATAGCGTTCGAGATGAAGGTTTAACCTGTAAGTATTCGTACACTGAATTAATTTAATTAAAAACAAAGTGGAAATTTATTTTACAACCTAATCTAACTGGTATGCATTCGTACTTTGAGCTAATTTAATAGAAAGTAGGGTGGCAATTTATTTTTCAGAACTTTATTTAGTAGGATAGTTAAAAGATGTTACCTGCCTACAGATAAACCGGACGTTTAATGGTCATGAAAGCTTCTGTATCCTTTCTGAAATATGTTATAGGTGAGATGGGTTGGTAAGCCCCTTTCTCATGCATAAAGGGCTAGTTGACTAGGACTATTGAAGGCAGAAACAGAAGTTAAGAGGGTAGACCTAGATTAGATTACTGTACACAAATAGTTGGACGTGGATGTTGTAGTTTTAGGGAAATGCTAAGATTAGCTCAGGATAGGAAAGAGTGGAGGTGCGTCTCCAACCAGTCTTAGGACTGACGATCTTATGATGATAACGATCATTAAATATGCTGTTTAGCGCAAAGATTTCGAAAAGTTTTAATTTTATTAGTTTATTGAGTTAAAATAAACAATGCACACTTATGATATTACAATGTATTAGTTATTCTATAATCTTTTTGTATGATGTCACACTATTCTGAAATCCCACTCTAATCCCTAAATTACTAAGTTAATTATAGTGGAGAAAATTCATCCGTCTGTTTAGCAAGGTATACTATACTTCGTTTAGTTTCTCTAGCGATGTGACCTTTAGTTTGACCGGCGCAAAGTAGAAAAGAACAGCAGGCCAGAAAAGAATGGAGACAATTCTCGGTCAAACTCTTAAGCGGTAAGGAGCGTATAATCCGTACAGTACTGTATGGAAAAATTGACCATTTTATCCACTACAATTGCATTGCTCAAATGTGCTGTTGTTGGTACCATTTTCTACTGAAAATATCAACGAGATGTTTATTTATATGAAGACATATTAAAGGCGTTAACGCTTGTTTTCAACTCGCACTACTATTCATGATCGAACAAAATTTTTGGCAGGTACTGTATGAAAAAGTATGTTTAATGAACAAGAGTCGAGAATATAATGAGCTCTTTTCTCCCTACCTACGATTTTGCCAGCGCGCATCCAAGACATTGGAAGGGGATAATCGTTAGAGAAAGTAAATGAAGTATACTAGCAATGGCGGAGGAGAGTTATATTAACAGTTTTGACTAAATGAGAATTTATTGCATAAACATTATGAGAAGTTAATTCTAATACGTAAAGAAATTGTCTATTTTTAGAAATTTCGTTAGTGTGACGTGTACAATTTGAGGGGGGGGTGACTTTGAATCTTAGGACTCTTCAGGCTGCCACTGACTATTAGTATATTTAGTAAATAACTAGTATAAACTATACTGGCTAAAAAGTTCTACGTTCTAACATATTCTTAATATAGTTCAGACGATCAAAATTGACAAAGTGAGAATGGATGTTCGTTTTTTCTTCTTTCCATTTGGGACTGTAGCTATCTGCTGAATTTTGAACACGCCCTTGTTAATTTAGGAAATAATTCATGAGTAGTACACACAAAGTGAAAAGAGATAATCGACTGATAGTAAGCGGTGTAGCGGTTACAGGTTGCTTAGGTACGCAAAAGATCAGGGTCGGCTTTATAATTGCCTGGTTGAAATTATAGTTTTAAGCAAGCATCTTTGCTTTTCTGAATTCCTGAGAATGTTGAACATTCTTTAAAGTCTGATGCTGACAACATGCTCAAATTCTGATTATCTGCATCTCTTTCTGTTACACAATAATTGGTGTCGTGTTACTCCTTTTTCTTTATTAGTGACCGCTCTACTCTAGTTAATAAGTTGGAAGAAGAAAGTAAATGTGATTACTGCGGACTATGTCAATTTTGAACGTCCCAACTATAGATAAGTTTCATTTGTATACCTGTAAACAATATTCTTTAACATTTGTAAATCGTTTTCCAATTCATGGTTTCGTTCTTTGTAGTACTTCAATTCGGTGGTTGTTTTTTCGAGGGTGACTTTCATGCAGGTACATTTACGCCGAACCAATTCTAATTCTTTTTGGCAAGAAGCAAAGTTTGCACACTCCAATTTTAATAGTCTATTTTCGTTTCCTAAATCCTCATTGTATTTGTTTATTGACTTTAATAGTTCCCCAGATTCACTAATTTTTTTATTATAAAAATCATCGTTTGTTTGTAATTTCTGAGAAAGGATAGTGTTTTCTTTTCGCAAACGTTTAATACGCCGTTTTAATTTTTGTTTGATTTCTGATTTTGTTTTATTTTTTACTTCATGAGAATCGCTAATAGTGATGAGGTTTAAAAGGTTTTGATTAGAATTTTCATTACTGAGATTGTTAAAATGAACTTCTTTTGACCTTTTCTTTCCTTTTTTGCTTTTACCTGAGAATTGTCCACCAAATTCTTTATATTCTATTTGTCCTGATTTATTTATATTATAATCTTTTGATTTTAGATCCGTCGATGCCATTTTTATGTCAGATAAATAATATAACGTTTTTTATAGTTTCATCGGTGTACTTAGTACCTGTAAACTTTTAAAATTTTAATTGTAGACATATTGTATGATATTTGAAAATAGATAGGTTTTTAATCAGAATGAATAAATTGGCTTAAAATAAACATAAAAAAATAATAATCAGTAGGCAAATGTTTAGAATAGGAGTTACTGAAGAAAATTACTTCGAAAAGGTTTTTGTCCACCGGAGATTTATTTTTTGGGGTAGAATCAGACGTTTTAAGGTGGGAGAGGCGCTTGTTTTATAATTTATATCAATAAAAAAATATCAATGCCTCCCCATTTTAAAGGTCACCAAGTTATCATGGAAAAGAAACTAAAGTAAACTAACCTAAGTTTAATATAAACTAACCTGGTTTGACCTAATAGGAAAATGTTGTCTAGGTTAGGTTAGGTTATGTTCCGTTGTGTTCTTTTGGATGATAACACCATGACTATGATTTTTAGGGATAAATAGTAGTATTAGTAGGCATTGGTGCTTCCGATTGATATGTACGTATAGAAGATGAGTCAAAATTATTGGGACATAGATCATGTGCAAATTATTTGGAACAGAATATGAAGATTGGGTCAAATATGCCTTAATAAAATTTTGCTATGTAAAAAGATACAGGGTGTTAAAGGTGACATATAATTTTCTTTTTTTGTAATAATTTTACAAGATTTTTATAAATCTATTTCAAAATTGGCAAAGAGATATAACATTATATACATAAAAGTGTCTTCCTTACTTCAAACATCTAGTTCAACCTTAAAAAAATAGTCTCCAGTAAACAAAAAAAAATTAAAATCATTTTTGCCTGACAATAATAAAAACCATTATTCTAACCAGATATTTTCCAATAACTATACTTTTAGGTAATAGTAGAATCATTAATATTGTGCTCAATGGTGGACTTTAAATGATACTAGCACCAAGTGTAAAATTTGAAGAACGCCTGCCCCTAAGTTTGTTTATTTTCTATGGACTATTATTTAATGACAAAAAAATGTATTTAAATAAATTGCTAGTTTACTCGTTTTCAGTTCTTCTAAAATCAGCTATTACTTATTAAGATAGTTATGACAGACAATAACGTAATCATAAGGCATTAATTGTATCTATTAAGATGATTTCTCTTTTTTATTGCGATACTAATATACGGCTGTGTTTAATAATTTGAAATTTCTACAAAGTTGATATTTTAATTTGCTATATTTACAAATATAAGTTAAACTGCCATTAAGAATACTACCATTATATTTTCGACCCAACATTTTCATAACAATAATAAATTGAAAAAGCTCTTAATTTCGGTTAAAATTTAAATGATTGGTATGATCTATTCTAAACTGGTTAGTAAACGCTTTTTAATTTCTACTTTATTCACCTACAGGGTGTCCCATAACAGATTTAAGATTTAAAAATGAAGTGTAAAATATTATGTATCTACTTATTGTTTATCAAATGAAAAACTAAACTTGTGGACTGATACGGGTCTAAAGGCCGTCGTGTGTTATAGTTGCTTCCTAACGTTTCGCTAGCACGAGTGGCGAGCATCTTCAGAGGTCCTTCCATCTCCGACACTGAATACGGACTCGTGCTAACGAAACGTTAGGAAGCAACTCCAACACACGATGTCGTTTTGATTCGAATCAGAACAGCATCAGTCTATTGGCCGCGAAAGTCGATACCAATTTGCTAAACTTGTGGATTCTATTTTTTAGAGATTACGTCATCTAAATGTTTTTCTTCGCGGCATAGCGTGCACATTCTCGGAACTCATCGACAATATTCTGTCTAGTTCCAATACGTCAGTTATGTTGCAATCAAAGATTGACCGTCAGATATCTACTGTTACAAGCTGTAGAAGTCCATGGGGGTGAAATCTGGCGATGTAGGTATCTTTGGATGTTTCCAAACTGACTAATTAGTTTGGGGAATTGTTCGCGAAGAACGTTTACGGTATTTGTCACTGTGAGAGGTGTAGCGCCATTTTGTTGGGACTACATGTGCCGACTATACGATTAGTATCTACAGTTTAAGTATTGGTATAAAATACAAAATATTAATTTATTATGCAACTGTACAAATGTCGTAACAGTTATGGTTTCTACAAGGGAATTTTCGAAGAAAAATGGGCCGATTGTTATTCAAAAGTCGTTATTAAAAAGTCTGCACAAATGCCGCGTTGAACTATATTCCCTCTCATCCCTCCCTTCTCATAACGGTTGCAGAAATATTTCAATTTCAAATTCTAAATCTATTGCGAGGCACCTTGTGTAATTGTGATGAATAAATATTTCAAGAACTGAATGCCACATTTATACTGCGTGGCCTTAACCTCACATAGATGTATCCTCAGAAACGTTGTCACATTTCAATATCATAATGTTAATAATACACAGAAAAGCATACTTTATTACTTTTTAATTAAGACTATGTAAATATCTGTTTTGGAAAATGAACTTTTTCCA
>NW_020442452.1:627787-633530 GCF_000699045.2 Agrilus planipennis | reverse complement strand
GTAATCGAAGCTGTAAATGGTTATTTTGAGGAGCTTGACGAATCAGTCTATAGAGATGGCATTAATAGACTGGAACACCGCTATGAGAAATGTATCAGCCTTGGAGGAGATTATGTTGAGAAATAAAAAAAAAAATTTTTAAAAACCTTGTTTTTCTTGGTCAGGCCGGAAACTTATCAATCCACCCTCGTATGTCGACCTCCTAAGATCCATAAACGCTGTTTCAAAAGGATAAGTAATCCCTGCGTCCCTACAAGATACGATTCCTTTCGAACGCTCATAACTAATGTGCTCACCACAGGGTGTTCCCTAGGCATGACTATACGGAACCGGAAATCATGGACATCAGGCTGTTGCGACACTTATTCGAGTCCAAATTCGTCGGTGAAAGATTTCAATCAAGCCAATCCTCTTTAAAAGCTTCTCTTTGCACCATTTTTAGAACTAATGTCTCTGCAGCATTAAGTTTGTTTACCAGCAACGTTCTTTGCAACTTATAGAAGTTGCGTGCATTGAAGCAAAATCGTTTAATTTAAACTACTGAGTCTTGTTATAACTCGAGAAATAACTGAGATTGCAGAAATTTGCATTAAGCATTTTCTCAACATTAATTTGTGTCTCATCTACATTATAATCCTCTTTTGGCAAACTAGATGTGTTAGTATACAGCCAAGTCGGTCCCTCCCACCATCGGGACTGAATTAGATGACTCACACTACACCCTCTTGAGAGTAAATCTGCTGAGTTGATGGTTCCATCTTTCCTTCTCGGTTAAGGTCCGAATCTCGTTTCCTCTGCTTTTGAAAAATACAGACCATTCCTCGCATCGATCGTTTAATCCATCAGATAACTGTGGACAAATCGCTCCGAAAATATGCCTGAACATCCGAGACATTGTCTTTAATAGAATTATACAATCGAGCAGCTATGGCGGCTCCTAATAGTTCCAATTGTGGTACTATCATTTCTTTTAATGGTGCAGCATCAAGGTATATAGATATCTGTTCTTCACGTCTCACTCTTAAACAAAATAACTGCAGAATATTCCTTGTTGCTGGCGTACAAAGGACGTGTAAATTTCATATGTATCACGTCTGTCGGCACGCATCCATCGGGAAATTGTATAAATTCTATAACCCAACTTTTAAATTAATTCATGATCTAGCGGAACATCCCAGCCCTTTTTATCCTTCTAGAGTTGTTATAAAAGTATTTTTGGTTGAAGACTAATAGGCCATGTAAATCCAATGATAACAAATATGCGCTGCGTATTAGCCTCTTTGTAACTGGTCCATCGATGATATCCTGCGAAACATTAAAAGACTCTTCATTAATAACTAGCGTGTCATCTTTAACATCCCACATGAGACCTAACACAGGAACAATTTTTGTCACAGAAGTGCAATTGGAATACTCACACCCTCTTAGGTTTATCTTATCCATCAAATAAATCTATGAAGGGGGCTTCATTCGAATCAGTGTTCAGACAACTGTCTACGTAAAAACATATGGCGAGCTTATCGACACCCCAAACACAATTCTTCTATGCCTAAACTCTTTTATGACAGGTCGGTGCGGTAGGTAATGGATTTGTTCATCGCCATAGGGTTCAACTTCTTCAATTACTAAATCGTGCAACAATTCTTTAAAAATCATATCATATTTCTTCATTAGATGAAATAATTGAAGCCTTTTACTGTGCAATCTAGCCTTTTCTTGGCGACAGTAAGATTGTTGTTGTTGAAGGTCATATAATCATGGAAGTTTCACGAAGTACCGACCCTTTGCATCCACATGTGTAGTGTTGTCAAAAAGCCTCGCGGAATAACTACGCGCTATTTTTTGATTATTTGTTTTCGGTTCGTATTAAATAAAACATGGACACTTAGATTATATTAAGTTTATTTTCTTGATACTATCTAAAATCCGATCCGACGGAACTTGAACCTTGACGAAACTCTGGTACAAACTAGAGTGGGTGGATCGGCTTGCGAGTTTCGATGATTTAGGGAGCCGGACCATAGGTTCAACCATAATGNGATAGGTTTTTAATCAGAATGAATAAATTGGCTTAAAATAAACATAAAAAAATAATAATCAGTAGGCAAATGTTTAGAATAGGAGTTACTGAAGAAAATTACTTCGAAAAGGTTTTTGTCCACCGGAGATTTATTTTTTGGGGTAGAATCAGACGTTTTAAGGTGGGAGAGGCGCTTGTTTTATAATTTATATCAATAAAAAAATATCAATGCCTCCCCATTTTAAAGGTCACCAAGTTATCATGGAAAAGAAACTAAAGTAAACTAACCTAAGTTTAATATAAACTAACCTGGTTTGACCTAATAGGAAAATGTTGTCTAGGTTAGGTTAGGTTATGTTCCGTTGTGTTCTTTTGGATGATAACACCATGACTATGATTTTTAGGGATAAATAGTAGTATTAGTAGGCATTGGTGCTTCCGATTGATATGTACGTATAGAAGATGAGTCAAAATTATTGGGACATAGATCATGTGCAAATTATTTGGAACAGAATATGAAGATTGGGTCAAATATGCCTTAATAAAATTTTGCTATGTAAAAAGATACAGGGTGTTAATTTAATGCTACAACCTTCATCTTCCGTTAATTTTNCCTGACAATAATAAAAACCATTATTCTAACCAGATATTTTCCAATAACTATACTTTTAGGTAATAGTAGAATCATTAATATTGTGCTCAATGGTGGACTTTAAATGATACTAGCACCAAGTGTAAAATTTGAAGAACGCCTGCCCCTAAGTTTGTTTATTTTCTATGGACTATTATTTAATGACAAAAAAATGTATTTAAATAAATTGCTAGTTTACTCGTTTTCAGTTCTTCTAAAATCAGCTATTACTTATTAAGATAGTTATGACAGACAATAACGTAATCATAAGGCATTAATTGTATCTATTAAGATGATTTCTCTTTTTTATTGCGATACTAATATACGGCTGTGTTTAATAATTTGAAATTTCTACAAAGTTGATATTTTAATTTGCTATATTTACAAATATAAGTTAAACTGCCATTAAGAATACTACCATTATATTTTCGACCCAACATTTTCATAACAATAATAAATTGAAAAAGCTCTTAATTTCGGTTAAAATTTAAATGATTGGTATGATCTATTCTAAACTGGTTAGTAAACGCTTTTTAATTTCTACTTTATTCACCTACAGGGTGTCCCATAACAGATTTAAGATTTAAAAATGAAGTGTAAAATATTATGTATCTACTTATTGTTTATCAAATGAAAAACTAAACTTGTGGACTGATACGGGTCTAAAGGCCGTCGTGTGTTATAGTTGCTTCCTAACGTTTCGCTAGCACGAGTGGCGAGCATCTTCAGAGGTCCTTCCATCTCCGACACTGAATACGGACTCGTGCTAACGAAACGTTAGGAAGCAACTCCAACACACGATGTCGTTTTGATTCGAATCAGAACAGCATCAGTCTATTGGCCGCGAAAGTCGATACCAATTTGCTAAACTTGTGGATTCTATTTTTTAGAGATTACGTCATCTAAATGTTTTTCTTCGCGGCATAGCGTGCACATTCTCGGAACTCATCGACAATATTCTGTCTAGTTCCAATACGTCAGTTATGTTGCAATCAAAGATTGACCGTCAGATATCTACTGTTACAAGCTGTAGAAGTCCATGGGGGTGAAATCTGGCGATGTAGGTATCTTTGGATGTTTCCAAACTGACTAATTAGTTTGGGGAATTGTTCGCGAAGAACGTTTACGGTATTTGTCACTGTGAGAGGTGTAGCGCCATTTTGTTGGGACTACATGTGCCGACTATACGATTAGTATCTACAGTTTAAGTATTGGTATAAAATACAAAATATTAATTTATTATGCAACTGTACAAATGTCGTAACAGTTATGGTTTCTACAAGGGAATTTTCGAAGAAAAATGGGCCGATTGTTATTCAAAAGTCGTTATTAAAAAGTCTGCACAAATGCCGCGTTGAACTATATTCCCTCTCATCCCTCCCTTCTCATAACGGTTGCAGAAATATTTCAATTTCAAATTCTAAATCTATTGCGAGGCACCTTGTGTAATTGTGATGAATAAATATTTCAAGAACTGAATGCCACATTTATACTGCGTGGCCTTAACCTCACATAGATGTATCCTCAGAAACGTTGTCACATTTCAATATCATAATGTTAATAATACACAGAAAAGCATACTTTATTACTTTTTAATTAAGACTATGTAAATATCTGTTTTGGAAAATGAACTTTTTCCATTTAAAACCATAAAATAGGCTATATTTACCATAGACATTAGGAAATTTATAATGAATAAGATCTCTAGGAGTACATATCTTTTTACGGATAAAAGTTATATGAATATGCATATCCTGTATAAACCTAGGTGAATTTTTCTTCACAAATTCTTTTTCATTTTGAGGGGAATGATATTTTTTCTTTAAAAAGTACCAAAACAATATTTGGTTGGTTAATCTATTTTACTTTGCATACTCACTCTTATTAGTTTCTTACACTAAGTCAGACGTGGGAAGCAACTTCCAATAGGAGCGATTAAATTAGAGAATAAAAAAATCAAACTGAAAAAGCACCTGAGAAAGGTTTTTGACATTTCTTAGTATTAGTTGACTCCTATATTTCAACTGGTTACCAGGACAACGTATTTAAATACACAAATATAAATACAGAGTTCTTTAGAAGGTAGAGCGATATTTTACAACAAAACTAGTAGATGCCGCTTCAACTATACTTCAACTTATTTTCTTATTTTACCTTATGTTTATGTACCTAAACTAATTTAATTAAACTCATTTTTTTATGAATAAAAATAGTATTATAATTCTTCAGTGGAACACTACAAGCCCAAAAACCAATGTTGATTTAATTAAATTTTAATATCTAAAAGCGATTATCAATTGTTGAGATTTAATCTTTGCTTGATCACAATTAAAGGTGGTAACATCGCAATCCTTTTTAAAAAATCCATATTATATGATACTATAAGACTTAATTTAAATCAGTTGAAACAGGAGTGCCATTAACAGTAATGCGGATATGCTACGGAAATTCGACTCATATGTCGGATGTAATACAGTCAATGGCTCTGTTTAACTGATAAAATGAAAAACTTTAACAATTTTATTCTACTGGGCGATTTAAATGCTTATCACCTGTGGAAGGATGGCTCTCCAACATCCGCATCTTTCGCAAATATACTTTTTAGCATTGATTTAATGTTTGGCTCAGCTTACATTACTTTCAGAATAGATTGCTTCAAATGACACATTGGAAAGCGACCACATTCCCTATAGGAGTCAAAGGAGCGGTGATAGGGTATACACCCGATTAAAAAAATGTAAAACTGATTTATCTACTAATAAAATAATCAATATAAAAATATTATCAGATATAAAAGTTTCTTTTATAAGCATTAGGTATAGCTGAAATTAAAGAAATCCATATTGGTTTTAAAAACGGAACACTGGGGACTCAACATTTGTTCGAGGGGCAGGACTGTGATAATGGTGCGAATATGAAGGGGCGCAATAATGGTGAGATCGCGAGTTATTCTTTGTTCTCGGTTCGTATTAAATAAAATATGGACATTTAGAATGGTTATATTAAGTTTATTTTCATTATAATACCGAAAAGGCAAAAAAAGAATAACAACCGAACAACTATATTTTAATGAAAATGAAAGCAACGTTGTC